>NC_045983.1:6901517-7204017 GCF_010909765.2 Amblyraja radiata | reverse complement strand
CGTGACATGAAAGTGGGATAACATAGGACTGGTGCGAATGGCCGGCGTGGACTCGGTGGGCCGAAGGGCCTGTTTCGTCGCTGTATCTCTAAACAAAATTAAACTAAACTAGACTAGACTAAACTAAATTAAACCAAACTAAACTTCAAAACCAGTTTCTGCAGTCCCTTGTGTCTACAGTCCTGAAGCACAATTTGTTGTTATTAAAGATTTTCCACTTGTGTTGGATTTGAGTATTTACATTTCCCTCCTTACATAAATCTTGCCCTTGGTAGGAAGAAGTGGGGAGGCAATGTAAAGGAAACAGGCGAGTTGGAATGTAGGGACCTGGGGATATGAATGTACTGTACGTCATTGAACGTGGCTGAGCAGGTTGACAAAGCGTCTAGAATTACAATAACACTGTGATTTCCCAATAGATGCTGAGGCATCAGGGAAGACCCCAGGCCTGTAATGACACCGAAAACAGCCGTGGTTGGGTAAACGCACATGAAGAGGTTTATTTACAGGTAAAAATATGGTTAGGAACAGTTCTGTGTCCGTGTGGAGGTCCTGTGGGCTGATGAGGGGGGCGCAGGCGGTTTCAGGCTTGTCCTGGCAGCTCAGTCTTGTCCGAACCTGCCTTTACTGTAGTTGGGGTGGGTTGGGGGCGCTGAGAGTCGGCTGCCCTGCCAGCAGCATGTTCGTTATTTCGACTTTTTTTTTTTTTTTTTGTGTGTCTAAGTTTGTTTTGGTGTCTCTTGGTATGTCTTATGTGGGGGGTGATGGGGAGGGAAAGGGGGAAACCGTTTTTTAGTCACTTCCTCAACGGAGAAGCAATTTTTTCATGTCGCTTCTCCGCCTCCCCTCTCGCGGCCTAACAGCATGGATTGGAGTGGTCAACGTCAGAGTTTCGAGCATCCCGACGAGAGGGCCTGTACATTGGGCCATCTGTAGTGGCGATTACGAAGGGTTCATGGCCCCCGACCATGGATGAACAAAGGAGGGGAACTGACTTTATTGCTTTCCACCACAGTGAAGAATGTTGATTCCACTGTGGTGGATATTCAATGTTATATTCTATTGTGTACTGTGCTCCTTTTGTTTGTGTGGCTGCATGGTAAGTCAAATTCCACTGTATCTTAATTGGTGCATGTGGCAATCAATGTGAACTTGAACTTGAACTTGAGAAAAAACAGATCAATTTCTCAAGATATGGACACCCTTTACCGAATTCTTACAAGGATAGTATGGCGCAACAAAAATTTGGATTTAAATCCGATTCTGGGTTGGGTGAGGTGGGCGGGGGGCGACGATGAGGGGCAGGTATATCTCCACTTTTTTCTTTTTTTCTTTTTCCTTTGCTTTTTTTCTTTTCTTCTCTCTTTTCTTCACTCTTTGGCCACACTACTTTGGTAGTCTAGGGGTCTTATCTTTTCACTTTGCACTTTCCCCCTCTCTTGTTCTTTATCTCTTCTTTTCTCTCATTTTCAGGTTAAAAGGTTAAAATTGAAGCTGTACAATAATTGTATCATTTTACATGCCGAATGTTTTATTCTTGTACAATTGCTTCTAATAAAAAAAAATTTAAAAAAAAGAACTTGAACTTGAACTTAGTTTAGTTTAGAGATACAGCGTGGAAACAGGCCCTGTGGCCAACAGTGTCCGCACCGACCAGCGATCCCCGCACATTAACACCATCCTACACAAACTAGGGACAATTTACATTTATAACCAAGCCAATTAACCTACAAACCCGCACATCTTTGGAATGTGGGAGGAAACCGAAAATCTCGGAGAAAACCCACGCAGGTCAAAGGGAGATCCGACAAACTCGTAGTCGGGATCGAACCCGGGTCTCCAGTGACGTAAGTGCTGTAAGGTGGCAACTCTACCACTGCGTCACCGTGTAGGGGGGCCTCCATTTTCTCCTCTCTCCTGCCTTGCCGGAACTGCTTTGGCTTGAAGGAGTAGGGGGTTGATGAGGCGGGAGTGGGTTGACCCATTCCTGGCTATTTGGACAGAGGTGTTGCACCTCTGGCTGTGGCCTCACTCACTCCGGTGCTCTGTCTGGAGTGCCGGTGTTTCCTGGCGCTGTTCGTGGTGCTGGTCGGTGACTCCTCCTTGCCTGTCTGCCGATGACAGGCCGGAGGGGCCCATATGGAGGATGCATTATCACAAGTCATAGAATGTAGAACAGTGAAGCCATGCCAAGCTTAGCTTAGATAGACACAAAAAAAGGCTGAAATAACTCAGCGGGTCAGGCAGCCTCTCTGGCCAAAAGGAATAGGTGACTTTTCAAGTCGAGACCCTTCTTCAGACCCAGTTTTATTTATGACATGTGTAAGAAGGAACTGCAGATGTCGGTTTACACCGAAGATAGACACAACATGCTGGAGTAACTCAGCCGGTCGGGCAGCATCTCTGGAGAAAAGGAATGGGTGATGTTTTGGGTCGAGATTGGCAGTTGTCTCGACCTGAAACGTCACCTATTTCCTTCGCTCCATAGATGCTGCCACACCCGCTGAGTTTCTCCAGCATTTTTGTCTACCATCGCTTTTCCAGCATCTGCAGTTCTTTCTTAAAAACATCTCCATGTTGACTCACCTGAAAAGTCACCTGTGACGGGATCAGAGAGGAATTCCCAGTCATTTTCATTAATGATCACCCTGTCTGTATTCTATATCGCTCCCAGGAAACAACTTAATTGAGGTGGATTGGGAGTTCCTGTGTAGTCATGGAGAAAAAATACGGGAACCATATGTAACATATGTATGGAATGAAAGGAAATGGATCATGCCCCAGGCAGACGAGATGCGTTTATGTTGGCATTAGGTTCGGCACCGACATTGTGGGCCAAAGGGCTTGCTCCTGTGTGACCTTTAGTTTGCTTTAGGATCGACTTTCCTGATACAGTGTGGAAGCAGTCCCTTTAGCCCACTGATTCCTTGCCGACCAGCGATCACCCCGCATACACTAACACCAACCCTACGCACTAGGGACTCTTTACAATTTACAGAAGTCAATTAACCGACAAACCTGCATGTCTTTGGAGTGTGGTAGGAAACTGGAGTACCCGGAGAAAACCCACGCTGGTCACGGGGAGAACGTGCAAACTCCGTACAGACAGCACCCGAGGTTAGGATCGAACCTGGGTCTCTGGCGCTGTAAAGCAGCAATTCTACCGCAGCGCCACCGTGCTGCCCTGTGCGGGAGTAATATTATTATTCCCAACAATGCTCTAGCTGTTTGGTTATTATAGGCGGTGTTTATGGCTTGTCATAAATGGAGAAGGAATAAGAAGGAATGGAAATAGTACATTGATTATTACATCTGGCACCTTGTTCATGTGGAGTTGAAGTACTTGGGCTGGTCCTCTTTGTGATGAGTTGCTTCACATTGGGAAGGTTTTCAGCTTCAGTGCTGGGCTCGTTTTATTGACTCAGCCATGCCTCAGGGAAATAATCACGAGGGGACAGGTCCGGCTGGATTCCACAGGAAGCTATGTGATGGAGTTTCGTAGGAGGGAACAGCCTCTGATGTGAATCATGCTCCTGTCCCGGGCTATCAGAAACCATCTCAATCTGTTGTGAATCACACAAAGTGCAGGAGGAACTTAGCAGATCAGGCAGCATCATAGAGAGTCATAGAGTGATACAGTGTGGAAACAGGCCCTTCGGCCCAACTCGCCGTCACCAGCCAACAGTGTCCCAGTTACCCTAGTCCCACACCTGCGCTTTGTCCATAACCCTCCAAACCTGTCCTATCCATGTACCTGTCCCACTGTTTCTTAAACGATGGGATAGTCCCAGCCTCAACTACCTCCTCTGGCAGCTTCTTCCATACACCCACCACCCTTTGTGCGAAGAAGTTACCCCTTGGATTCCTATTAAATATTTTCCCCTTCACCTTGAACTTATGTCCTCTGGTCCTCGATTCCCCTACTCTGGGTAAAAGACTCTGTGGATCTACCCGATTTATTCCTCTCATGATTTTGTACACCTCTATACGATCTCCCCTCATCCTCCTACGCTCTATGGAATGGAGACCCAGTCTATTCAACCTCTCGCTATAGCTCACACCCTCTAGTCCTGGCAACATCCTCGTAAATCTTTTCTGAATCCTTTCAAGCTTGACAATATCTTTCCTATAACATGGTGCCCAGGACTGAACACAATATTCTAAATGCGGTCTCATCAACGTCTTTTACAACTGCAACATGACCTCCCGACTTCTATACTCAATACGCTGACTGATGAAAACCAAAGTGCCAAAAGCCTTTTTAACCACCTTATCTACTTGCGACCCGACCTTCATGGAGCCATGCACTTGTACTCCTAGATCCCTCTGTTCTACAACACTACCAAGAGGCCTACCATTTACTGTTTAAGTCCTGCTCTTGTTCGACGTCCCAAAATGCAACACCTCCCACTTCTCTGTTTTAAATTCCATCAACCATTCCTCCGCCCACCAGGCCGATCGATCCAGATCTTGCTGCAATCGGGTTGGGACCCTTGCTGGAAGAACTCAGTGGGTCAGGCAGCATCTGTGGAGAGAAATGGACAGGTGACGTTTCACATTTGGACCCTTCTTCAGACAGTTGGGATGTGGGGAAAGCTGGAAAAGAGAGGTTAGTGCAGAACAAAGTCTAGTAAATGATAGGTGGATACAGGAGAGGGGGATTATTAGCAGGTGATACCCTTTTGTCTCCTTTTCAGCTCTAGCCTTTGTCACTAGCTCCGCCCCTCTTCCAATCACCCTCCCTCACCTGTATCCACCTATCACTTGCCAGGCTTTGTCCCACCCCCTGGGACACCTCATAATTCCAGCTTTCTTTCCCCTACTACATCAATTGGAAGAAAGGTCCCGACCCGAAACGTCACCTGTCTATTCCCTGCTCAACTACTACCTGACATGACACACAGGTACATGTGAACATCAACATTTCCTCATCCCACCTTTGGAAAGTTCTCAGCATTTGTTTATAACACCAAAGTACAACAGACAATAGACAATAGGTGCAGGAGTAGGCCATTTGGCCCTTCGAGTCAGCACCACCATTCAATGTGATCATGGCTGATCATCCCCAATCAGTACCCCGTTTCTGCCTTCTCCCCATATCCCCTGACTCCACTATTTTTAAGAGCCTTCTCTCTTGAAAGCATCCAGAGAACCTGCCTCCACCGCCCTCTGAGGCCGAGAATTCCACAGACTCACCCCTCTCTGTGAGAAAAAGTGTTTCCTCGTCTCCGTTCTAAATGGCTTACTGCTTATTCTTAAACTGTGGCCCCTGGTTCTGGACTCCCCCAACATAGGGAACATGTTTCCTGCCTCTAGCGTGTCCAAACCCTTAACAATCTTATATGTTTCAATGAGATTTCCTCTCATCCTTCTAAACTCCAGCGTGTACAAGCCCAGCTACTCCATTCTCTACACATTTCCAGTTCCCGCTCACCAAGGGCCCTGATATTCGTCGGACTGAAGAAGAGTCCCAATCCAAAACGTCCCTTGTCCATTCCCTCCACGGACGCTGCGTGACTTGCTGAGTTTTTTCCTCAAGAGAGAGTCCCAACCCGAAAAGTCATCTGTCCATTTCTCTCCACAGATGCTGCTTGACCCGCTAGGTTTTGTCCTCAAGAAAAGCACTTTGTTTCTTGCTCAAGATTCCAGTATTTGCAGTTTCTTGTTCTCAGTCCGTTCTCACGTTATCTTCTCCCCACTAAAGCAGTGGTGATTTAGAGCTTGATCTAATACCTTTGCTGATTTTCAAATTTCTTTTTCACCCCTCACCACCCAGATCCAAATTTCTTTCCCCGGCTGATGTGTGTGGGAGCCTTATCTCCACCCCTCTTGCTATACATTTAAGCCAACTATCTTGGCGATTCAGCCTATAGTTTATAGTTTTAGTTTCAGCTTTAGAAATACAGCATGGAAACAGGACCTTCGGCCCATTGAGTCTGCGCTGACTAACGGTCACCCCGTATACTAGCACCATCCAACACACTAGGGACAATTTGCAGAAGGCAATTAACCAACAAACCTGCACGTCTTTGGAATGTAGGAGGAAATCCCATGCGGTCAAACGGAGATTGTGCAAACTCCACACCGACAGCACCCGTAGTCAGGATTGAACCCGGGTCTCTGGGCGCTGAAAGACAGCAACTAAACCACAGCGCCACTGTGCTGCCCCGACATTTCTCGTGCAGTAAGTATCCTTTCATCTGATGTCGGCTGAGGCAACGGTGAGTTTTAATTACTGCTGCAATGGTCCAGCATTGATCCTACATGTTAACACATGGTGAAGCAAAATGCAATGCAAAGATATTGAGAATTAATTCAAGAGAGTGTTAGATATGGCTCTTAGGCCTAACGGAATCAAGGGACATGGGGGGAAAGCAGGAACGGGGTACTCATTTTGGATGATCAGCAATGATCAAATTGAATGGCGGTGCTGACTCAAAGAGCCGAATGGCCTACTCCTGCATCTATTTTCCATGTTTCTATATAAAAATATTTATTGGCCCTTTCATTCAGTTTTATGAATAAGCTGTTCGGCTTTTGGAATGGGTGTTTTCCACGTTCTATTAACTCATAGGTAAATAATTCTCAAATTAAGACATGCCAGCATTTGTTATTAGACACCCACAAATTAAAGGATCAGTACATGCTCCACCCAAGGGTAAAAGTCATAATCCTTTTTGAATAATATGGTTAACGTTGGCAATTTGTCCATTTGTATTGTCTGAGTTGATATATTTCTTACTGTCACTTCATACTATTCCGTGCTGGCTTTCACCTAGTCCTAGACTCTTACAGCACGGAAACAGGCCCTTTGGCCCAAATCATCCATGCCAACCTAGATGTTCCATTTAAGCTAATCCCATTTGTCCGCATTGGGCCCATATCCCTCTACACCTTTCCTATCCATGTACCTGTCCAAATGCTCTTATCGTATCTGCTTCAACTACCCCCTCTGGCAGCTCCTTCCATATACCCACCACCTTCGAAGTGAAAAGGTTGCCTCTCAGGTTCCTATAAGATTTAGCCCCTCTCATCTTAACCCTCTGTCCTGTGGTACTTGATTCCCCTGCCTTTGGTCAAAGACTCAGTGCATTTACCCTGTCTATTCCCCACATGATTGTCTACACCTCTATAAGATCACCCTCAGCCTCCTGCGCTCCAAGGAATAAAGTCCTAGCCTGCCCAACCTCTCCCTCGAGTCTTGGCAACATCCTCATAAATCTTCTCTGCACTCCTTCCAGCTTAATGACATTCTTCCTATACCAGCGTCATCAAAACTGAACACTGAACTCCAAATGTGGCCACACCAATGTCTTGTACATAACATAACATTCCAACATTGTCTGTAACTCGTTCTCACCTAGCCTACAGCTAACAATGGCCTGTTTCTTTATCATCGTTACTTTTTTGCATATCTTTCATTCACGTTGTATATCTCTCCATATCACCGTCCATATCTCGTGTTTCCCTTTCCTCTGACTCTCAGTCTGACAAAGTGTCTAGACCCGAAACGTCACCCATTCCTTTTCTCCAGGGATGCGGCCTGACCCGCCGAGTTACTCCAGCTTTTTGTGTCTATCCCCTTCTATACACTGTTTTCCAGTCAATCCTCGTGTCTCAGTGGTTCTGAAATCAGTCAATAAACAGATGTGCAAACCCCAAGGACAAATTTGTTAGAGATACAGCTGGGAAACAAGCCCTGTGGCCCACTGATTTCAACGATCCCCTGGACACTAGTTCTATCCTACACACTAGGGACAATTTACAAAGGCCAAATTAACCTACAGACCTACACGCCTTTGGAATGTGAAAAGAAACAGATCACAGGTTCCTATTAAATCCACCCACCTTAAACATATGTCCTCTGGTTCTCGATATCCCTACTTTGTAAATACACAATTTACACCATCTATTCCTCTCATGATCTTGTACACATCAGTAAGAGCACCCCTCATCCTCCTGCACTCCAAGGACTAAATCCTTAACCTGCTTGACCACTCCCTATAGCTCTGGCCCTCGATTCTTTGTAAATATTCTCTGCACCCTTTCCAACTTGACAGCATCTTTCCTATAACATAGTGACCAAAACTGAATGCAATACTCTAAATGTGGTCACATCAATGTCTTATACAACTTGGACAAGGCCTTCTATACTGAATACTCTGACTGATGAAGGCCAACTGATGAAAGTTTTCTGGACCACCCCATCTACCCGAGATGCAACTTTGAAGGAACTATGTACCTGCATATGTGGGGATTGTGGGAAGAACAGCCCAGATCCCTCTGCTCTACAACATTCTCCAGAGCCCTTCCATTTACTGCCCTTCCTAGACTGCCCAAAATGTAACACCTCGCACTTCTCTCTTTTAAATTCCATCAACCATTCCTCATCCGCCTGCCCAACCCATCAAGATCCTGCTACAAATGTTGACATCTATCTTCACTATCTACAATACCTCCCACTTTAGTGTCATCTGCAAACTTGCTAATCACGCCTTATATGTTCTCATACAAATCATTGATCCGGGTGACAAATAGCACTGAATCCTGAGGCACACCACTTGTCACAGGCCTCCAGTCTGAAAAGCAACCTTCCACCACCACAGAAGATAAACACAAAATGCTGGAGTCACCCAGCGGGACAGGCAGCATCTCTGGAGAGAAGGAATGGGTGATGTTTTGGGTCAAGACCATTCTTCAGACAGTCTGACTTCCACCACCACACGCTGCTTCTTTCCATGAAGACAATTTTCTATCCAGTCAACTATCTCTCCGAGGGTCCTGAAGAATGTCACCGACCCGAAAATGTCACTGATCCATGTTCTCCAACGGTCTGAAGAAGAGCCTCGGTCCGAAATGTCACCCATTCCTTCTCTCCAGCGATGCCGCCTGTCCCGCTGAGTTACTCCAGCTTTTTGTGTCTATCTTCGGTTTAAACCAGCACTTGTTGCCAGACCCACTGAGTTATTTCAGGACTTTGTGTCATTTCCAATGTCTTTGGGCAAGGATTATGCCATATAAACTAATCCCACCAACATTTAGCTGGAAGTTTGGGGTGGGAGATTGCAACCTTCACGTGGTCCGCCCTGTTTCAACGAATGCAATCAACCTGGCGTGCAGTTGAGATCAAATAAGATCAAATAGAACAAGTTGTCCTGCAACTTTAGGCAGTGCACACCATACGCAAGAAGAAGAAGAAGCTGAAAGTGAAAACATTTACTCATCATTCCAACTTAATCTCTGTTGTATTATTAGACTTCAAAAGACAAAGATCAGAACTAACAAGGCGGTGGTTTTTCCTTGATCGTTGTAGAGTGACTGTGATAACACAGAGAGATACTCTATCCTGTGAACGGCAATTCCCAGAAACAGCAATGCGATTCATGACTAATAGCTAATAAGATAACCCTGATGATAACAGTCCACTGGCACTTAGTTCTCAGTAGTCATTGTCTCATTTTGTGCTGGGCGGCAGGTTTTACATATAAGAACAATATCAGAGCAGGTTCACAATTATTCACAAAATCATTGCATTTATTCCTGCAAACTATTTCCAAATATCCGCTTGATTTGTTCCAAATTTTCTTGATTCAATTTGGTTTAGTTTAGTTTAGTTCAGAGATACAGCGCGGAAACAGGCCCTTCGGCCCACCGAGTCCACACCGACCAGCGATCCCAGCACATTATCCTGCACACACTGGGGACAATTTATATTAATACCATGCCAATTAACCCACAAACCTGTACGTCTTTGGTGTGTGGGGGGGGGGGGGGGGGGAACTGAAGATCTCGGAGAAAACCCACGCGGTAATGGGGAGAACGTACAAACTCCATACAGACAGCACCCGTGGTCGGGATCGAACCCGCAACTCTTCCGCTGCACCCCTTTGACTTATTTGAGGCTCTTGGATGTATAACTGCCAGCAGCACGAAGTGAAACTACTTCTGTTGAGATCTAGGTGCCTGGCTACTGATATCATTTCAGCTGTTTGAATGTGACAAAAGCACATTCAATTACTACCATATGACCACTCAATTGATCGTCAAGTTTATTGTCATACACGCAGGTACAGCGAGATACAGGTACAATGAAAATCTAGCTTGCAGCAGTATCACGGTTACATAGACTCAGGCAAAAGGTACAAATTATCCGTGAATTACAAATGAATTCTACAAGACAGTTCAAAATAAAATATATTATTGATTAACCTCGTGAACCTACGCTGCACTCCCTCAAGAGCAAAAATGTCCTGCCCCAAATTAGGAGGCCAAAACTGCACACAATACTCCAGGTGCGGACTCACCAGGGCCCTGTACAACAGCAGAAGAACCTCTTTGCTCCTGCACTCAAATCCTCTCGTTATGAAGGTCAACTTAATCTCTGATTTGTCACCCGGATCAATTAGCTTTCCTCACTGCCTGCTCTACCTGCATGCTTACTTTCAGTGACTGATGTACAAGGACCCCCAGGTCTCGTTGCACCTCCCCTTTTCCTAATCTGACACCATTCAGATAATAATCTGTCTTCTTGTTCTTGCCACCAACGTGGATAACCTCACATTTATCCACATTATACTGCATCTGCCATGCATCAACCCACTCACCCAACCTGTCCAAGTCACCCTGCATCCTCATAGCTTCCTCTTCACAGTTCACACTGCCACCCAAGTAAGTAAGTAAATTTTATTTATATAGCACGTTTAAATCAACTCGCGTTGAAACCAAAGTGCTTTACATAAAATAAATAATGAAGTTTCCGAACATCCATAGAAAAATTAAAAATAAGAAAAAAATAACACAACACAATTATAGAATTCAACATGAACGTCCCCCCACAACAGAATCAAAATTTTCCACTGTGGGGAAACGCATCAAAAAGTTAAGTCCTCTTCCTCTGTGAATCACCCGATAATTTTGCCCACTAATCTCCTGTGTGGGGCCTTATCAAAGGCTTTCTTAAAGTCCAGATACACTACATCCACTGACTTTCCCTTATCCATTTTACTTGTTAAATTCCCAAAAAATTCCAGAAGATTATCAAGCAAGGTTTTCCCATTGTAAATCCATGCTGACTTGGACAGATCATGTTACTGCTATTCAAATGTGCCACTATTACATCTTTAATAATCGACTCCAGCATCTTCCCCACCACCGATGTCAGGCTAACTGGTCTATAATCCCTGCTTTCTCTCTCCCTCCTTTCTTAAAAAGGTGGGATAACATTAGCTATCCTCCAATCCACAGGAACTGATCCAGTATCTAAAGAACATTGGAAAATGATCACCAATGTGTCCACGATTTCTAGAGCCACCTCCTTGAGTACCCTGGGTTGTAGACTATCTGGCCCTGGGGATTTATCAGCCTTCAGTCCCATCAGTCTACCCAACACCATTTCCTGACTAATGTGAATTTCCTTCAGTTCCCCCGTCACCCTAGATCCTCTGTACCCTAGTATATCTGTTTGCGTCTTCCTTAGTGCAGACAGAACCAAAGTACCTGTTCAAATCGTCTGCCATTTCCTTGTTCCCCATAATAAATTCACCTGCTTCTGTCTTCAAGGGAACCACATTTGCCTTAACTAATCTTTTCCTTTTCACATACCTAAAGAAGCTTTTACTATCCTCTTTTATACTCTTGGCTAGCTTACCTTCGTACTTCATAGAACATAGACCAGTACAGCACAAGAACAGGCCCTTCAGTCCACAATGTCTGTGCCGAACATGATGCCAAGACAATCACTTATCTACCTGCATGTAACCCATCTCCCATTCCCTTCATATCCATATGCCTATCCGAAAGTCCTTTAAATACTAATAACAACGTATCAGCTTCAACTACCCATACTGTACATATCCCTCAATCAATATGGTTAAAATGTCTTATTGCTGTTTTTCAGAGGTTTCTGTGTGCAGATTCATTGCTGAATCTCCTGTGATATGCCAACTACATTCGAAAAGGTCTTCACTGACTTTGCTGAAGACATTCTAAAAGTGAATGCACTTAATAAAAGCCAGAGTAGGCCCAAGAAATTGCAGGTGCCGGTTTACAAAATGAGACACATTGTGTAACTCAACGGGTCAGGAAGCATCTCTGGAGAACATGGATAGGTGGCGTTTTGGGTCGGAACCCTTCTTCAGGAACCTTTTGTGCGGCACGGTGGTGCAGCGGTAGAGTTGCTGCCTTACAGCGCCAGTGACCCAAGTTCGATCCTGGCTATTGGTGCTGTCTGTACGGAGTTTGTACGTTCTCCCCATGACCTGCGTGGGTTTTCTACGAGAACTTTGGTTTCCTCCCACACTCCAAAGACATGCAGGTTTGTATTTTAATTGGCTCTGGTAATGTTGTAAAATTATCCCTAGTGTGTCGAAGAGTGTTAGTGCACGGGTGATCGCTGGTCGCCGTGGACTCTGTGTGCTGGAAGGCCTGTCTCTGCACTGTATTTCTAATGTCTAAATTCAAGGTCAGGCTGACTGTAGTAGGGTGGAGAAAGTTGGAAGAGAGCTGGGGGCAGGACAAAGCCTGGCGAGTGAGTGATAGGTGAATACAGGTGGAGGGGGTTTCTATTGGCAGATGGTTGGTCAAAGACCAGAGATGGGAAGACAAGATGAGGAGAGAAGAGGCAAGGAATGTAAATCCAGGGGGACGAATATACGTATGAAATCAGACTTCCATTACATTTCAATATTGTAAGTAGAATTTGTAAATATTGTCAGGGCTTGTTCTGCCCCCGGCAAACTTTGTGATAACACGAAAAAGCTTGAGGGCATTCGATGAGTCTGTTAAAATAATGCAGCTTGACAATCTGCCAATTACCCTCCAATTTCCCCGCAGCCTTGAAAGTCTATAACCATAAGGAAGTGAGCCTTGCAGGGACAGCACGATAATGCAGCAAGGCAAACCATACACCAGCTGGAAAATACCTTGGCTACAAAATGAGGTCATGAAGTTTATTTGTCTAGGCTTTGGTACAAGTCACTGGAGCCTTCATATTGGTGGAGGTGTTTGTGGGTGTGTATCGAATACTTCGGACAAGCAGTGGGTTGGCTCTTATAATGGACGGCGCATGAGCGGCACGGTGGCGCAGCGGTAGAGTTGCTGTCTTACAGCGTCAGAGACCTAGGTTCGATCCTGACTACAGGTGCTGTCTGTATGGAGTTTGTACGTTCTCCCCGTGACCCACGTGGGTTTTCTCCGGCATCACTCGTTTCCTCCCACACTCCAAAGACGTAGAGGTTTGCCGGCTAGTTGGCTTGGGATAAATGTAAATTGCCCCTAGTATGTGGAAATTAGTTTTAATGTGCCAGTGGTGCGGACTCGATGGGCCGAAAGGGCCTATTTCCGCGCTGTATCTCTAAACTAAACTAAACCAATCCACCAAAATATGTTTTCAACACTGCCTGGGGTGAGACTTTGATGAACTCGATGCTCAGAAAGGTGTGGATTGCAAACATTCAGCAGGAGCATAGGCAGTCTGGCAGAAAAACAAGGAGCATTGTGGGACAATGCTGGTGGGACCATGAAGGTGGCCATCTTGGAAGAGGCCGATGTTCCACAGAGCAGCTGCCACACCTCCAGTACAAACCCCACTGCAAACCAAGCAAAGTGTTGGAGCGCGGGAAGTGTCCAGAGCCAGAATGGCAGCAGTCGGACTAAGCTTTAGGTTTATTACTGCCACATGTACGAGGTACAGTGAAAAGTTTTGTTTTGCATGTGGTCACAGGGAGAACTTGCAAACTCCCTACAGACAGCACCCACAGTCAGGATCGAGTCTGCAGCAAGGCGGCACATTGGCGCAGCTGGAAGAACCGCTGCCTCACAGCTGCCTCAGAGTCCAAGGTTCAATCCTCACCTCAGGTGCTCTCTATGTGGAGTTTGCATGTTCTCCTTGTGACCATATGGTGTTCCAGTTTCCTCCCAAGTCCCAAAGATGAGCGGGTTTGTAGGTACATTTGCCTCTGTAAATGACCCCTAATGTATAGGGAGTCAGATAACATAGAACGAGTGTGAATGGGTGTTTGATGATCAGCGTGAACTCGAAGGGCCGAAGGAACTCTTTCCATGCCCTAATTCTCAATTAAACTAAACTAAACTAAACTAAACTAACTTCATGGGTTCATTCCGGGTGCTCTGGTTTCCTCTCACATTCCAGACATGCAGATTTGTAGGTTAATTGGCTCTCTGTAAATTGTTCCGAGTGTGTAGGGAGTGTTGATCATAGGAAGAAGATAAACGAGTTTGATAACTGTGACTAGGCACAAAAATCTTGAGTAACTCAGCGGGACAGGCAGCATCTCTGGAGAGAAGGAATGGGTGACGTTTCGAGTCGAGACCCTTCTTCAGACTATTGTAGTTTATCAGTTCCATACCCAAAGTCCAATGTGTGCAATGGGGTAGAGGTGAATCGGACAATACCCAAGCTTATTGAAGGAGTGTTGAAAAGCCTGATAATAGAGGGGAAGAAACTGTTCCTAAGTCTGGCGGTGCCGCTTTCAAGCTTCTGTACCTTGTGCGGGATGGGAGCAGGGAGAAGAAGGAATGACCACGTACAAATCACAAACTGAACTACGAACTATGGAACGGTCTTTGGTCACACTAAAGACTATGGGCTTTGTTGCACTAATATTGGTGTTATTGATTTATTGATTTTTTTTGTTTATGATATGTTTTCTATGAGTGCCTTGTTCACAGGTCTGTTATGCAGCTGCAAGTAAGAATATCATTTAGGCGACATCATTTACGCGTCACAATGCATGGCGTGCATTATGCGCGCATGGTGCGTGGTGAGGCGTGGTGGCGTGGGCAGTAACGCGCGGCCGCGTGCGGGGCCCAGGATTTTGGGATTCACAGAATCTTCGTGCCCCACCTGTGTGACGTGCAAATGACGCCCAAGTGGGAGAGGCCCTTATGGTTTGTCACAGGCAGTGGGCTTGAAGGCCTGTTTCCCTGCTGTATCTCGCTATGCCTCTATCTCCTAAACACAATTCCACTGGGTTCATTTAGCATTGAGCGCCAGTAACATCCCATCTGAGTCATAGACCAACCTGTCCTGGAAATATACCTCTGCTTCTTAATATAGAATATAGAATATAGAACAGTACAGTGCAGTGCAGTAACAGGCCCTTCGGCCCATAATATCGGTGCTGATCACAATGGCGTTAATCTAACCTCCTGCGCCTGCTCCTGATCCATATCTAAAAAGCTTCATAAATGCCACTATCGTATCTACCTCCACCACCACCCCTGGCAGTACATTCCAAGCTCTGTGTGTTCACCACTCTCCATGTAAAAAACTCTCTCCACACATTTCTCTTAGATTTTGCCCTTAAAACACCACCCTCTATTCTTGGACATTTCTATCCTGGGATGACTGTCTACCCTATCTATGCCTTCCATAATGTTATATACTTCTATCAGGTATCCCCTCAACCTCCGACACACCAGAGAAAACAATGCAGGCCTGTCACTGGGTCTAAGTCTCGCAACGTCCTACCGAACTTCACAGTGGGAGCACCTTCTCACGGGATGTAACAATTCATAAAGGCAGAACGCGGAAACAAAGAACTGCAGATGCTGGTTTATACAAGACAAGACAAGAGACATTTAGTGTCACATGTACCAATTGGTGCAGTGAAATTTGTGGTCACCATACAGCCATACGAATAAAATAAAGGACACAGAACACGATAGTCTATAACATGAACATCCCCACAGAGCGGTATCAAAGTTTCCCACTGTGAGGGAAGGCACCAAAGTTCAGTCCTCCTCCTCTGTTGTTCACCCGTGGTCGGTGCTTCCTAAGCCCTCCGTAGTCGCCGCTACGGGCGGCCCGATGTTCAGGCCCGCTCGCCTGGATGATGGAACTCCGACGTCGGAACGGGAGAACATTCACAGTGGCTTGGACCTCCGAATCGGCCACTTCTTACCGGAGTCCTCGGATCCCGAAGTCCACAGGCCGAGCTGGGCGGAGATTCAATGCTGGCGACCCCCGGCAAAGGGATCCCAGGACACTGCGATGTTGGCCAGCGCCACCCGCGCTGGAAGCTCTGCAAACCACAGCTCCACGATGTTGAAGCAGCAGGCCCAACACTCCGGAGCTTCAAATGGCGATCCAGGTAAGACCTCAATGAATCCAGTGCTGCGCTGCCGTTTTAGCTCTGGTCCGGTCTCCGGTATCCGGCAGGAAAGGCCACGCCAATCCAGTTGGTAGGCCGCGAGAGGGGGGCGAGGACGCGGCTCGGAGAATAGTCGCGTCCTCGCCAGGAAATGACTGGGAAACGGTTTCCCCCCTACCCTACCCCCCTCCCCTACATAGAAATACTAAAAAAGTCCTCCAGAACATACTTTTTAACAAACTAAAAATGTAAAAAAGATTAAAAAAGCAGACAGACTGTAGGCAGAGGCTACCATCATGCGGCGCCCCTATACCAAAGATAGACACAAAGTTCTGGAGTATCTCAGCGGTGTCAGGCAGCATCTCTGGAGAAAAAGGCTGGGTGATGTATCAGGGTAGGGACCCTTCATACTGGAGAAGAATTCTTGAAGGCAGCTTACCTCCACTGAAAATCAATGATGATGGACAATAAATGGAAGAAATGCACATATCGTTTACGCGCGTGTTTGCTTATATGAGAGTCAGTGGAAAACTGCTTATTTGAGCATCTCCAAACAAGGAATATTAAATTTCACCTTCCTTATTATGCATTTGACAGGGTGGGAGTCAAGTATGAGGTGTCATTTCATCTTTCAATTACAATGAGCGACATAATTATCCAATCTATGAATGATCCCATTTACAGCAATTTGCCCAGGGTAATAAATGTGGATTTGAAATAAATTTCCAGTCACACTTAGCGACATCTCATCGCTGGGGTCATTGTAAAGTTACAGCGGCATTCCTTTATAATAAAAGCACACAATCATAAAACGCAAACAAAAACAGGGTCTGTGGTGAAATAGTGTATAGTTTAATCCAGGAAAAGATTATTAATAAATGTAATCACTCAGTTTTGTCTCTAAACATTTCCTCGTATCCATGTCCATTAATAAACTGGAGGTATAAGGAACTACAGGCTGGTTACAACAAAAAGGCACAAAGTGCTGGAGTAACCAAACGGGTCAGGCAGCGGCTCTGGAAAACATGGAAAGGTGGCGTTTGACTTTAGTCTTTAGACCAGGGGTGGGGAACCTGCGGTCTTAAGGTCGCCTGCGGCCTTCAAAGCCATTAAGTGCGGCCTTTTGAATGAATCCAAATTTTGTAGAACAAATCTTTTTATTGTTATTAATATGTTTTTGTTCATCTCTTATTATTTTTATTTTAATGTAAAAATGAACGTATTAAAAATACCAAAGAGTAAAAGAAGATTCAACGAAATTATCCTCCCCGACTGACGGCCACAATTAAAACATGAGTAAGTCATGAGGGCTATATTAACAAAATAATGTACATTTTGAAGTATATCTAATTGAAGTTTCTTGGATGCGGCTTTATTAGATTACAGCTAACTTAATGCGGCCTTCCAACATGTAAAGGTTCCCCACCCCTGCTTTAGATTTTACTTTCGAGATACAGAGTAGAAAAAGGCCCTTCGGCCCACTGAGTCTGCATCGACCAGCGATCACCCTGGACACTACCACTATCCCACACACTTGGGGACATTTTACAATTTTACAGGAGCCGATTAAGCTACAGACCTGTAGGTCCTTGGAGTGTGGGAGGAAACCAGAGCACGGGTGGAAAACCCACGTGGTCGCAGGGAGAACGTACAAACTCTGCACAGACAGCACCGTAGTCCGGCTCCAATCCGGGTCTCTGGCGCTGTAATGCAGCAACTCTACCGCTGCACCACCGTGCCATAATAATATCAAACTTTAACATTCTGCTCTATTTTACTCTCTAGATTTTAGTTGGCGTTGGAAACTACCCTCTTTCCCTGGCCTCTACCTCCCCATAGAACCTAGCTGAAACAGCTCAACTTTAAATGTCACCCATTCACCAAATACATTTTCACCGACCAAGCTATGATTCCAGTCTGAGGAATGTTCCAGAACAGAAACGTTGCCCATCCACCCCCCTCCCCCCCCCCACAAAGCTTCCTGCCCCGCTGAGTTACCCCTAAAACAATTTGTGTTTTGATTGATTCCAATAAACCTGGGCCAGATCTCCTCATCCCCATTGAAAGTTGCCCCTCTCCAAACAAGTCATAGTCACAGAGCCATAATGCATAGAAGCAGGCCTTTCGGCCTAACTCGTCCATGCTGACCAAGATACCCCATCTACCCTTGTCTTAAAAGCCCACGTTGGCCCATATCCAATCTCAACTGTTCCTATCCATGTACCTGTCCAAGCGTCTTTTAAATATTGTTATAGTATTTGCCTCAACTACCTCCTCTGGCTGCTCGTTCCATATGCCCACCACCCTCTGAGTAAAAAGTAGACCCTCAGGTTCCAAATAAATCTTCCACTCTTACCTTAAACTTATATCCTCAGGTTCCTGATTCCACTACTCTGGGTGAATGACCCTGTGCATTCATCCTATCTATTTCCCTCGTGATTTTATACCTTCACCTCTCAGCCTCCTGTGCTCCAAGGAATACATTCCTAGCCTGCCCAACTGCTCCGTACAGCTCAAATTGTGGCAATATTTTCTTCAAGTTAGATTGATTACTTTAATTTTGCTTTGTCATACCCTGTCTAAAACTGTCTGAAGAAAGGTCTCGACCCGAAACGTCACCCATTTCTTCTCTCCAGAGATGCTGCCTGTCCCGTTGAGTTACTCCAGCATTTTGTGTCCACCCTGTTTGAAACTGATGGTGTTATGGTGACTGATTCCTCAATGTTGCCTGACTGATACTCGCACCACTTGGCCATCTGCTTGCTTCAAGTCACTCAACATGGCTTACCTTGTCAATTAAGAAAGCTGTCCTAAACACACTTCAGAAACTCGTCCCCTCTTTTCCCCTGATGTTATGCGTAAGCCAGTCTACATTTGGAGACGTGAAGTCCCTGGCTGTTGAACTTTCCTGCAATTTTCTTGCCAATTTCCTCCTAAATTGCCCCCCCCACTTGTTTGCAGTGCCAGTGGTGTTAACACTAAACAGATCATTTTTACCAAGTTAATCCAAGACATCACAGTCTCCCGCATGGGTGATAATCAGGACTAACACTCCCTCTAATCTCCTCTCGATATCATCTTAAATATTTTGCATCCATCACTATTCAAAACCCATCACTGTCATACTTTTGATCAGGCTTAGTTTAATTTAATTTAGTTTAGATTAGTTTAGAGATACAGCGCGGAAACGGGCCCTTCGGCCCACCGGGTCCACGCCGACTAGCGTTCCCCGCACGCCTACACTATCCTGCACACACCAGGGCCAATTTACAATTATACCAAGCCCATTCGCCTACAAACCTGCACGTCTTTGGAGTGTGGGAAGAAACCGGAGCGCCTGGGGAAAACCCACGTGGTCACGGGGAGAACATACAAACTTCATACAGACAGCACCCGTAGAAGAACCCTGAGACTTCACCCACTCCTCCTCTCCAGAGATGCTGCCTGTCCCACTGAGTTACTCTGGCATTTTGTGTCTATCTCAGGTTTAAGGTGAGGTGGGAAAGATTTAATAGGAACCTGAGGGTAACTTTTTTACACAAAGGGTGGTGGATGTATGGAACAAGCTGACAGAAGAGGTAGTTGAGGCAAGTACTATCACAACATTTAAGAAGCATTTAGATAGGTACATGGATAGGACAGGTTTAGATGGATATTGGGCCAAACACAAGCAGGAGGGACTAGTGTAGATGGGGCATGTTAGTTGACATGGGCAAGTTGAGCTGAAGGGCCTGTTTCCATGTTGTATGACTCTGTGACTCAAGTTTAGATTAGTTTAATTATATTATTGTCACATGTACTGAGGTACAGTTTTAAGTTAGTTTAGAGATATAGCATGGAAACAGGACCTTCGGCCCACCTAATCCGTGCTGACCAACGATCACCTACACACTAGTTCTATGTTATTCCAGTTGCACATCCTACACAACGGGGGCAATTTACCGAAGCCAATTAACTTACAAACCTGCACGTTTCTGGAATGTGGGAGGAAATTGGAGAAAATCTACGCGGTCACAGGGAGAACATACAATGTCCATACAGACCATAGTCTAGATCAAACTTGGGTCTCTGGACCTGAACGGCAGCAGCTCTACCCGCTGTGCAACTGTGCCGCAGTGAAAAGCTTTCGTTTGCATGCTCGCCAGTCAAAGAAACATGACTACCATCAACAGAAACATGGAACTGCATATGCTGGTGTCTTGATTAGAATACAAAGTGCTGGAGTAACTCAGCGGTACAGGCAGCATCTCTGGAGAACATGGGTAGGTGACGTTGTAGGTTGGGACCCTCCACGGATGCTGCCTGACCCGCTGAGTTTTATCTGGGACCCTTCTTCCAACATGAAACGATGCAGAGATGCTACGTGACTTGGGGAGTTACTCCAGCACTTAGTGTCGGCTATTTTTAAGTATTGGCATTCTCCCTGCACCAGTAAAAAGCCAATAATCGCACAGGCAGAAAGTTATTAATGGAATAGACAATAGACAATAGGTGCAGGAGTAGGCCATTCAGCCCTTTGTGCCAGCACCATCCTTTGATTGAGTGTATTTAGCTACAGGGAGCGGTTGGACAGGTTTGGACCGTTTTCTCTGGAAAAGTGGAACAATTAAATTCTTCCTTACAGCAAGCAGCACAACAGGTTTTTAAACATGCCACTTAACAGATAATTTAATAGATAAACAAATAAAGTTCAATAAACTAAAAATAATAATTTAATGCAAAAAAACAAAACAAAGCCCAAAGTCCCAAAGCAATTTGCACAAAATGCTGGAGTAACTCGAGACAGGCAGCATATCTGGGGAGAAGGAATGTGTGACCATTTAGAAATTGAGGGCCTGAGCATTAGGGAGCAGTTGGGTAGGCTGGGGATTTATTCCTTGGAGCACAGGAGGCCAAGGGGTGACAGCAACTCTACCGCTGCGCCACCGTGCCGCTCTATTTAGTTTAGTTTGGTTTAGTTTGGTTTGGTTTAGTTTACTCTCACGTATTCCTGCAGATAACAAAAGAGAATTACAAGAATACTGTCTGGGTTAGGGGGCATTAGCTATAAGGAGAGTGTTTAAGAAGGAACTGCAGATGCTGGTTTAAACCGAAGATAGACACAAAAAGCTGGAGTAACTCAGCGGGACAGGCTGCATCTCTGGGGAGAAGGAATGGGTGACGTTTCGGATCGAGACCCAGTCTGAAGAAGCGTCTCGACCCGAAACGTCACCCATTCTGTCTCTCCAAAGATGCTGCCTGTCCCGCTGAGTTACTCCAGCTTTTTGTGCCTATCTTTAGCTATAGGTTAGAGGTTGGACAAACTTGGATTGTTTTCCCTGGAGGATCGGAAGCTGAGGGGAGACACGTTCATCGTAATACGAACAGAGTTAGGCCATTTAGCACATCGGGTGCCATTCCATCATGGCTGATCTATCTTTCCCTCGTAACACAGTTTTCCTGCCTTCTCCCCGTGACTGGATGAAAATGTATAGGATTTTGCAAAGCAGAGGTGAAGTGGATGTGTGGGGCAAGATTTTAACAACAGAGTGCAGGGTTTCTGTAATGCCCTCCCAAGGATGGCAGAGGCGGATAGAACAGTGGCAATAGAAACAGAGAAACATAGAAAATAGGTGCAGGAGGAGGCCATTCGGCCCATCGAGCCAGCACCGCCATTCATTGTGATCATGGCTGATCGTTCCCAATCAATAACCTGTGCCTGCCTTCTCCCCATATCCCTTGATTCCACTAGCCCCTAGAGCTCTATCTAACTCTCTCTTAAATCCATCCAGTGATTTGGCCTCCACTGCCCTCTGTGGCAGGGAATTCCACAAATATAATGCGTTTAGATAGCCACAGGATATACAGGGAATGGAAGGGTTGGACTAACCTGGATTATTTTCTCTGGAGCGTCAGAGGCTGCATGGAGACCTGATAGAAGTATATCAAATTAGCGAGGCATTAAATAGGGTAGACAGTCAGAATCTTTTGTCCCCCAGGGTGGAAATATCAAAGACTAGAGGGCATAGCTTTATGGTGAGAGGGGCAAAGGTTATCAGAGATGTGCAGAGCAAGTTTTTTTACACACAGAGTGGTGGGGGCCTGGAACAAGCTGTGGTGATGGTAGATATGATAGTGGCGTTTAAGAGGCTTTTCGATAGGCACATGATATGCAGGGAATTGAGGGATATGGATCACGTGCAGACAGAGGAAGTTAGCTTGGCATCGTGGTCAGCAGGGATATTGTGGGCCGAAGGGCCTGTTCCTGGGCTGCACTGTAATCTGTTCCATTGCACCACCTTTGCAATCCTACCTCAGGCAGATCCATAGTGGTGGGAGACTCCACCGTCAGAGGTGCGGGCAGGAGATTCTGCGGCAGCAAGCGAGACTCCAGGATGGTGTGTTGCCTCCATGGTGCCAGGGTCCAGGACGTCTTGGAGCGGCTGCATGGTGTCCTCAAGAGTGCAGGGGAGCAGCCGGAGGTTGTTGTGCATGTTGGCACAAATAATACAGGTCGGAAGAGGAAGAAGATTCTGCAACAAGAATTTACGGAATTGACTGAAAACCAGGACTTGCAGGGTAGTGATCTCAGGATTACTTCCAGTACCTCGTGCTAGTGAAGGTAAGAATAGGAAGATTGGGGAAATGAATGTGTGGCTGAGGAGTTGGAGCAGGGGGCAGGGAATCAGATTACTGGATCATTGGGATCTCTTCCAGGGCAGGGGTGACCTGTATTAAAGGGACAGGTTGCACCTAAACTGTAGGGGGACCAACATCCTAGCGGGAAGGTTTGCTAATGCTACACGGGAGGGTTTAAACTAGATCGGCAGGGGGCGTGGGATCTCGTGCAGGACAGAGGCGCATGAGAGGCTAGAAGTTGGTATGGAGGATGGTGTGGGAAAGGTTAGTGGACAAAATAGGCAAGTGTAAGGCGGAGAGTGAGGAAGGAGGGTCAGTTTAAACTGCACGCATTCTAATGCAAGGGCCCTGACGGGTAAAGCAGATAAGCTGAGGGCATGGATAGGTACGAGCGACTGGGACGTTGTAGCCATGACTGAAACCTGGTTAAGGGAGGGGCAGGACTGACAGCTCAATGTTCCAGGGTAAAGCAGCTTCAGGAGAGACAGGGGTGAGGGAAATAGAGGAGGGGGGGGAAGGGGGGGCAGGAGACAGCTGCAGGTCAAATAAGGTTGTTGTAGTAGGGTAGAGCTGCTGCCGTACAGCGCCAGAGACCCAGGTTTGATCTAGACTATGGTCTGTACGGACATGTATGTTCTCCCTGTGACCGCGTGGGTTTTCTCCAAATTCCTCCCACATTCCAGAAACGTGCAGGTTTGTAGGTTAATTGGCTTCGGTAAATTGCCCCCATTGTGTAGGATGTGAAACTGGGATAACATTGAACTAGTGTGTAGGTGATCGTTGGTCAGCATGGATTGGTGGGCCGAAGGTCCTGTTTCCATGCTATAATCTCCAAAGTAACCTGAACTAACTTAAATCTGTACCTCAGTGCACGTGACATTAATATAATTTATCTAAACTAAACTTGAGTCACAGAATCATACAACATGGAAACAAGCCCTTCAGCTCAATTTGCCCACACCAACAACATACACTAGTCCCTCCTGCCTGTGTTTGGCCCAATATCCATCTAAACCTATCCTATCCATGTACCTATCTAAATGCTTCTTAAACGTTGCGATATTCCCTGTCTCAACTACCTCCCCCGGCAGCTCGTTCCATACACCCACCACCCTTTGTGTAAAGACGTTACCCTTCAGGTTCCTATGAAATCTTTCCCGCCTCATCGTAAACTTGAGATAGACACAAAATGTTGGAGTAACTCAACGGGTCAGGCAGCATCTCTGGAGAGGAGGAATGGGTGACGTCTCGGGTTTCTTCAGACTGAAGAAGGGTCTCGACCCGAAACATCACCCATTCCTTCTCTCCAGAGATGCTGCCTGTCCCGCTGACTTACTCCAACAGTTTGTGTCTATCTTCGGTGCAAACCAGCATCTGCAGTTCCTTCCTTTACCTCAAACCTATGTCCTCTGGTTCTTGATTCCCCTACTCTGGGCAAAAAGATTCTGTGTGTCTATTCCTCTCAGGGCCGGATTTTCGTATAAACTAGACAAGCTTAAGTTTAGGGCCTCAAGATCTAAGGGGGCCTACTCGCCTCACCGATCATCCGCCCACCGGGACCTTCTACTCTTTGCCCGCTGACCCTGGCCACTCCACCGCCCTCCAGCAGCCCGCAGCCGTCGACCTTACCTGCAGCCTGGACTCAGCACCGGGCCTGAAGTTTCCACGCTGCAGACTCCCACTCCCCTGGGTTTGACTGCGCTGGGTCCTAGTGCTAGGCTCCCTAACCCTGGTAATCTCAGTGGCTGTTCCACTGGGTCTTCCCCATTCCCCTCAAACCATGTGACCCAAGCTCTTCCCCACCCACACTACAGTCCTCATATCCCCCTCCCCCCTGACCACCCACCACCCCTCCACCAGACATCGGCTCGGCCTCAGTCCACTCACCTGCCCTCCTCCGGCCCCAACCCCCATCCCTGCCACAGGCCCAACACTCCAGAGCCTCAAACGGCGATCCAGGTAAGGCATCGCCCGCTCCGCGGTGAATCCAATATTTATTTTAAAAACAACTGTTTAATGACAACATACAGTAGGATCTAAAAGTGTCGCACTGTCACTGTCGGGTAGTCATGGTCCTCTAGTCGTGGGGGTGGGGGATTGGGAGGGGGTGGGCCTCACAAGTGAAAGGGCTAAGCTGGTTATTAACCTTCCGCCACAACAAAGCAGCTATTTTTCAGTTTAGTTTAGTGTACAAAATCATCTAAATCCGGCCCTGATTCCTCTCATGATTTTGTACACTAAACTAAACTGAAAAATAGCTGCTTGGTTGTGACGGAAGGTTAATAACCAGCTTAGCCCTTTTCCTGCACAGGTCTTTATATGCACATTGCACGCATATCACACAATGTTTTGACTTTACCAACCTGCACCTGCTCATTTTGGAAATCAAAACCCGTTATTTTCTTTGACACAGCCAGGAAGGGGATAATTATTCTCACTCCTTTATGGGCGACAACGACTGGCGGAAATTTCAGACCGGGATTAAACCATGAAACTGTTCCCAGCAACGTGTGTCCAAAGGCATCATTGCTCGAAATCCATCATGAGGGATATTCATCAGCAGCTCGTTGAACTTTAATACAGCAAGTTAATTGTGAAGCACTCTAATAGTTCTCAGAAGGAAGAAACTTGACACCATTTCTATGCTGTGTATTGTAAACTTTACTTTGAGTTTATGAAAACACGTCAGGTTCTATAATGGCATTGAAAAGGCACTTGGGCAGGTACGCGGACAGGAAAAGTTTGGAGGGATAATGGGCCAAACGCGGGGAAATGGGACTAGCGTAGAGGGGGCGTCATAGTCGGCATGGACGAGTTGGACAGACCAAGGTGTGGACAATTTGGGCCGAAGGGCCTGTTTCCACACTGTATGACTGTGACTCTACAGCCTCATAATGAAAGGACATACCTTTAGAAAGGAGATGAGGAGTTATTTATTTAGCCAGAGGATTATGGAGAGAAGGCAGGAGAGTGAGGTCGAGAGGAAAAGATAGATCAGCTAGGATTGAATGGTGGAGTAGACTCAAGGGACTGAATGGCCTAATTCTACTCCCATGATTTATGAACTATCGTGTTTTCCTCCACCGTCACCCCCAGCAACGCACTCCAGGCACCCACCACCCTCTGTCTGCGTAAAAACGTTACCCCACACATCTCCTCTCGCCTTAAAGCTATGCCCTCCAATATTTGATTACCCCATCCTGGGAAAACAGTTCCGACTGACTACCTGAGCTATGCCTCTCATAATTACATTTATCCCCATCAAGTCTCCCCGCACCCATCCATGTTCCAGAGAAAACAATCCAAGTCTGTCCAACCTCTCCCTGCAACAAAAGGGCCTGTGCCACTTGGGCGACCTAATCCGCGAGTTCTGGCGAGTTTGCCCTCGCAGCATGGTCGACACGAGGTCGTAGGAGGTCTTTGTAACTCTCCCTCATGCTCGACAGTTGTCCCTGCATACTCGAGGCCTCAGCCTGGTCAGCATTGAGTGGCAAATAGCTATTTGTTTTAGTTTAGTTTAGATATTCAGCACGGAAACAGGCCCTTCGGCCCACCGAGTCCGCACCGACCAGCGATCCCCGCACACTAACACTATCCTACACACACTAGGGACAATTTACAATTTTACCAAGCCAATTAACCTACAAATCTGTACGTCTTTGGAGTGTGGGAGGAAACCGGAGCACCTGGGGAAAACTCACGCGGGGAGAACGTACAAACTCCGTACACGCAGCACCCGTAGTCAGGAACGACCTTGAGTCTCTGGCGCTGTAAGGCAGCAACACGGCTGCTGCGTCACCATGCACCTCAACGTGAAATCATTTAGTCAGATTATGTGGCACCTTAAACATTTGCAGAGCTGCCAAAATACTTTTCAGATGAAGAACTGTTTGCCATTGTTGCAATGCAGGAACTACAGCTGACAATTCAAACATAGGTTTTGATGAACACCAGAATAGCTAATCAATCACATACTTGAAAGACCACAAAGGATTTTACACCGCATAAAAATATGATGTCTTTTATGGAACAATAAGGATGGATCTCAAACACCAAACATAAAAGGTAACTTGTTGCAATTGAAAGTGATAATTTCAGTGAGAGAGTTTTACTGTTATTAGCATTTAGTTTGCATTATATGGAGCCAGGGGCTTTCTAAAATACATGGGAAGAAACTGCAGATGCTGGAGTAACTCAGTGTGACAGACAGCATTTCTGGAGAGAAGGAATGGGTGATGTTTCAGGTCTAAGTTGTCTTAACAACAGGTGTAAGGAAGTGTGGTTTCAGGTTTTGGCTTAGGTATAGCATTATTACCGTCACTTAAACTGAGCTACAGTGAAAAGCTTTGTTTTACATGTTATCCAAACTGATCAGATATATTACACATAAATACAATCGTCAAACTTGGTACCTTAGGTAGAGCAAAGGGGAAGATCCAGAGTGCAGGATATAGTTCTCAGCATTGGGGCGCATCAGTTCCATAGGCAAAGTCCAATGTCTGCAATGCACACGAGCCTGGTACCACAAGTACAATGTACCACAAGCTTAGCCCTAGTCTACTTAACAGCTGAGTTCTGCTCAACAGCTTGGGCTAATATCTGCCACACCAAACGAGTTGACACTGTCCTTAACTCCGCAATGCAGGTCTTCACAGGGACGCTTTCGTCAACACCTTTGCAGTGGCTCCCTGTCCTCTCTCATATCATCTCACCCTCCCAGGATGTGCAGAAGGGAGAGGATGTTGAAAGATTGGTGCACCATGGAGGCTAACCCTGACCTTCCCATCCATGCTGACTTGACCAATCTGCCCAACATGCGCCTGAAGTCCCACAAACCCTTCTGGTCTTCAGTCAAACCCCTGGATGACTTTGACTCCAAGACTGAGTGTCGCAGAGCCTGGAAAGATGCCAACACCAACAACGGAGATGTCATCACAGACCCCTCAGTGAAACCACCGGGTTTTGACCTCCATCGCAAGCAGTTGCTAACCCTGGACAGAATCCGCACCCTCCACGCAAGAACAGCCCATCACCTGCATAAGTGTGGGATGACAGAAGCTTTTCCCTGGGGCCATCAAAGCCATCCACCCAGTAACTCAGGGGTCGGCAACCTACGGCCCTCGGGCCGAATGCGGCCAGTAACCCAAAATCATCCGGCCCGCGGTGGTAATTTTTCCCCCCGCATCTAAAAGTATAGTTGCAACGGCTGCGGTGCCTGCAGCTCAACGCGTCCCGGAACCATTCCGGCCAGCCGGCGTTTTTTTTTTCCCGCTCCTGTTTTGGGTTGGTAGCGCTGAGTTCCTCCAGCACTCTGTGCGTTTTTTACCGGTAGTTTTCGTGACCTGTGAACTGCAGCCATTCGCGGGGCACACAGCCGACCTGGGTGTCACAGCCAGACCTGGGGCAAGCATCTGCAGTTCCTTGCTACATTGTTCTAGTAAACCTTGTCTGCGCTCTCTGCCGTGCTTTCGCGCTGTACAGTGCAGTGCCCAATATCCCAGCCTTAATGAAACCAATGTTTTAATGGAGTTCAACACAACCTCCTCGCCTTTGTCCCCAGCAACCTTCAGTTACAAACCCGTGCAAATGGCTGGCATTATTGATACTGCATATTTTGCATAGTGGAGTACCTTGCTCTGCTCCTTGATCTTTGGCCGGTGCTCCAGGTGGCATCCTCGAAGGGGCGGGATCTATGGTGACACGTGATTTGTTGCCTGCCATGCGGGGTGGGATCCATGCGTGCACGTGATAGATGTGGCCCGCCATCCGCTCACAGACATGCGTCCCGGCCCCAATGCAGAACAAGGTTGCCGACCCCTGCAGTAACTGATGTCTACCCTTGACCTACAACTTTAGGCTGTGCATGCCATATGCAAGAAGAAGAATGTCCGCAATGGGGTAGAGGTGAATCTGCAATCTGTATCTTTACCTTTGCTCTATCTATTGTACATGAGTTTGTTCTGATTGTGTCTATGGATGGTATATCTGATGTGTTTGGATAGAATGCAATACAAAGATTTTCACAGTACCTAATAGACAATAATAAGCCGACATCTAAACCCTAAACCTTACGAGCCTGTCTCCCTCCATGAAGACTATCTCCTTGAAGACAATTCCTTGGAGACGGTTTTGGCTTTATGACAGCGTGGACATTGTTCTTGCTGTACTAGTCAGTCTACGTTCTATGTTATATGTTCCTTCTCACAGTTCACTGCTCATGTGGTCTTGGTAACTGTTTCCGGCACACCCCAGTCCAAGTCATTAAGATAGACACAAAATGCTGGAGTAACTCAGCGGGACAGGCAGCAACTCTGGAGAGAGTGAATGGGTGACGTTTCGGGTCGAGGCCGAGTTGGGGAGAAGGACTTTAGAGATATGGAAGGGCACAACGAGCAGGTAAGGTGTGAAAAGGACAGATCAAAGCAGACGATGATCAAGTACAATGGTTCATTGTTGGCTGAGGGGAAGGTGACAATGAGGTATACGAGCAGTAAAATAAATCTTACTGGGACAGAGAGAGAGAGGGAAAACAAGGGTTACTCGAAGTTGGAGGTCAATATTCATACTGCTTGGTTGTAAGCTGCCCAAGCAAAATATGAGGTGGTGTTCCTTCACTTTACGTTGGGCCTCACTCTGACAGCATGTTTGCAGGACAGCAGTGAACTAATTCTTGGGGAACTCCACCGTACTCTCCCTGCCACTCCAAACGAAAAAAAACCTGTGACTTTGGGCGGTCACGGTGGCGCGTACAGCGGTAGAGTTGCTGCATAACAGCGAATGCAGCGCCGGATACCCGGGTTCGATCCCGACTACAGGTGCTGTCTGTACGGAGTTTGTACGTTCTCCCCGTGACCTGCGTGGGTTTTCTCCGAGATCTTCGGTTTCTTCCCACACTCCAAAGACGTACAGGTTTGTAGGTTAATTGGCTTGGTAAATGTAAAAAATGTTGCTAGTGTGTTGAGGATGGTATTAATGTGCGGGGATCGCTGGTCGGCGCGGACCCAGTGGGCCAAAGGGCCTGTTTCCGCACTTTATCTAAAATAAACTACGAATACGTCTCTCTGTTTCCTGTTACTCATTCAATCTTGCTTACGCGCCTATACCAACACTTTACATGTGAGAGTTGCAAGAATGTGAAATCATAGGAACATGTTGCTGGTGGTGTGCTGATGAGTCAGTGGAAATGAATCAGTACACATCTGGGTATCAACAAAGGAAGTACACCAGTGCTTCTAGTGCCCAAGAAAGCTTTGTCATGTCCCCAACATCTCTCACCAACTTCTACAGATGCGCCGTAGAGCGCATTGTGTCGGGATGCACCACAGCGTGGTTTGGGAACAGCTCCAACCAAAACCGCAAGAAATTGCAGAGAATTGTTACACAAACTAATTTCCCTCCCATCGACTCCATCTACACTTCATGCTGCCTCGGCAAGGCCACCAGCACAATCAAGGACGAGTCTCACCCCAGCCACTCCTTCGTCACCCCTCTCCCATCAGGGAAGAGGTGCAGAAGTGTGAAAATGCACACCTTCAGATTCAGAGGCGGTTTCTTGCCAGCTGTTTCAGGCAACTGAACCGTCTTCTGACCAGCTAGAGTGTGGTCCTGAGCTATCATAGAAAATAGGTGCAGGAGTAGGCCATTCGGCCCTTCGAGCTAGCACCGCCATTCAATATGATCATGAGGTGCTAGCTCCAATATCAGTACCCCGTTCCTGCTTTCTCCCCAAATCCCTTGACTCCATTAGCCCTAAGAGCTATTTCTAATTCTCGCTTGAAAACATCCGGTGAATTGTCCCCCACTGCCTTCTGTGGCAGAGAATTCCACAGATTCACAACACTCTGTGTGAAAATGTTTTTCCTCATCTCAGTCCTAAATGGCCGAACCCTTATTCTTAAACGGTGACCCCTGGACTCCCCAAACTCCTAATATATATATATATATACACATTACATACATTTTTATACAATACTAGACTAAGTGGGACCCGTTGGGTCCCAGCATCACACAGGAGGGCTGGTCATCCAACGCAATATTCCACCTCTCCACCAATTCTAATATTGGTGGCCAGTTTGGGGGGGGGGGGGGGGGTTCTGGAGCGCTAGTATGGGTGTTGTGGGCTGAAGGGACTGGTTTCCAGAGGGCTAGTATGCAAATTGTGCGCCAAATGGATTCTTGGGCTGGCGTCTCAGTCAATCAAGCCTGTTGTGCTGGCAACTCACTCACTCACGGCTGGTGGGCTGGTAGTTGACTCACGGCTAATCCTTGAAATTCTATTTCAAGCAGGGTATAAGGCCACCAAATTCAAGTGCAGTTTCATACCATTTGAAGTAGGGTGCAAAGCCACTAAAGACAGCGAATCGTGACCTCTCCCTCCTCCATCTTGCAGAAACTGAGCCACACCCACATTTCCAGGTTTTATAACCCCTCCCCCCCCCCCACCGGAAAAGATGTGGCTTTCATGGAGTGATTGACAGGAGAGAGATTCTCAACATTTAAAAAAAAACTAATAACACTTTTATTTTTCATTGATGGGAAGAATTCTCTGCACCTGCTCAGCGGAGGGGGACTGAGTAAGATGGCCAAAAATCACAGCCGTAAGTGGTAGCGTTTTATCTAAAATCAATATACAGTGCAAACAGGAAGTAAGTGCATTTACAGTAGTGCCTTTTAACTTCAAGCCAAAGCACCCAAGCCACCATTTGCAGTAAGTAGTGCCTTTCAACTTCAAGCCAATGCACCCAAGCCACCATTTGCAGTAAGTAGTGGCTTTCAACTTCAAACCACACCCAAGCCACCATTAGCAGTAAGAGGTGCCTTTCAACTTCAAGTCAAAGCAACCAAGCCACCATTAGCAGTAAATAGTGCCTTTCAACTTCAAGCCAATGCACCCAAGCCACCATTTGCCGTAAGTAGTGCCTTTTCCACTTCAAGCCAAAGCTCCCAAGCCACCATTTGCAGTAAGTAGTGCCTTTCAACTTCAGGCCAAAGCACCCAAGCCACCATTTGCAGTAAGTAGTGCCTTTCAACTTCAAGCCAATGCACCCAAGCCACCATTTGCAGTAAGTAGTGCCTTTTCTACTTCAAGCCAAAGCTCCCAAGCCACCATTTGCAGTAAGTAGTGGCTTTCAACTTCAAACCAAAGCTCCCAAGCCACCACTTGCAGTAAGTAGTACCTTTCAACTTCATGCCACCATTTGCAATGCCTTTCAACTTAATGCCAAAGCACCCAAGCTACAATTTGCAGTAAGTAGTGCCTTTCAACTTAAAGCCAAAGCACCCAAGCTACAATTTGCAGTAAGTAGTGCCTTTCAACTTAAAGCCAAAACAACCAATCCGCCATTTGCAGTAAGTAGTGCCTTTCACCTTCATGCCACCATTTGCAGTAAGTGGTGTCTTTCAACTTCAAGCCACACCCAAGCCACCATTGCGGGCATTCTGGAGCGCTAGTATGAACCATTTTAGAACCAATAGACTTTTTTTTGCAAGCTTTAGGACCAATAGACATTTTTTTGCCAGCTTTAGAACCAATAGACATTTTTTTGCCAGCTTTAGAACCAATAGACATTTTTTTTGCCAGCTTTAGAACCAATAGACATTTTTTTGCTAGCTTTAGAACCAATAGACATTTTTTTGCCAGCTTTAGAACCAATAGACATTTTTTTGCCAGCTTTAGAACCTATAGACATATTTTTGCCAGCTTTAGAACCTATAGACATATTTTTGCCAGCTTTAGAACCTATAGACATATTTTTGCCAGCTTTAGAACCAATAGAGACATATTTTTGCCAGCTTTAGAACCAATAGACATATTTTTGCAAGCTTAGAACCAATAGACATATTTTTGCAAGCTTGGAACCAATAGAGGCATTTGTTTTGCAAGCTTTAGAATCAATAGAGACACTTTTTGCAAGCTTTAGAACCAATAGAGACACTTTTTGCAAGCTTTAGAACCAATGGACATTTTTTTGCAAGCTTTAGAACCAATAGACATTTTTTTGCAAGCTTTAGAACCAATAGACATTTCTTTGCAAGCTTTAGAACCAATAGACGTTTTTTTTGCAAGCTTTAGAACCAATAGGCATTTTTTTGCAAGCTTTAGAACCAATAGACATTTTTTTGCAAGCTTTAGAACCAATAGACATTTTTTGCAAGCTTTAGAACCAATAGAGGCACTTTTTGCAAGCTTTAGAACCAATAGACATTTTTTGAAAGCTTTCGAACCAACAGACATTTTTTTGCAAGCTTTAGAACCAATAATTTTTTTACAAGATTTAGAACCAATAGACACTTTTTTTGCAAGCTTTAGAACCAATAGATATGTGTTCAGTGTTATTCACAGCTCAGAGAGACATGACCCTCTGCCTTCCTCCGTCTTGAAGAGAATGTGTGGCACACCACTTCCTGGTTTTATAGTCCCTCCCCCCTGCCGCCAGCGAGGGCAGCAGAGAGAATGGGGATTTTTAAAAAAACATTAATATCTCTGTCATTTTTAATCGTCGGGAAAAATCCTCGGCACACATGCGGTGGAGGGGGGCTCTGAGCGAGGTTGCCAAAAATGACGGCCGTAGGTGGCGGCGTTCTCTCGAAAATCGCAGCACAGATGGCCAAAACCGGTCAAGAACAGACTTTTAGTAATATAGATATATATAATTATAACTTGGACGTTATAACATGTGTATATATATAATATATTATAAGAAAACATGTCTACATATTATATTTGTGTGTGTGTATAACATCTGAGATACAATTATATATATATATATATATATATATATATATATATATATGTGTGTGTGTGTGTGTGTGTGTGTGTGTGTGTGTGTGGGTATACATATATACACGCGTGTGTGCACTTCATTTATATATATATACATATTTCATTTTTCCATTTCAGGATATATCTTCTTGCGAATGAAACATAAATCAAAGGAATAGTTAGATCTCAAGCCGGGTGTTGAGCAGCCAGGTTGTTGCAGCCAGGACATATGACAATACAACACTCTTGACTGTTGGTCTAATCAGAGATCCACTCTTTAAAGCAATATTTTCTCAATTGAAGAGGGAATTTATATTTGTTATTATACTTTCAATGTATAACATGTTCTGCACCATTTGTAGACAGAGACTGGATTACATTCCTTTACGGTAGCTAACTGAAACCGCCCTGTCATTTTCAATATGAAATATGACTTCTCATTGATAAGCCCCAGGTGTACAAAAGACACAAAGCACATGTGGAACTTCAAAGTATCATCTCAGCTGGCTCATAATGAAACCGAAAGTATTACCATTTAGTATGGTGTAATTAACACTGAGCTTCATTCCCAGAACTTAAGTTCCCACTTCTTATAAATGAACAGGGAGAAATTATAAATAATGTCCTGCTGCATCTCTGAAACTAAAGAACTAGTCAAGAGTTAAGAGTGCTTAATTGTCGCATGTGCCAGATAGAACCATGAAATTCTTGGATTGAATTGAATTGCATACATTTTATTTGCCAGGTATGTGCTCATACAAGTAATTTGCCTTGGTGCTTTGCTTGCAAATAACAACACGATCTACAGTAGACAATTAAAAATAAAACATTATAATTTAAACATGTGCAGAAGAAATAAAATACCAGAGCAAAAGGAGGCTACAGACTTTTCTTACTTGCAGCAGTACAATATGTAAACATAGTACACTGTAAACAATATAATAAATGAGAAAAAAAGTTATTTGGTTCTCTTGGCCAACTGAAGCAGCCTTTTTTTGAGTAAAGATCTAACCTGCTACCTAATATTAAGAGGTTTCTGACGTGCTATTGCCTGTTTTGAAGGCTCTCCAACAGGCCCCAGGGGCTGTGCTACTTTACAGCGAAACTTTCTGGTGCCAAACGCTATTGCACAGCCCATCCTGTGTGGGAACTGTGTTGGTTTCAGCCGCAGCTACCAAGCTTTCAAGCTTCTGCTCGCGGTGGCATCCGGCTGCAAACAGCCCTACGCTTGCATGCGGTAGAGGGGTGAATGGAGGAGGTTTTACCCACTCTGCAGGAGATTCCTCACCCAGAGGCAAGTAGGGAGGGAATGACAAGAACTTGCCTCAATGTTAGAACTCGCAGTAAATGTTTATTTTAGCTAGCGTGCAACAAAGGAACTGCAGATGCTGGTTTAAATCGAAGACAGACACAAACAGCTGGAGTAACTCAGCGGGTCAGGCAGCATCTCCGAAGAAAAGGAATAGGTGATGTTTTGGGTCGAGACCCTTCTTCAGACTCAGTTTAGCTAGTTTAGTTTAGTTTAGTTTAGTTTTGGAGATCCAGCACGGAAACAGGCCCTTTGGCCCACCGAGTCGGGTCACCCCATTCACTAGAACTATCCTACAAATGAGGGGCAATTTTACAATTTTATCCAAGCCAATTGACCTACAAACCTGTACGTTTTTGAAATGTGGGAGGAAACCGGAGCACCCGTAGGAAACACACGCAGTCATGGGGTGAACGTACAGAGAGTATCTGTAGTCAGGATTGAACCCAGGTCTCTGCACCACCGCGCCAGCGTTTAGTTAGTTTAGTTTACTCTATTGCCACATGCACCGAGATACAGTGAAAAGCTTTTTGTAGCCTTTATCCTTGATCTGTACACTGTGGACGGCTTGATTGTAAAGTATTTTCTTTGACTGGATAGCATGCAAACAAAATCTTTTCACTGTATCTCGTACTGTTAATTCTGGCCAAATTGGAGATGCCATGACACTAAAATTGAGTAAAGGCTTCTGGGCTGCTAAGCCGTTTGGTCAATTTAAATGTGCCTTCTGCAGAAATGGGACAAGCTGCAGAATGGTGCCAGCTTGTCTAGAGCCCAGATAAGATGTGCAGGGAAAGAATGGGACATCTGCAGATTCTTACAATTAGGTGTAAATTGCATGAAACGGATTGGGTGAATGCAAACCAGACATACACATTGTAAATAATGTTGCAAAGCTTTACTTTGCTAGATGTTGATTGGGTTAAGTGTTGAGCCTTGTCTGGGTGTCTTGAATATCCAGGCACATGTTGCATAATTCATCTAGAAACTTCTAGAATAACTAGAAACTTCGTCAGATACATTGTATTAGTCATTGTATTATTGGGTTAGGGAAATGTCTATCATGTACTGTGTTAATTGATATCTGTTATTGGACTGTCAAGAGACCATCCCCATATGGTTCGGCCCCTCAAGGTTCGGGGACCTATAAAAGGTAGCTCCCACGAAGTCCTGCGTCGATCTTCTGGAAGAACTCTTGGGACTGCGTGACCTTTTGGAGTGTCTCTGCTTGCACGAAGCTGGAAGGGCTTGGCCAAGCAGATACAAGGATCGAACCTGCAGTGGTTAGGTATAGTAGTAGGGGACTGTTATTCTGTTTGCCCAAGTGCTTGACTCAGTATTTTATTGTCTGAAACTAGGCTAGGGGAAGCTTAGAGCGAGCGATTTACATTGGGGGCTCGTCTGGGATCTCAACAGACCCCCAAACACAATTTTGCGATTAAGGGTGTTGAGCTGTCTCGATCGCGAGTGCAGAAATCGGCGCCACTGTGCGGTTTTTGCATTGATTTTCGACACTTCACTAGTTGGAGCAGATCGATCATTCGCGGGCTTGGGAAAGGGTCCCAACGAGTTTTCAAGAGTCAAGCTGTGAGTGGGTGTGAAGTGTTGGTTGGGGATGGGGTGTGGGGGTATCAGGGTTAAGTTTCTGTTTATCGAACCTGCAGTAGAACTCGTTCAGGTCGTTGGTCAGCTGACGATTGTCCAAGGAGTGGGGGGGTTTCCTCTTGATGCTTGTAATTTCTTGCAAGCCCTTCCACACTGAAGAAGAGTCATTTGCTGAGAAGTTGTTCCTCAACTTCTCAGAGTACCTTTCCTTGGCAGCTCTGATTCCTCTTCTCAGCTTGTACTTGGCCTGCCTGTAGAGGTCTGCATCCCCGCTCCTGTAGGATCTACCCCTGCAAGCGTCAAAATGCCTAAAGTCAAGTCAACGTCTTGTAAAAAACTGAACTATTTGGTGAGAGTGTACGGGAGTGATATATTCTCTACAGCCAACTGTGTGATGTTTTGCAAAGCATGTGAGAAAGCAGTGATTTATGAGAAGAAATATTTTGTCTCCCAGCATGTACAGGCAGTTAAACACAAGTCGGCAGCAGAGAAACTGAAGGTAGGAAATACGCAAGTTTGTTTCCTCACTACATTTACTGCTGGCTCCAGTTGCAAATCTGAGTTTTCGAGTGATCTGTGCAAAGCATTCATTGATGCTGGGATTCCACTGTGGAAATTGGAAAACAAATCTCTCAGAGGTTTTTTAGTGAAAAACACAGAGGAACATATACCGAGCGAGTCATCATTACGGAAAGATTATGTTGACAGCAACTTAAACATTGTTGTGCAAAAAATTAGAGATGAAGTTGCATGCAACAAAATATGGATCTCAATAGATGAGACAACCGATGCTGTGGAGAGATATGTTGCCAATGTGGTCATTGGTACACTGGAGGCAGGTCAACCGTCAAAGGAGTATTTGTTGACATTGGAGAAGTCAAACAGCTCAACTATTGCTCAGTTGTTTACATCTTCACTTGCTGTACTTTGGCCAGAAGGTATAAAACACGAGAATGTTCTTCTGTTTGTGACTGATGCATGAAAAAAGCTGCTCGTGCTCTTAAATGGTTTATTCCCCAAAATGTTGCATTTGACATGCTTAGCTCACGGACTCCATAGACTTGCCGAACATATACGTAGCTTGTTTCCAAATGTCGATCGCCTAGTTTCCAATGTCAAGAAAATCTTCCTCATAGCACCGTCATGTGTGCAGTTGTTCAAGGAAATGGCACCTGAGATTCCGCTACCTCCTCAGCCCGTTTTGACTAGGTGGGGTACATGGCTTTCTGCTGTAAATTTTGTAAATATGCTGTATTTTTCGTAAATTTGTAAATTTTCGTAAATCTGCAAATTTTGAAAAGATAAAAGAAATCGTCAAATGTTTTGAAGAAGAGGAATCTGCTGCAGTCAGGATTGTCAGTGAAATAATGTAGAAAATGTCCCTCCACCGCGATCTTGTGTTTATTGCTTCCAATTTTACAAACTTCCCACAAGCTATCACTTCCCTTGAGAAATGTGGCGAAACATTAGTGAATAACTTGCAGGTTTTCAACAAAATAACTGATGACATTCCTAAAGTTCCTGGCGATGTAGGTAAAGACATACAAGGAAAATGTGAGAGAGTGATTTTAGCTAACAAAGATCTTGAAGAAATACAAAACATAGCTAAAGTTATCAAAGGTAGTTGTAATGCACAAGATATCAACATGAATATAGAGTGTAGCTTGTTTCGGGTATGCTGGGGTAGACAGAAGTTTTTCACAACTGAAGCATATTCTGTCTGACAGACGACACCAGATAATTTGAAATAAATGCTAGTAATTATGTGCAACCACGCAATTTTGGTCATTTAATGTATATACCTTTATAATTATCATTTTTAACCATATTTTGGTGGTGTAAATAAATGCCTTTTTATGCCTTTTTTGGTCAATAAATGCCTTTTTCATGCCTTTTTAATAATTTTATAATGCCTTTTTGCCTGCCTATTTCAGAAATTATTCGCGCCTCAACATCCTGGCTCTAGTTATGAGGTCAATAAAGCGATGTTCTTCACCATACGCTGCCTCGGCAAGGACCAGTCTCACCCTGGTCACTCACTCCCTCTTCTCCCCTCTCACACCAGGCAAGAGGTACGGAAGTGTGAAAACGCACACCACCAAATTCAGGGACAGATTCTTCCCAGCTGTTATCAGCTAACTGAACCGTCCTCTCACCAACTAGAGAGCGGTCCTGACCCACCATCTACCCCATCGGTGACCTTCAAACTATCTTTAATTGGACTTATCTTGCACTAAACTTGATACCCTTTATCCTGCATCTGCACATTGCGAGTGGCTTGGTTGTAATCATGTCTTTTCGCTGACTGGATAGCACACAACAACAAGCTTTTCACTCTACCTTGGTATACGTGACGATAATAAACTAAACTAAACTAAATGACCGATTCCTTATTTTGTAGCCACATCCCTTTGTTTCTCTCGCCAGTGAAAAGTTCCCAACATCCACCTTGTAAAGTCCTCTTGGAGTCTTATATCTTCAAATAAATTCATCCCTCATTCATTTACGCTCCAAGGAGTACAGACGCAAAGCCTCCCCTGAAAAGACAACATGCTGATCTTAGGGAATAGCCTGGTGAATCTCCTTGGGACTGACTGCCTTCAATATTCCTACATCGTTAGGTAGGAGGACCAAACAGCTCAGCCCAAGACCACAAAAAATCACGGAGCGTTATGGACATAGACCAGTCCATCGCACAAACCAGTCTTCTTCCCCCACCCTCCTTCGACTCCATCTGCACTTCACACAGTCAGGTGATAGAGGCCGACAAAATCAAGGGCCTGGTCATGCATCCTTCCTCCATCTCCTGTCAGGCAGATGATACAAAAGCTTAAAAACACGTACCTCCCTGCTGTTATCAGACGACTGAACGGTCCTCCAAGCCCTGACCTTCTAACCTACCTCTTTGCAGATCTTGCACTTTTTTTATCTGCACTTTCTCTGTAGCTGTAATGCTATAATGCTGTAATATTCCAGTGTGGCCGAACCAACTACAAGGCGGTTCTGAGCTAATATCTACCTCACTGGAGACTGAGGGTCTCTACCTTTATATTTAATCGGACTTTACTGCACGTTATTTTGCACTAAACATTATTCCATTGATCATGTATCTGTGGCGCCTTCACGCCCACGTTGGTTTTGCATACAGCCTGTCACCGCTGGCGACTCGCCAGCAGCCTCATGAGAAGGTCCAGCCACAAGAGCTCAATAACATCTCCACGGTCAGACACACTCATTGGCCTTATCTGCCCACGGGCTACGTATGTGAGAATGTAGGTAAAAGAGGCTTCTGGAATCTGGCTCAGCTAAGTGTTGTTTGTTCTTTGCTTTCAGTTGTGGGATTCAGTAGATCCTACATATCTGTACACTGTGAATGTAAGTAAGTAAGTTTATTGGCCAAGTATTCACATACAAGGAATTTGCCTTGGTGCTCCGCCCACAAGTAACAACATGACATACTGTGACAGTTACGAATGACTCAGAAACACTAAACATTAATCATAATAAGACATTAATGATAAAACACCATTGATCAAGCATGTGAACCAACAAAATACCAGATCAAAGGGAGGCTACAGATTTTTGGCTGATGAGTAGAGCAACTACTCGTGGATAAAAACAGTTTTTATGTCTGGCTGTGGCAGCTTTGACAATCCGGAGTCGCCTTCCAGAGGGAAGTGATTCAAAGAGTTTGTGGCCAGGGTGAGAGGGGTCAGAGATGATCTTGCCCGCTCGCTTCCTGGCCCTTGCAGTGTACAGTTCATCACTGGAGGGAAGGTTGCAGCCAATAACCTTCTCTGCTGATCGGACGATTCGCTGCAGCCTCCAGGTGTCGTGCTTGGTGGCTGAGCCAAACCAGACCACGATGGAGAAGGTGAGAACAGACTCTACGATGGCTGTGTAGAATTGGACCATCATTGCCTGTGGCAGATTGTGCTTCCTCAGCTGCCGTAGGAAATACATCCTCTGTTGTGCCTTTTAGACTGTGGAGTTGATGGTAGCCCCCCACTTAAGGTCCTTGGAGATGATGGTTCCCAGGAAGTTAAAAGACTCCACAGATGGCTCGATTGTAATCATGTACACTCTTTCCACTGACTGGTAAGCACGCGACAAAGGCTTTTCACTGTACCGCAGTACACGTGCCAATGAACTAAACTATATGTAGGAAGGAACTGCAGATGCTGGTTCAAACCGAAGATAGACACAAAATGCTGGAGTAACTCAGCGGGACTGGCAGCATCTCTGGAGAGAAGGAATGGCTGACGTTTCGGGTCGAGACCCTTCTTCAGACACTGACAGTTCAGAAACTAACACTATATTCTGCAGATAGTGACTGTATAGCATGCAAACACCAAAACTGTGCGCAATATTTTGGTGTGGCCCAACAAAGCCTTCCTATATAATGACCTGACAATCCAGGGAGTAGCATTACCAGTTTAAATTCAATTTAAGGTGATATTTCCATAAAGTTACAGATGACAATTAATTGCTGAAAGAATGATCACAAAGAAAGCACATCAGCACCTCTACTTCCTGATAAGATTATGGAGAGTCGGTATGTTAAGGAGGACTCTACAGGTGCACAGTAGAGAGCATGCTGACCGGGTGCATCGTGGCTTGGTTCGGCAACTTGAGCGCCCAGGAGCAGAAAAGGCTGCAAAAAGTTGTAACCACTGCCCAGTCCATCATCGGTTCCGACCTCCCTACCATCGAGGGGATCTATCGCAGTCGCTGCCTCTAAAGGCTGCCAGCATCATCAAGGACTCACACCATCCTGGCCACACACTCATCTCTCCGCTGCCATCAGGTAGAAGGTACAGGAGCCTGAAATCTGTAACATCCAGATTCAGGAACAGCTTCTTCCCCACAGCCATCAGGCTATGAAACACAACTTCAAACAAGCTATGAACTAGGTAGACAAAAGTGCTGGAGAAACTCAGCGGGTGCAGCAGCATCTATGGAGCGAAGGAAATAGGCAACGTTTCGGGCCGAAACCCTTCTTCAGACTAGAACTATGAACTAGAACAGCCTTTTGCACTTTATCTGTTTACTGATGTGTGTGTGTATATATATTCTATGGTATATGGACACACAGATCTGTTCTGTATTTATGACTGCAATACCCCGTTGTGCTGAAGCAATGCAAGAATTTCATTGTCCTATCTGGGACACATGACAATAAACTCTCTTAACTTGACTTGGTCACTGATGGTTAGTTCGAGGCAAAGTGAAATAAGAGGTGGCTTCCTCTTTAGCAGCAGGAAGTGTAGTAATGGGCCAATGTACAGGAAGGAATTGCAAATGCTGGTTTACACAAAGATAGACACAAAATGCTGGAGTAACTCAGTGGCACAGGCAGTATCTCTGGAGAGAAGAAATGGGTGACGTTTCGGGTCGAAGCCCTTCCTCAGACTGAAGAAGGGTCTTGACCTGAAGTCATCACCCGTTCCTTCCCTCCAGCAATGGATCAAGCTGTAATCAGCGATGAGATGACAGATGTTGGCCTCCTGCAAATGGAGTGGAGCAAGGTCTGGAAATAATTGTGAGGAAATCACATATCATTGACAATTGGCTTTGATGTCATAATGCCATGTTCCCGAGATCCAACGAAAAACGTCTGCATTGCATTTCGTCAAGACGTATCATGCCATATACGAGAACTAGATAGCTCTCTGGACAAGAAAGGTTTACAGGGATATGGGCCAAACACGGGAAACTGGGGCTACCTTAGATAGGGCATCTGGGTCGAGCTGAATGAGTTGGGCCAATGTTAAGAGAAATAGTTTAGATACAGCGCGGAAACAGGCCCTTCGGCCCACCGGGTCTGCGCCGACCAATGATCCCTGCACATTAACAGTATCCTTCACCCACTAGGGGCAATTTTTACATTTACCAAGCCAATTAGCCTACATAGCTGTACGTCTTTGGAATATGGGAAGAAACCGAAGAACTGGGGGAAAACCCACGCAGGTCACGTGGAGAACGTACAAACTCCGTACAGGCAGCACCTGTAGTCGGGATCGAACCCGTGTCTCCGCCGCTGCATTCGCTGTAAAGCAGCAACTACTGTGCTGCCCAATGGTTTCCATGCTGTGTGACGCTATGAGTCGATGTCTTGCAATATATATGACAGTGCCTGGAAGGTGTGACAAGAGGAACTCAGTCCTAGCTCTCTGCTTGCCCTGCACAATTAGAAGAGCAGAGATATAGGAAACAGATAAAATGCGGTTACGGGCTGCGTATATTTGAGGGGAAAGCATAGATAGGAAAAAAGGAAGACATTTCCAGGGCACCTGTGGAGAATAGCTCATCATTCGTAGAGTCATAGAGTCATACAGAGGGGAAACAGGTCCTTTGGCCCAACTTGCCCGCACCGACCAACATGCCCCATCTACACTGGTCCCGCCTGCCTGCGTTTGGCCCATATCCCTCTAAACCCAGCCCATCCATGTACCTGTCCAAATATCTCTTAAACATTATGCAATTGAGCGAAAACTGGGAAAAAGGACTGGGGTGATGTATACTTAGAGTCATGCAGTGTAGAAACAGGTCCTTCATCCCAAGTCATCCATGCCGACCAAGATGCCCCATCGACAGTAGTCCCTCCTACCCGCATTTGACCCATATCCCTCTCAATCGATCCTATTCATTTGAGACAAGGAACTGCAGATGCTAGTTCACATAAAAAGACACAAAGTGCTGGAATAACTCAGCGGGTCAGGCAGCATCGCCAGAGAAGATGGAAAGGCAACATTGCGAGTCTGAAGAAGGGTTCTGAACCAAAACAATCAATTAGCCATGTTCTCCAGAAAGCCGCCTGATTCACTGAGATATTACAGCACTTTGTGTCTTTCCTACCCATGTACCTGTCCGAATCTTTGTGGGAGTCTGTGGGCTTGTAATGGACTATACTGACTATCCTATACCCTGGGAAAGAGACGGAGAGATCCAGAATAGGAAGGACCATGTGAACATGTGTCAATATGCGTCAGAGGTTAAGGGGAGAAGGTAGGAGAATAGGATTAAGAGGGAGAGATAGATCAGCCATGATTGAATGTCGGAATGGACTTGATGGGCCGAATGGCCTAATTCTACTCCGATCACATATAATATGATCTTATGATCTTAGTCATAAGGGAAAGGACAGGGAAATTATATATTTTTTAAATTCAGTGTGAGTCCAGCAAACTGCAGTGATGAAGTCATCAATGTACTGGAGAAAGACAATTGATTTTATCTGAATGGGGCTGAAACAGGGACCATTCAGTGCAATCCGGAAAAAGACAGATGTAGCTTTGCGATTTCCTGCACCTGATTGACGCAGGAAGAGATTGTCTTCAATGAATGTGATTGATCATCAGATAGGATTACCTACTAAATACAGGAGGAAGTGAAACCCAAAAATACTTCATTCCCAGCAATGACAGCCTCTCCCTGAGAACCAAAGGTCCAGCTACCTGTTAATCTTTGGCTTAATTACACTTGCCTTTATTGAGATTTAAATAGAATTGGTTTCCCCGAGTAAAAATCCAGGAAGGAACTGCAGATGCTGGTTTACACCGAAAATAGACGCAAAACGCTGGAGTAACTCAGTGGCTCAGGCAACATCTCTGGAGAAATAGAACAGGTGACGTTTTGGGTCTGAAGCAGACCGAAGAAGAAGGGTCTCGTCCCGATATGTCACCTATTCCTTTCCTCCAGACTTGATGCCAGACCCGCTGAGTTACTCCAGCAGTTTGTGTCTATCTTCCCCTCAAATACGTTTGCCTTCACCGCCCATAGACTGAGAAAAAATTAATAACAGTATGGCAATAAATCACTGACATTTATGAATGGTGTGGGTTTCTGGATATTTGGAACTGATGCAATGTAAAGGAGGAATGGTCAAAACGTAACTATCTTGCTCACACATAATGTTAACTGCAAACAAATGTTATTTTTGTATGGATTGCATCAGTTGACTCAGAATGATCGAAAGATACAGCATGGAAATAGACTTTTTGTTTAAGAAAGAACTGCAGATGCTGGAAAAATCGAAGGTAGACAAAAGTGCTGGAGAAACTCAGCGGATGAGGTGAAGGAATAGGTGACTCCTTCTTCAGACTGATCGACTTCAGACAAATAGACTCTTTGGCTCACCGAGTCCACGCCGATCTTTGATCACCCGTTCTCGCTAGTTCTATGTTATCCCACTTTCACATTCACTCCCTATGCACTAAGGCCAAATTAACCTACAACCTTACACATATCTTGTGATGCTGGAGGAAATCAGAGCACCCAGAGGAATCCTATGCAGTCACGGAGAATCAGTTCAGTTTCAGCTCAGTTTATTGTCACGTGTATCGAGGTACTAGTTAACAAGTCAGCAGAAAGACAATACAGGATTACAATCAATCCATTTACAGTGTATAGATGCATCATGATAAGCAAATAACGTTTAGTGCAAGGTAAAGCCAGCAAAGTCCGATCAAGGATAGTCCGAGGGACATCAGAGGTAGATAGTAGTTCAGCACTGCTCTCTGGGTGTGTAGGATGTTTAAGAACATGCAAACTCCATGCAGACAGCACCAGAGGTCAGGATCGAACCGGATCTCTGGTGCTGTGAGGCAGCGGCTCTACCAGCTGTGACACTGTGTCCCCTTCTTATCTGTCTGTGGGAAAATCACATTGACATGCTGAATCATCTTGATGTCTCAATCAACTCGTCATTGGGCCAACATCAAAATGATTGATGATCCAGTCATCTTTATATTTCCAGCACACGAGACTGCAGATGCTCGAATCTGAAGTAAATAAAAACTCCTAGAGGAACTCGGTGGGTCAAACAGCATCTGTGGGGGCAGAGAATTGCTTGACGATCATCATATTGCTGTTTCATTGTGTGCTGATTTAGCTGATGCACTTCAGCAATGTCAATACACCAAACTGAAAACTCATGTGCAGGAAGGAACTGCAGATGCTGGTTCATACCAATGATAGACACAAAATGCTGGAGTAACTCAGCAGGTCAGGCAGCATCTCTGGAGGAAAGGAATAGGTGACATTTCAGGTCGAGACCACTTTCTTCAGACTGCTTCTTCAAACTATAGTTCTTCAATTAAACTTAGTTCTTGAAACTAAAGATAGTTACTTCTGAGACTGAAGAAAGTGTCTCTAACAGAAACGTCACCTGTTCCTTTTCTCCAGAGGTGCTGCCTGACCTGCTGAGTTGCTCCAGCACTTCGTGCCTATAAACTGAAAAATGACTTGGTTGTAAAATGTCTTGTGATAAATTTCATGCAAATCCAATTTCTTTCTTTTAAAAAACGACGTCACAAACTTTAATCCTTGTTCATCATTGTCATAAATGTTTAGTTTAGAGTTACAACGTGGAAATAGGCCCTTCGTCCCACCGAATCCCTACCGACCATCGATCACCCATTCACTCTAGTTCTATGTCAGTCCACTTTCTCATCCACTCCCTACACATGAGGGGCAATGTTGCAGAGGCCAACCTAACCCGATCCCAAACCCTAACCTACAAATCCGCACCTCTCTGGGATGTGGGAGGAGGCTGAAACACCCAGAGGAAACCATGCAGCCGCAAGGAAAACCTGCAAACTCCACGCAGGCAGCAGCTTAGATGTTCTCACCAATTCCATTATTAGTTTTCGAACCAACTTGAATTATTTTGAAAGTGCAAGCTGCATTCCTCTTTGTCTCCAAGGCACGAGGCTGCAAAATATTCAAAAGATCTAAATGTTCCATTGCCTAATCTCAAATGTTTACACCCACAAATTAAAAAATTGCTGAAATAAATATAAGCTTTACAACACCATCTGGTACTAGATCAGCACTTAATGATACAGCCATTTGGCATTTCCCTCTCACACGCCTGTGTGCCTCAAGAAAATTATATTAGCATTAATGACGGTGAAATGACAGATCATACAGGAATTATTCCTTTTCGAACAAGTTATGGGCAGCAAGTAGAGCCACAGATTCGTACAGCACAGAATCAGGCACTTCGGCCCAACTTGTCCGTGCCGACCCAAATGCTCGTTCTATGCTAGTCCCATTTGCCCGCTTTTGGCCCATATCCCTCAAAACCTTTCCTATCCATGTAAAAGAAAGACACAAAGTGCCAGAGCAATAGCCCTGTCCCACAGTGCGAGTTCATTCCAAGAGCTCTTCTGAGTTTGTCCTGATTCGAACTCGGAGATTTACGGTAATGGCCGCTCGTCGGTACTCGGGGCTCTCATGGACATTTTTCAACATGTTGAAAAATCTTCACGAGTCTTCCCAAGCTTACCTGCCGTTAGCGAGTCTTCCCGAGTACCCGCCGTTAGTGTTACGAGCCGCTAAGAGACATCCCCGAGCTCCGACGTACCCGCTACGTTCATTCTCCGTGCTTACCACGAGTTTGATTTTTTTTTAAAACCCGGGAGAGCTCTTGGAATGAACTCGTACCGAGGGACAGGGCCATAACTCAGCGGGTCAGGCAGCATCTTCGGGTGACATTTAGGATTACTCATCCATGTTCTCCAGAGATGCTGCCTGCTCCGCTCAGTTACTCCAGCACATAGTGTTGTTGTTTTGTAAACCAGCATCTGCAGTTCCTTGTGCTTCCTATCCATGTACTTGTCCAAATGTCTTTCAAATGCTGTTATCGCACCTGGCTCAGCTGCCTCCTCAGCAACCCGTTCCATATACCTACCAATGTCTGAATGAGAAAGTTGCCCCACATAGAGGGTTATTATAATATATATTCTTGCGTATGGCGTGCACAGCCTAAAGTTGAAGGTCAACTTGTTCTATTTGGTCTTGCGTTTGTGCGCGTCGGGTTGATCGCATTAGTCAAAACAGGGTGGACCACGTGAAGGTTGCAATCTCCCACCCCATTGTAATATATGATGACAAATGAAACAAGTATTAAATAATACACAACATTAAATAGAAGCATGTTTAAGAAGGAACTGCAGATGCTGGAGAATCGAAGGTAGACAAAAAATGCTGGAGAAACTCAGCGGGTGAGGCCGCATCTATGAAGCGAAGGAAATAGGCAACGTTTCGTCCCGAAACGTTGCCTATTTCCTTCGCTCCATAGATGCGGCCTCACCCACTGAGTTTCTCCAGCATTTTTGTCTACCTATTAAATAGAAGCAATTTAGTTTAGAGATACAATGTGGAAATAGGCCCTTTGGCCTACCGAGTCCGTGCCGACCAGCGATCCCCGTACACACTAGCACTATCCTACACACTGGGGACAATTTACAATATATTAGGTTCCTGGTAAATCTTGTGCCTCTCACCATAATTCTCCTCCATATGTCTTATGATCCAATAACAAACCAACTCACATAGTTACCAGTCTGCTTTCCATTCTGGGATGGTTTATGAGTCACCAAATTCTTCGGGATTACACCATTCAAGAGGCAGTCAGCCTTTTGCTCCAGCAGACTGTACACCCTTCAGTGGGAAACTCCGAAAAGGCAAAATGTTTTACTTTTACTTTTAGCCATACAACTGTCATGTCTGGAAATTCTTGTCCCGATGCTTTGTTTCCACTGACTCAGTGGGTTCGAAGCGCACTCGTCGTTACATGTGAGTAGATTACGCAAAGTGCACCAACTTACCAAAAATATTTCACAATTTTAATTGCTGAAAGATCAGATCATTTCCTTCATGTAAATAGAAGTATAGTGTTGCAGCATTAGTAGAATCATGACATTTGACAGTGATCTAATGATCTAATCTAGATCGGCATACAGGGAGAGTCAATAAACTACAGAAAGCACAGTGGCGCAGCAGAGGAGTTGCCAGCTGCGCCACCTGTCCAAACTCTCCATGTAGCTAATATCCAGGCATCCCGCCTGCAATAGCAGTGATATCCAGTGTAACTATCTCTCCTGCAATAGCAGTCATATCGTTCCACAAGATCCAGTGTAACAATCGCACAGTATTCCCTTTGTCAGAGGAAGCATCTCTTAGGATGGAGTGTTAAACTGAGATCCTATGGGGGGGGGGGGGGGGGCAGCATGGTGGCGCTGTGTAATGCCCCTGTCCCACTTAGGAAACCTGAACGGAAACCTCTGGAGACTTTGCGCCCCACCCAAGGTTTCCGTCCGGTTCCCGGAGGTTGCAGGTGGTTGCTGGAGGTTGCAGGTAGTGGAGGCAGGTAGGGAGACTGACAAAAACCTCCGGGAACAGCACAGAAACCTTGGGTGGGACGCAAAGTCTCCAGAGGTTTCCGTTCAGGTTTCCTAAGTGGGACAGGGGCATAAGAGTTGCTGCCTCACAGCGCCAGAGACCCAGGTTCGATCCTGACTATGGGTGCTGTCTGTATGGAGTTTGTACGTTACCCTGTGACCTGTGTGGGTCATGTATCTGTACACCGTGGATGGCTCGATTGTCTTTCCGCTGAATGGTTAGCACTCAACAAAAGCTTTTCACACGTGAAAATAATCTAATCTGATATCTCCGTGCTCTATGTACAATAAACAGCACATAAAGCAACCAAACAATAGTTTACCTTAAAAAACCCCAATTCTGGTTGCCAATAAGGACACTGGCTGCTTAGCAGAAATGTATATCCAATAGCATTATGAATGTAATGGCAGCATTAATTGCTGCTGATCACAGCACTTCCTTCTTGTAATGGAAATTCTAAGAACACAAAACAATAACCATGGTAGGAGAGCACTTTCCAAACCATCGCCTCAGGAGGTTACTCCGTGGCCAACAAGCTTGAAAACAAACCAGATAATAACTCAAAAGCTATCATTGTTCTCCGTTTGCAGGTATCATTGTCGTGACAGACTTGTGGAGGTTTATGTGTCTGGGTATATAATACATTACAACATACAATACATCTGCCAATCCCATAAGGTGTTCCAGGTTAAACAATCTACGAGCAGCAGAAGGAAGAAATGATCGTTCGTACAAAGACTGGACTCCAAAGATAGACACAAAAAACAGGAGTAACTCAGCGGGACAGGCAGCTTCTCTGGAGACAAGGAATGGGTGACGTTTAGGGTCGAGACCCTGTCTTCAGACCCGAAACGTCACCCAGTCCTTCTCTCCAGAGATGCTGCCTGTCCCGCGGAGTTACTCCAGCTTTTTGTGTCTATCTTTGGTTTAAACCAGCATCTGCAGTTCCTTTCTACGGAATTGGACTCCATCCTGATATGTATTGCAAAAAGGTTAAATAGACGTTATCCCATTGAGTCAGAAGAGACGGCAGAAGTTGTAAATCTCGAGTAGAAAACAGACCTGTGCCGTCGAAAGCATTCATGGTGATGCATCACAGCCTGGTTAGGGAACAGCTCCATCCAAGACCACAAGAAGATGCAGGGAGTTGTGGATGGAGCCCAAACCAACCTCCCTTCCATTGACTCCATCTACACTTCAATGAGTCAATGAACTTTATTGTCACGTGTACCTAGGTAAAGTGAAATTCTTTGTTTTTGCATGCAATCCGGTAAAATAATGCAGCAGACTGTCCACTAGGGGCGCCGCATTGATGGCGCCTCTGCCTATAGTCTGTCTGTTTTTCTGTTGTTTTTTATTATTAGTCAATTTTTGGAGATTTCTTTCGTTTTTCTATGTGGGTGAGGGGGGTAGGGTAAGGGAGAAACCGTTTCCCAGTCACTTCCTGGTGGGGACGCGACTATTCTCTGAGTCGGGTCCTTGCCCCCTTCCTTGCGGCCTACCACCTGGATTGGTGCAGCCTTTCCTGCCGGGGACACGGACCAGAGCTTCAGTAGCAGCAGCGCAGCGCTGGATACATCGCGGAGCGGGAGATGCCTTACCTGGATCGCCGTTGAAGCTCCGGAGTGTTGGGTCGCTGCTCCAACATCACGGAGCTGTGGTTCGTAGAGCTTCCAATGCGGGCGGCGCTGACTTCAACATCGTGGAGTCCTGGAACCTTTTGCCGAGGGCCGCCAGCGTGAATCTCCTCCCAGCGTGGCCTGTGGACTTCGGGAACTGCCGACTCCGGTAGGAGGTGGCCGATTCGGATGTCCAAGCCACTGAGGATGTCCTCCAGTCCCGATGTCGGACTTCCATCAACCCGGCGAGAGGGCCTGAACATCGGGCCGCCCGTAGCGGCGACAGCGGGGGTTCGGGAGACCCCCGACCACTCATGATATTCTGACATTTGGCTGATGTGGCCACTGGATGAAAATGACATTTAAAAGACATTTGGATAGGTAATGGATAGAAAGGTCTCGAGGGATATGGTCCAAACGTTGGCAGATGGGACCAGTGTAGATGGGGCACCTTGGTTGGCATGGACAAAATGGGTCAAAGGACCTGTTTCCATGCTGTATGACTCTATGATTTGATGAAAGCAAAGATGCTATTGTATTTCATTGGTCACCATTAAACCCTCAGTTGAAAACCTCTAGAATTCATTGGACACACCACATCCATGTTGTACTCTGCCTCCAAATGAAGCACTTGGTCTTCATTGATCCCTTGCGACACATCCACCCAAATCTCCTCTCCCCAACCCCCCAACCCCTCATCTCCTCTTCCACTTACATTCCTTCCTCTGGCTTCACAATTTTCTCCTCTTCTATCCTTATCTCACACCTTTTGTCTTTTCATCTCTTTGATTCGTTGTCCATTTGCCAAATTAACCCTCCCTGCCCCCTTCATCTGCATCCACCCAACACATGACCCACCCCTCCTCTTTTCCTGTTTCCTCCCCTCCCCCCCCCACCATAATCAGTCTGAAGAAGGGTTTCAACCCGAAACATCACCTCTCCATATTCTCCAGAGATGCTGCCTGACCCGCTGAGTTACTGCAGCATTTTGCATCATTTTTCACCATGTGGTGCTAGATCAGATGAAGCCTCTGGTGTTACGCCCAGCGGGGAAAGATCTAGGAGCTCTCACGGTGAAACTGAAGGCTGTGGTGGAGAGATTGACTTAGACAGACAGTAGCTTCGGGCAACATGCCTGCTCTAAGTATCCACCTGCGATGAGAAATTAGGTAGGAAACCAAGGGGTCCTGTCTCGTTCTGAGAGATCGTAACTAAGATCTGAAAAGGACCCACCACACCAGACCTGGGTGGTGCAACAACGTCCTCAGTGTGATTGCTGCAAAAAACAGATTCTGGTACGGAGATACTGGTGGAGCGTTCTCAGATCTAACCAGTTTCATCACGATATTTGAGGGCGTCATGGTGGCACAACGGAAGAGTTGCTACCTGACAGCGCCGGGTTCGATCCTGACTACGGGTGTTGTCTGTACGGTGTTTGTATGTTCTCCCTGTGACCGCGTGGGTTTTCTCCGGGTGCTCTGGTTTCCAAAGACGTACGGCTTTGTAAGTTAATTGGCTTCGGTAAATTGAAAAATTGTCCCTAGTGGGTAGGATAGTATTAGTGCGCGGGGTGATCACTGGTCGACCGAAGGGCCTGTTTCCTTGCCGTAACTCTAAGGTCTAAACTCTACAGTAAACATTTGGTGGATATTGATGGAGGACAACACTGTTTTTGGGATCAACAAAGCACCAGTGGGGTGTTAGCAAAGACTGGATGCTGTTCCTGAAGTGGGGTAGTATCCTGAGAGAAACAAGCGAAGACAGGCGATGAAAGAATGGGTCGACTGGGCTTGTATTCACTGGAATTTAGAAGGATGAGAGGGAATCTTATAGAAACATATGAAATTCGTAAAGGATTGGACGGGCTAGATGCTGGAAAAATGTTCCCGATGTTGGGGGGGGGGGGGGGGGGGGGGAGTCCAGAACCAGGGGCCACAGTTTAAAGAATAAGGGGTCGGCCATTTAGGACTGAGCTGAGGGAAAACATTTTCACCCAGAGAGTTGTGAATCTGTAGAATTCTCTGCCACAGAAGGCAGTGGAGGCCAATTCACTGGATGTTTTCAAGAGAGAGTTAAGGGCCTGTCCCACTTGGGCGACCTAATCCGCGAGTTCTGGCGAGTTTGCCCTCGACTCATACTCGCAGCATGGTCGACACGAGGTCGTAGGAGGTCTTCGTAACTCTCCTTCATGCTCGAGAGTGGTCTCCGCTTACTCGAGGCCTCAGCTAAAGTCGCGGCGTTTTTTTCAATTTGTTAAAAAATGCCCGCGAGTAAAAAAAGATCGCCATGGAGAAAATCGATACTTTTTACTCGTAGGTTTAGTCGTAGTAGGTCGTAGTAGGTCGGCATGTTAGTCGTAGATAATCGAGAGTAGTCGAAGATAGACGTAGATAGTCTTCATCATAGTCGAAGGGAGGTCGAAGGAGATTGAAGGAGGTCGTCTTCACTCTCCACTATTCGGTGTCCAATTTTCCCGGTTAGTCATAGCTAGTCGTAGCTAGTCGAAGCTGGTCTTCAACATAGTCGAAGGAGGTCGAAGGAGGTCTTCTACATGTCATTTTCTCAAACTCTTCTAAACTCGCCAATTAGGTCGCCCAAGTGGGACAGCCCCTTTACAGATATATCCTGTTTCGACAGTGTTTTGCAAATGCCTGGTGTCTTTGAAATCCAGTCATTGTTACAATGTAGGCTGCTGAGTCAGACACAAGACCATAAAAAGCATTGCCAAACATCGCTGGATCATCGCTGTTTTTATGTAGGTTAAGTACCAATAAGGAATTGGATGCCGAGGAATATTTCCCTGCTCCAGTTCATAATTAGGTCATTGTTACTTTATATCTAGCTGGCTAGTTTAATGTCTCATTCTGACAGTGCAACTATTCCATTGCATCTCAGCTGAGATGCTGTGTTTGACAGTGGGACAACCATTTGGATGCTTCAAGCGAGGTATAGTTGATTGATCCTTTGATATCTTAATTATTGCAGTTCTGGTCACCCCATTACAGGCTTGGAGTGGGTGTTCAGTTCATTGTCACGTGTACCGAGATACAGTGAAAAGCTTTTGTTGCGTGCCTACCATCCAACGGAAAGACAATGCATGATTACAATCGAGTCATTTACAGTGTACAGATACATGATAAAGAAATAATGTTTAGTGCAAGGTTAAGCCAGTAAAGTCCGATCAAAGATAGTCCGAGGGTCACCAATGAGGTGGATAGTAGTTCAGGACTGCTCTCTAATTGTGGTAGACAATAGACAATAGACGATAGACAATAGGTGCAGGAGTAGGCCATTGGGCCCTTCGAGCTAGCACCACCATTCATTGTGATCATGTCTGCTCATCCACAATCAGTACCCCGTTCCTGCCTTTTCCCCATATCCCCTGACTCTGCTATCTTTAAGATCTCTATCCAACTCTCTCTTGAAAGCATGCAGAGAATTGGCCTCCACTGCCTTCTGAGGCAGATAATTCCACAGATTCACAACCCTCTGTGTGAAAAAGATTTTCTACACCTAGATAGTGTAGACTGTCAGAACCTCTCTTCCTTGGGTAAAAAAAGTCCTACACTGGAGGACATTGCAATAAAGTGAGAGAGGGAAAGTTTAATGGAGATTGGCAGGGCAGGTTTTCTTACACAGAGAGTAGCGGGGGCCTGGAACGCATTGCTAGGGGTGGTGGTGGAGGCAGACACGGTAATGGCCTTTAAGAGGCTTTTAGGTAGGTACATGGAAGTGAGGAGAATAGGGGGATATGGATCATGGGCAGGCAGATGAGATCAGTTTAATTCAGCATCGTGTTTGGCACAATTGTGGGCCAAAGTGCCCATTCCTGCTCTGTACTGTTCTATGTTACATGCTTTATATAATTGACCTCATAATTACTTTTATTAATGGCAATTAATCCCAGCGACATGCTTTGTCTTCATTGTGTTTAGAGTCATAAAGTCATACAGAACGGAAACTGCCCCTTTCGCCCAACTTGTCCATGCTGACCAAGATGCCCCATCTAAACTAGTCCCATTTGTCTGCATTTGACCCATATCCCTTTACTATCCGTACCTGCTTTTGGTGGCTTATTTAGAGAGATCTGGGAGGTACCTCGAACAGTTTCCGAGGCAGAGTCATTGTTTATTGCATATATTTTGGAGATCAGGCTAAGCTTTGGGTCATTGACATAGTTTGATCTCAGGATCCAAACCTTTCCTGACAACTTTAGAGATACAGCGAAGAAACAGGCCCTTCAGCCCACCGAGTCCATGCTGACCAGCGATCATTCCGTACACCAGCACTATCCTACACACTAGGGACAATTTACATTTGACAAAAGCCAATTAACCTACAAATCTGCACATCTTTGGAGAGTGGGAGAAAACCGGAGCATCCGGAGAAAATTCCGTACAGACAGCAATCTTAGTCAGGATCGAACCCGGGTGTTGTAAGGCAGCAACTCTGCCACTGTGCCACCCTGCCACTCAACTGGATTATAATAATTGCCCAATTGTAACAGTTATAATTTCTTCTATGTTATCCTTAATATGTGGGGCATAATTAATACACAAAGTCAACAATATTCATTCAGAATATATAATTGATACAAGATTAAAGAACTTGCCTTTGATTTTTTCAAATGTACCATTCTGTCCTTGAATAATCTGAGAATATCACCTATAAAGTATTGCACACCCTAAATCAACATGAATCTTTTTCTAGACAAGTCAAGACGAGTTCATTGTCAGATGCCCAGGTGGGGTGAGGTGCAGGTGCAATAAAGTGAGCGGCACGGTGGCGCAGAAGTGACCTGCGTGGATTTTTCTCCGATATCTTTGGCTTCCTCCCATATTGATCTCCCTTATATAGTCTACACACTTAAGTACACTAATGCATTTTTTGTATCGTGAATTAATGGTTCCTTGGTTCCAAACCCCGTTGTCCTTGGTGTGTGTTTGTTGGCAGCAGCAAGTAATACTTATTGCTCAACACATCTGAGAGGCATTAGTGCTTGTGGTTTAGGAGGATCTATTAATAGACCGGTTACACTGCACTTCCACATCCCAACCAGGATGAAGCACCAACACTTGGCGGTCAAACTTCTTCAATGTTGCAAGAGGCAAGTTGAGTTTTACTGGAAAAGATTGTGTTGGCTGGCAGCCTGTTTTACAGGAAAGCATAACATGTATGAGATGCGCGCTGTTGTAAGATCTTACTTCTACCCCAGAACCCGAGGACTGAGGAGAAAGTAATTTCCTCGTTGGTGGAACGTGAGGTGGACAATGAGGCCATCATGGGAACCACAGAGCTCCTCCTGTCCCATACACTGGGCCTCTGTGTACCTCCATGTTTGGACTCAAGGTCCTCAATATCATCTCTGTTGCTTCTTCTCCGCTTTGAGTGACCATGGACCGGCGATTCCCAACAATCTGTGAGATCCGGTAGAGTCATAGAGTGACACAATGTGGAAACAGGCCCTTCGGCCCAACTTGCCCACACTAGACAACATATCCCAGCTACACAAGTCCCACCTGCCTGTGCTTGGTCCATATCCCTCCAAACCTGTCCTATCCATGTATCTGTCTAACTGTTTCTTAAATGTGGGTGCAGTTCAGTTTATTGTCATGTGTACCGAGGTACAGTGAAAAGCTTTTGTTGCGTGCCTATGGAGGCAGATATGATAATGGCCTTTAAGAGGCTTTTAGGTAGATACATGGAAATGAGGGGAATAGAGGGATATGAGATCAGTTTAATTCAGCATCATGTTTGGCACAATGTGGGCCAAAGTGCCCGTTCCTGCTCTGTACTGTTCTATGTTTCATGTTTTATATAATTTACCTCATAATTACTTTTATTAATGGCAATTAATCCTAGCGACATGCTTTGTCTTCACGTTGTTTAGAGTTATAAAGTCATACAGAACGGAAACTGCCCCTTTCGCCCAACTTGTCCATGCTGACCAAGATGCCCCATCTAAACAAGTCCCATTTGTCTGCATTTGACCCATATCCTTTTCCTATCCATACCTGCTTTTGGTGGCTTATTTAGAGAGATCTGGGAGGTACCTCGAACAGTTACCGAGACTGAGTCATTGTTTATTGCATATATATTGGGGGTGGAAGATTGCAACCTTCACGTGGTCTGCCCTGTTTTGACGAATGCAATCAACCCGGTGTGCACAATCAAACAAGATCAAATTGAACAAGTTGTCCTACAACTTTAGGCTGTGCACACCATACGCAAGAAGAAGAATCATATATTTTGGAGATCAGGCTAAGCTTTGGGTCATTGACACATAGTTTGATCTCAGGATCCAAACCTTTCCTGACAACTTTAGAGATACAGCGAGGAAACAGGCCCTTCGGCCCACCGAGTCCATGCTGCCCAGCGATCACTCCGTACACTAGCACTATCCTACACACTAGGGACAATTTACATTCTACAAAAGCCAATTAACCTACAAATCTGCACATCTTTGGAGAGTGGGAGAAAACCGGAGCACCCGGAGAAAACCCATGCGGTCATAGGGAGACTGTACAAACTCCGTACACACAGCAATCTTAGTCAGGATCGAACCCGGGTCTTCGGTGTTGTAAGGCAGCAACTCTGCCACTGTGCCACCCAACTGGATTATAATAATTGCCCAATTGTAACAGTTATAATTTCTTTTGTGATTCTTTTTATCCATAATATGTGGGGCATAATTAATACACAAAGTCAACAATACTCATTCAAAATATATAATTGATACAAGATTAAAGAACTTGCCTTTGATTTTTTCAAATGTACCATTCTGTCCTTGAATAATCTGAGAATATCACCTATAAAGTATTGCACACCCTAAATCAACATGAATCATTTTCTAGACAAGTCAAGACGAGTTCATTGTCAGATGCCCAAGTGGGGTGAGGTGCAGGTGCAATAAAGTGAGCGGCACGGTGGCGCAGAAGTGACCTGCGTGGATTTTTCTCCGATATCTTTGGCTTCCTCCCATATTGATCTCCCTTATATAGTCTACACACATAAGTACACTAATGCATTTTTTTGTATCGTGAATTAATGGTTCCTTGGTTCCAAACCCCGTTGTCCTTGGTGTGTGTTTGTTGGCAGCAGCAAGTAATACTTATTGCTCAACACATCTGAGAGGCATTAGTGCTTGTGGTTTAGGAGGATCTATTAATAGACCGGTTACACTGCACTTCCACATCCCACCCAGGATGAAGCACCAACACTTGGCGGTCAAACTTCTTCAATGTTGCAAGAGGCAAGTTGAGTTTTACTGGAAAAGATTGTGTTGGCTGGCAGCCTGTTTTACAGGAAAGCATAATTTGTATGAGATGCGCGCTGTTGTAAGATCTTACTTCTACGCCAGAACCCGAGGACTGAGGAGAAAGTAATTTCCTCGTTGGTGGAACGTGAGGTGGACAATGAGGCCATCATGGGAACCACAGAGCTCCTCCTGTCCCTTACACTGGGCCTCTGTGTACCTCCATGTTTGGACTCAAGGTCCTCAATATCATCTCTGTTGCTTCTTCTCCGCTTTGAGTGACCATGGACTGGCGATTCACAGCAATCTGTGTGATCCGGTAGAGTCATAGAGTGACACATTGTGGAAACAGGCCCTTCGGCCCAACTTGCCCACACTAGCCAACATGTCCCAGCTACACAAGTCCCACCTGCCTGCGCTTGGTCCATATCCCTTCAAACCTGTCCTATCCATGTACCTGTCTAACTGTTTCTTAAATGTGGGTGCAGTTCAGTTTATTGTCATGTGTACCGAGGTACAGTGAAAAGCTTTTGTTGCGTGCTTAGCATCCAGCGGAAAGACAATACATGATTACAATCGAGCCATTTACAGTACAGATACATGATAAAGAAATAATGTTTAGTGCAAGGTTAAGCCAGTAAAGTCCAATTAAAGATAGCCCGAGGGCCACCAATGAGGTAGATCAGGACTGCTCTCCTAGTTATGGTAGACAATAGGCAATAGACGATAGACAATAGGTGCAGGAGTAGGCCATTGGGTCCTTCGAGCTAGCACCGCCATTCATTGTGATCATGTCTGTTCATCCACAATCAGTACCCCGTTCCTGCCTATTCCCCATATCCCCTGACTCTGCTATCTTTAAGACCTCTATCCAACTCTCTCTTGAAAGCATGCAGAGAATTAGCCTCCACTGCCTTCTGCGGCAGAGAATTCCACAGATTCACAACCCTCTGTGTGAAAAAGATTTTCCTCATCTCCATTCTAAATGGCTTGCCCCTTATTCGTAAACTGCGGCCCCTGGTTCTGGACTCCCCCAACGTTGAGAACATGTTTTCTGCGTCCACCATGTCCAGACCCTTAATAGACTTATACGAGGCCCGAAACGTCACCTATTCCTTCGCTTCATAGATGCTGCCTCACCCGCTGAGTTTCTCCAGCATTTTTGTCTACCTTCGATTTTTCCAGCATCTGCAGTTCTTTCTTCAACATCTCAGGATCAAATTGATTTTTAAGCGCATTAACAGAAGTTAAGTAAATGAGCAAAAATGACAAAGGCGCAGGTCCAAGGGAGTTTTCATGAACAAGGAATTTCATGGAATTAGAAGCACGAAGATTAAAACCCGAACAAAAGAACATTCGAAAACAAGAGGTGAGATAAACTCTTAGGTCACTCACATTCTACTCTTTCACAATCTGATCTGTCGCAAATAAAGTACATAACTCCTGAGCAAAGGTTATACAACATTCCCCGATGACCTCACAAGAAAACCAAATAGATTTTAGACTTTAAGAGATACAGCGTGGATACAGGCTCTTCAGCCCGCTGTGTTCACATCGACCAGCCGTCACCCCGTACTTTAGCACGATCCTAGCGCTAGAGTGGTTGGCTTACACCGCCAGAGACCTGGGTACGATCTTGACTACATGCGCTTCATAAGTTATAAGAGCAGAATTAGGCCATTTGGCCCATCAAGTCGACTCCGCCATTCAATCATGGCATATCTATCCTTCCCTCTCAACCCCATTCTCCTGCCTTCTCCCCATAACGCCTGACACGTGTACTAATCGAGGGTGCTGTCTGTACGCAGTTTGTACGTTTGTACATCTATGTTGTTGTAAAATGCATTTTTAAAAATCTGTGAAGGAGACAAGTCTGCGAATGTCATTCACTCACTCAATGTCTTCAAAACTGCATAACATTTCAAACCAAAAACCTATTTCATCTCTGGGACGTCCTTTACTGGACTTTATCTTGCACTAAACATTATTCCCTTTATCCTGTATCTCTACACTGTGGACATCTTGACTGTAATCATGTACAGCCTTTCCACTGGCAGGTTAGCACGCAACAAAAGCTTTTCACTGTACCTCGGCACATGTGACATTAAATTAAATTAATTTAAAAAAGAACTTACAATTACTGAGACCCTGTAAATTTCATGAAGATATGTACCATTGCAGAATTGCTCCCATATTAATAAAAATCTTCATTTGCGCAACAAATTTAAAGTGATGAGCACAATGGTCTTGAGCACAATGCCAGAGGGTGGCACAGTGGCGCAGCAGTAGAGTTGCTGCCTCACAGGGCTTACAGCACCAAAGACCCGGGTTCGATCCCGACTACGGGTGCTGTCTGTACGGAGTTTATATGTTCACCCCGTGACCTGCTGGGGTTTTCTCCGAGATCTTCGGTTTCCTCCCACATACAGGTTTGTAGGTTAATTGGGTTGGTATAAATGTAAAATAAATTCCCTAGTGTGTGTTGGGTAGTGTTAATGTGCGGAGATCGCTGGGCGATGTGGACTTGGTGGGCCGAAAGGGCCTGTTTCCCCGTTGTAGCTCTAAAAAAAAAACCACAAAAGTGTAACGTTTCAGAATTTAACATTGAAGGGTGTCTCTTTTTCAAAAAAATTTGAAGTAATTTTCTTTGTGAGGTAAATGTTTAAAAATAAATATCAGATTACACAACAAGAGGTTTCTGAATCTTTGATTTCTTATTACTCAATATGAGATTGCCAGCAATCAACTTTAGTAAATATTTTTCTTGTCGTCAATTGAAGTGCAACGTTAGTCATGGTATTTAGTTCTTGCACCAGAAACAGAGGGTGATTATGGGGGATGATTAGTAAGGAAATATGTTTTTAAAATAGAAGCACCGAATGAATTTCCTTCAGGGAAGTATTAGAATGGAGTCAGCTATTTGTACAGACACATAATGCTGGAGGAATGGGCGACGTTTCGGGTCGAGAACATTCTTCAGACTAATGTCAAGGGAGGGGGTGGGACAAAGATAGAATGTAGTCGGAGACAATATACAATATACAATATTTATTCATTGTCGTTTGAACCTCAGTGAGACTCAAACGAAACTCTGTTTCTACAGCCATACAAACAAATTCCTCCAAGGCACACAAACAATTCAATTCACACAAATATCCATCACAGTGAATCTCCTCCTCACTGTGATGGAAGGCAAAGTCTTTTCTCTCCCCTGCTCTCCATTTTTCTCCCGATGTTGAAGCCCTCCGGCGGGCGATGGTAAGTCCCACGGCCATTGAGGCCGCGCCGGGCGATGTACGGCCCCGCTCCAGGTCTTAATGTCTCAACGGGGAGCCCCTGGCGGGCGTTGGAATGTCCCGCGGCCATTAAAGCCGCGCCGGGCAATGTACGGCCCCGCTCCGGGTCGTTCCAACCCCGCGACACGGGCGGGAGAAGTTGCATTGCGGAGCTCCGAAAAGCGGTCTCCCACCCGGACCCGCGAGCTCCCGACGTCCCGTCCACCGGGCCGCCGGCTGAAGCCTCCGAGCTCCGGAGTCAGGCCGCAGTAGCGCACCACCACCGCTCCCCACACTAAGGTCAGGTTTCCCGTGCAGGGAAGAGATTTTAAAAGTCCCCCGCACCCCCCGCCCCCCACATATACACAGTTAAAAACAGTATAAAAGAACACAACAAGTACATTTAACTAGACAAAAATTAAAAAATTAAAATAAGACAGTAAGACTAGTGGATGAACTGGGAAGGGGAAGGGGATGGAGAGAGAGGGAAAGCAAGGGCTATCTGAAGTTAGAGAAGTCAATGTTCATACCGCTAGGGTGTAAGCTACCCAAGCGAAATATGAGGTGCTGTTCCTCCAATTTGCACTGGGCCTCTCTCTGACAATGGAGGTGGCCCAGGACAGAAAGATCAGATTGTGAATGGGAGGGGGAGTTGAAGTGCCTAGGTCTTAATCTGAAGCACGAGCACCAGGCCTTAATCTCAAGCAAAAAAATACCTGATCTCCCGGTGGCTCAGCACTTCAACTCCCCCGTATGCTTTAGCACCATATTTGTTTCCAATCCTTTATCGCAGTCGGCTTTCATCTCTGGGTTTGTACAACTTTCAACCTGCCCCTGCCCCCATTGTTCTCCTTCCTCTCCGAAGTGCAATCTCTATCTTAAATTAATTTGAAGAGTTGTGCATGTCCTATTGACCATTTCAATCACGTTACTGGAATCTACTTTATGTAAGTGAAGCCCCACCCAATGGTACACCTTTTTCCTAAATGATTACTGGTTCCTCAAAATAGCACTGGTCCCACCCTCTCTCTGTCAATTGGCACATAGTTTCGGTGATGACCTTAGCCTTAGCACCTACAACAGGGAGGTGATCATTCCATCGCTAGGATCACCTCCCTATTGTTCTCTCTGTCCATGTAAGAGGCTATCCACAAAACAGTGATCACTTAAAGCCCTGTCCCATGGTGCAAGTTCATTCAAGAGCTCTCCCGAATTAAAAAAAAATCAAACACGTGGTAAGCATGGAGAATGAACGTAGAGGGTATGTCGGAGCCCGGGGACGTCTCTTACCGGCTCGTAACGCTAACGGCAGGTACTCGGGAAGACTTGCTAATGGCAGGTAAGCACGGGAAGATTTTTCAACACATTGAAAAATGTCCACGAGAGCCCCGAGTACCGACGAGCAGCCATTACCGTAAATCTCCGAGTTCGAATCAGGGCAAACTCGGGAGAGCTCTTGGAATGAACTTGCACCGTGGGACAGGGCTATTACTGTGACCCAAGTACAACACTGTAGATGAACGGCCTTGTTAGCAATGCTGTATTTTGGACGAGGCGGTAAACCAAGACATCATCTTCATTTGGAGTAGAAAGGAACTGCAGATGCTGGCTTAAATCGAAAATAGACACAAAAAGCTGGAGTAACTCAGCAGGACAGGCAGCAACTCTGGAGAAAAGGAAAAGGTGACGTTTCGGGTCGAGTCTGAAGAAGGGATTCAACCCGAAACGTCACCTATTCCCTTTTTCCAGAGATGCTGCCTGAGTTAACGTGGAGTTAATGTTGTGGCACATTTTGATGCATTGAAAAGTGCGATAATAATAGCGGGCGGCACGGTTGCTCAACGGTAGAGTTACTGCGTTACAGAGCTGACAGTGCTGGAGACACGGGCTTGATCCCGACTATGGGCGCTGTCTCTATGGAGTTGTACGTTCCCCCCGTGACCGCGTGGGTTTTCTTCGAGATCTTCGGTTTCCTCCCACACTCCAAAGACAATAGACAGTAGGTGCAGGAGTAGGCCATTTGGCCCTTCGAGCCATTCAATGTGATCATGGCTGATCAGCCCCAATCAGTACCCCGTTCCTTCCCTCTCCCCATATCCCCTAACTCCGCTATTTTTAAGAGCCCTATCTAGTTCTCTCTTGAAAGCATCCAGCGAACCTGCCTCCACCGCCCTCTGAGGCAGAGAATTCCACAGACAAAGACGTACAGGTTTGTAGGTTAATTGGCTTGGTGTAAATGTAAACTGTCCGGAGTGTGTGTAGGATGGTGTTAAGGGCCTGTGCCACTTTCACGACTTAATTCACGACCTCTGCCGAGTTTGCCCTTGACTCAAACTCGCAGCATGGTCGTCACGAGGTCGTAGGAGGTCAAAGGTAGGTCGTGATGCTAGTCGTAGGTACTCGTGGCATCAAGTAGATTGGGGCGTTTTTCTAGCCTGATGAAAAATGTCCACGAGTAAAAAAGGTCGTGAATTAGGTCGTGAAAGTGGGACAGGCCCTTTAGTGTGCGGGGATCGCTGGCCGGTGCGGACTCAGTGGGCTGAAGGGCCTGTTTCCACGCTGTATCTCTAAACTTAACTGAACTGTTAATCTGATCATAATCACATTGCTCTTCACGGGATTAATAGCTGCCGTACTTTCTGCATCGGTAACTTCATTTCAAAAAGGTCTTTCCAGGTTTTAAAACGTTGTGCCACATTTTGATGCATTGAAAGGTGGTATAGAAATAGTGGGGACCAAATGTAATCATAGGACATGGATTATGAAAATGTTATTTCCCGAGGCCACAGAACTGAATCATAAAGTGCTGAAGATAGTCACAAAATGCTGGAGTAACTCAGCGGATCAGGCAGCATCTCTGGAGAACATGGATAGGTGACGTTTCGGGTTGGGACCATTCTTCAGACACAAAGTGCTGGAGTAACTCAACAGGTCTGAAGTCTGAAGAAGGGTCCCGACTCAAAACGTCCATGAGGCTTGACCCGCTGAGGTACTCCAGCACTTCGTGAATCAGTCTCAAGAATGGTCCTGACCTGAAACCCGTCACCTATCCATTTTCTCCAGAGATGCTGCCTGACCTGCTGAGTTACTCCAGCATTTCAAAGGTTCAAAGGTCAGTTTCAAAGGTCTTTTATTGTCACATGTACCAATTAAGGTACAGTGATATGCAAATTACCATACAACTATACGGAAAAAAAAGCAACAAGACACACAACTACATAAAAGTTAAGATAAACATCCACCACAGCGGATTCCCCACATTCCCCACTGCGATGGAAGGCAAAAAAGTCCAACCTTCTTCCTCTTTAATCTCCCGTGGTCGGGGCAGTCAAACCATCTGTCGGGGTGATCGAAGCTCCCGCAGCCGGCGGTGGAAGCTCCTGCGTCGGGACGGTTAAACCTCCTGCGGCTTGGAGTTCCAGAAGTCGGTCTCTAACCAACAACTGCGGGCTCTGCGATGTTAAAATCCTCAGGCACCTGCGGTTGGAGCTCCGAGGTCGATCCCTGGCAAAGGGACCGCAAGCTCCGTGATGTTAAGTCCGCAGGCTACCAGCGGTGGAGCTCTCAAAGTCGGTCTCCAGGAAAGGCCGGCAACTCCTCGATGTTAGGCCGCAGTGTGGATGGAGATAAAATCGCATCTCCGTCGAGGTAGGAGATTAAAAAAAGTTTCCCCCAACAATCCCCCCCACCCCCCCACATAAAACAAGTTAAAGAACACTAAAACATATACTATTATACAAAGAAGGAAGGGACAGACAGACTGTTGGCGAGGCAGCCATTGCTGGCGCCATGTACCAATTAACAGTGAAACTCAAATGTGTCCATCTTTAGTATAAACCAGCATCTGCAGTTCTGCTGTATTAAAATGTGCTGGAGTTACTCAGCGGATCAGGTAGCATTTCTAGAGGATATGGATAGGTGATGTTTCACACTTCTTGAAATGAAGCACAAAATCTTCTCAACAGGATGCTGTCTGACCTGACCTCACCTGCCTGATGACTCCAACCAGTTTCAATTCTGCTCTTGGTTTGGCTCCAGCTTCATGGAACATAGAACAGTACAGCACAGGAACAGGCCCTTTGGCCCACAATGTCTGTGCCGAACATGATGCCAAGACCGACTCTTACCTGCCTGCACATGATGCATTTCTCTCCATCCCCTACATATCCAACATGCCCATCCAAAACCCTCATGAACATGACTATTGTATCAGCCTCCACCACCACCCCTGGCAGTGTGCGTTCCAGGCACCCACCACCCTCTGTGTAAGAACTTGACCCACATATCTCCTTTAAATTTTGCCCCTCTCACCTTAAAGCTGTCCCCTCTAGTTTTAGCCATTTCCATCCTGGGAAAAAGTTGCTGCCTGTCTATCCTACGCAGGCCTCTAATTGACTAATAGTTTGTCATCCTCCCTACAGCCTTATAGGTATCTTAAAAATGAATCATTACATACCTGTCTGCCAGTGACCTGCAGAGATCAGTTCTCGCTGTTTTTTCCACCTTGTTAAATTGACTGCTGCGCTCTGCTCCTATTGTGCCTGTGTTTTCCCCCCAAGGTGTAAATGCATTCAGAAAAAGATTAGTTACATATTCCCTCTCCCTTCCTTGTGCGTTAGATCAGTCCCTTCAATGACTCAGGGCAGAGATGTTTCCTGGAGCTGTGACAACCTCTGTCACTCTTTGTGTATCTTTTTCTCCAGAGATGCTGCCTGAGCCGCTGAGTTACTCCAGCACTTTGTGTCTATCTTTACTGTCCACAAACCCTCCCGATCAAAGTTCAGTCACACTGCCTGTGTTGTCACCTATCTTCCTTAAATTGTTTAAAGTATGCCATTAACTAAAGCATTTATTAGGAAACAATTTATTTAGTTTATAGTTTAGTTTAGTTTAGTGATACAGCGCGGAAACTGGCCCTTCGCCCATCGAGTCTGCACCAACCAACGGTCCCCATACACTAACACTATCCTACACACACTAGGGTCAATTTTACACTCATATCAAGCCAATTAACCTACAAACCTGTACGTCTTGGAGTGTGGGAGGAAACCGGAACAACTGGAGGAAACCCACGCAGGTCACGGGGAGAACGTGCAAACTCCATACAGACAGCACCCATAGTCAGGGTCTAACCCAGGTCTACTGGCGCTGTAAGGCAGTAGCTCTACCGCTTCACCACCGTGCCAGACATATATGGTCCCTTTTGATCAGCGGTTCTCATTTGGTACAAAATAGTTAAATGAAATTCTCACTTTCTTCCAGACAGCAGTATACCCCCTCCCCTCTCCCCATTGCATGATAGGGTCACAGGCCACTGCTGTTAACAAGAAGCTGTCAAAGGGACACAAGGAGCTGCAGATGGTGGAATCTTGAGCAAAACACAAAGTGCTGGAGTAACTCAGCGGGTCAGGCAGCAACAGTGCAGGGATATGGACAGACGATGTTTTGGGTCGGGACCCTTCTTCAGAGACCTTTACCAGTCCAGTTGTTGGAGAAACAACATTCTGAAGCATTCTTTTATTTTCTTATGAGCTCCTTATGTGAACTTGATAACAAAGTTAGCACCTCATAGATGCCTTCACTCCCCAACTTCCCCACAAGGGGTCACACGGCTCTCTTTTCAATCATTGTTGCCTCCTGTTCACTCCTAGGGGGATTCAGATTTTAACACTCATGATCATTTACAAACTAGACTAAGTGAAGCTTGCTTCTTCTCTGCAGACGTAAGGCAATTCATGTGCTGGCCAGATTTACTTCCAGAAAGAAACCCATTACTACAAAATGTAGAAACAAAGAACTGCAGATGCTGGTTTACACCAAAGATAGACACAAAGTGATGGAGTGGGTCAGACAGCGCCTCTGGAGAAAAAGGAATGGTGACGTTTTGGATCAGGATGCTTCTTCAGACTTCAGACCCTTCTGGTTCTAGTTTGATCCTGACCTCGGGCGCCGTCTGTGTGGAGTTTGCAGGTTCTTCCTGTGACAGTGCGGGTGCTCCGGTTTTCCTCGCACATCCCAAAGTCGTGCGGGTTTGCAGGTTAATCGGCCCTCTGTAATTTGCCCCTGGTGTTCAGGGAGTGGATGAGAAAGTGGGATGACATGAAACTTGTGTGAGCAAGCGATCGATGGTCAGCGTGTGCTCGGTGGACCGAAGGGTCTATTTCCATGCTGTATCTTTCAATCAATCAATCAATCAATCAATCAATCAATCAATCAATCAATCAATCAATCAATCAATCAATCAATCAATCAATCAATCAATCAATCAATCAACTAAAGGTGAAATGCCTGACAAAAATTATAATACCAAAGAAGTCAAAATTTGAAACAGAAAAGATATGCAGATGTAAAATTGGTAAACTTTTATGGAAAAAAACTTCTTAATTAAAAAATCATTGTTCAGGTAATGCTAATAGGCCTTCAGAATAAACCTTCCCATATAGAAATGCATAGGTATCTCCTTTGCTATTTTTGGGAGATTTCGGGGGCGGCATGATGGCGCAGCGGTAGAGTTGCTACCTTACAGGGCCAGGCACCTGGGTCCCGGGTTCGATCCTGACTACAGGTGCTGTCTGTACGGAATTTGTACGTTCTCCCCGTGTGGGTTTTCTCAGAGTTCTTTGGTTTTCTCCCACACTCCAAAGATATACAGGGGTTTGTGGGCTAATTGCTTCGAGAGGCTGGTCCTGGCACACCTCAAAGGCTGCCTACCCCCCACATTGGATCCCTATCAGTTTGCCTACCGCAAGAACAGGAGTACGGAGGATGCCATCTCAACGGCACTTCACTCCGCCCTCTCCCACCTCGACAACAGAGACACTTACGTAAAAATGCTGTTCATCGATTACAGCTCAGCATTCAACACCATTATACCCTCTAAACTGATCACCAAACTCGGTAACCTGGGCATCGACCCCTCCCTCTGCAACTGGATACTGGGCAAGCACACCTCTTCAACCCTCACCCTGAACATCGGCGTTCCACAGGGCTGTGTGCTGAGCCCCCTCTTCACTTACGACTGCACACCTGTACATGGTACTAACACCATCATCAAGTATGCAGATGTTACAACGGTGATTGGCCTCATCAGCAACAATGATGAGTCGGCCTATAGGGAGGAGGTCCAGCTCCTAGCAGCATGGTGCGCTAACAACAACCTGGCCCTTAACTCCAAGAAGACCAAGGAGCTCATTGTAGACTTCAGGAAGTCTAGGGGCGGCAAGCACACCCCCATCCACATCAACGGGACGGAGGTGGAACGTGTTTCCAGCTTCAGGTTCCTGGGGGTCAACATTTCCGATGACCTCTCTTGGACCCACAATACCTCAACTCTGGTCAAGAAGGCTCACCAGCGTCTCTTCTTCCTGAGGAGACTGAAGAAGGTCCGTCTGTCTCCTCAGATTCTGGTGAACTTCTACCGCTGCACCATCGAGAGCATCCTTACCAACTGTATCACAGTATGGTATGGCAACTGCTATGCCTCCGACCGTAAGGCATTGCAGAGGGTGGTGAAAATTGCCCAACGCATCACCGGTTCCTCGCTCCCCTCCATTGAGTCTGTCCAAAGCAAGCGTTGTCTGCGAAGGGCGCTCAGCATCGCCAAGGACTGCTCTCACCCCAACCATGGACTGTTTACCCTCCTACCATCCGGGAGGCGCTACAGGTCTCTCCATTGCCGGACCAGCAGGTCCAGGAACAGCTTCTTCCCTGCGGCTGTCACTCTACTCAACAATGTACCTCGGTGACTGCCAATCACCCCCCCACCCCCCGGACACTCCTTCCACATTTCGTTGTCTCTGTACTGTACATTGACAATGACAATTAAAGTTGAATCTTGAATCTGAATCTGAATCTGAATCTAATTGGCTTGGTGTAAAATGTAAATTGTCCCTAGTAGAATAGCGTTAATGTGCGGGGATCGCTGGTCGGTGTGGACTCGGTGGGCCGAAGGGTCTGTTTACGTGCTGTGTCTCTAAACTAAATTAATATTTGCAGGTCAAAGGATGGTGACATAGTCTGACAACAAGTCTAGAAAGGGCAATACCCAGAATGAGATAAAAATACGATCAATTCAGCAAAGTACAAACAATCCCAGTGAAGACTGGTTGAAACTGATTCACCATGCTCACAAATACAAATATTATTTATTGATCTCATCAGAGCTTGAACAACTTCCAGTCACCAACCTTTGGGATGACAAAAACAGCCACTTGAGATCACTTTTGGTGACTTGACGCAGTCAATGTTATTGAATTCTTTGAATGAATGGCAGGGCCCTGGGGAGTGTAGTGGAACAGAGGGATCTATGAGTGCAGGTACTTAGTTCCTTGAAAGTGGCGGGGCTATGGGGAGAAGGCAGGAGAATGGGGTTAGAAGGGAGAGATAGTTCAGCCATGATTGAATGGCGGAGTAGATTTGATGGGCCAAATGGCCTAATTCTGCTCCTATCACTTATGACCTTATGACCTTATGGCATCATTGGCCTTCATCAGTCAGAGTATTGAGTATAGAAGTTGGGTGGTCATGTTACAGTTATATAAGACATTGGTGAGGCCACATTTGGAGGACTGTGTTCAGTTCTGGTCACAATGTTATAGGAAAGATGTTGCCAAGCTGGAGATAGTGCAGAGAAGATTTACGAGGATGTTTGTCAGGGCTCGTGGGCCTGAGCTATGGGGAGAGGTTGAGCAGGCTAAGATACTGTTCCTTGGAGTGCAGGAGGATGAGGGGTGATCTTATAGAGGTGTACAAAATCACGAGGAATAGATGCACAGAGTCTTTTGCCCAGAGTAGGGGAACGAAGAACCGTAGGTTTAAGGTGAGGAGGGAAAGATTTAACAGGAATCCGAGGAGTAACTTTTTCACACAAAGGGTGGTGGGTGAATGGAACGAGCTGCCGTAGGAGGTAGTTGAGGCAGGTACCATCGCAATGTTTAAGAAACATTCAGACGTGTACATCGGTAGGACAGGTTTAAAGGGATATGAGCAAAACGTGGGCGGGTGGGACTAATGTAGATGGGGCATGTTGGTTGACGTAGGTAAGTTGGGCCGTAGAGCCTGTTTCCACAGTGTACGACGCTATGACTCTGTGGGGAAGTCTGGGCTTTCAAATGAAGCTCAATGACTGCATGAGGATAGTTTTATTTCCGGTGGCTAGTTTAGGAAGCTTTCAATACTTGCAAGTTCCCACACCCAGTCTGTCTCATTCTGAAACCACCAAACTTTATTTCAAATGACAACCTGCAGGTAAAGAATCAAACACGGTTTATGCATTCAACCTATATATATAGCGGTGCAGCAGGTAGAGCTGCTGCCTCACAGCAACAGAGTCTTGGCTTCAATCAGGCACGGAAACCACTATCAATACATGGGGGGGGGGACACAATTTCTTGGCGGCCGCGCGCACGCATGCGCACACACGTGAGGCTTCGGCCGTGGGCCCTGTGGACCAAAGATCACAGAGCTGTGGACGGTAACATCAGCAGCTGAACTGGTTGGTGGCCGACTCCGAACTCCAGCAACAGCAGCTTCGTCCGCCCCAAATCGTGGGGCTTCAATCGGCCCGTTCACGGGGTCTTTCATCGGCCGGCGGGGGCTTCAACATCGGGAGCCTCGATTGCCTTGATGCAGCAGTTTGATTTTAAGCCGAGCCGGGCGATGAAAGGCCCCGCGAACGGGCCGATTCAGCCCTTAGAAAGCGTCTGATAAAGTCTGGATTACAAAACATGGGGGGGATTGCCCCCCACCTCTCAAAGCATGGGATGAGACGTGCCCCTGTCCCCCCCCCCCCCCCCCACCCCAGGATTTCCGCCCATGGGTTCAATCCTGGTCATGGACTGTGTGGAGTTTGCACATTCTCCATGTGACCGTGTGGGTTTCCTCCTACAACCGAAGGACCTGTGAGCTTAAAGGTTAATTGGCCCTCTGCAAATTGCCGCAAGTGCGTAGCGAATGGCCTAATTCTGCTCCTAGAACTTATAAACTGATGAAAACGTCGTGAAATTATTATTTCAGTTGAAAGATATAGTCGGGTAACAGGTGCTTCGGCACAGAGTCCAGACCGACCATCGATCACCCGTTCACACTGGTTCCATGTTATCCCACTCTCTCGTCCACTCCCTTACACATTAGAGGCAATCTACAGAGGTCAATTAACCCACCAACCCGCACGTCTTTGGGATGTGGGAGGAAACCGGTGAACGCGGAGAAAACCCACGCGGTCACAGGGAGAACGTGCAAACTCCACACAGACAGCACCCGAGGTCAGGATTGAAGCTGGTGTCTCTGGCGCAGTGAGGCAGCAGTTCTACCAGCTGTGATGAGGGATACTTTTATAGAGCTTTACAAGATCATGAGAAGATTTGAGCAGGTGAATGCCCAGAGTAGGGAAATCAAGACCAAGAGGACATAGGTTTAAGATGAGGGGGGAAAGATTTAATGGGTACCCTGAGGGGTATCTTTTTCCACACAGAGGGTGGTGGGTGGGTAGGACTCGTTTAGAGGGATATGAGCCAAACTCAGGCAGGTGGGACTCATGTAGATGGGGCATGGTGGTCAGTATGAGCAAGTTGGGCCGAAAGGCCTGTTTCCACACTCTATGACTCGGGTGTAGTTTCCAAATAATTTTAATGTTGACTAACTGTAAAGATGATCAGTATTTAGTTTAAGGGATGGGAGTGTGGCAGCTTTCTAAGAATTCCACTCTTATCTTGGACGTTCGAGGTGCGTAAACCTGGTTGAACTTATCTCAAGGCATAGAAAAGGATAAAATTGATAATGTTCTCTGCTCGCCCATTTATTCTGAGCTGCCTCCTTTTTAAAACTTGGGCTTTTGTTGACGTTTGTTTGGTCTATTGACATTGGTTCAGGCTGAGGCAACTGATGGAATAGATGGAATAGTCAGCACTCGTGAGTAAGGCAAGGCAGCGCCTTTACCACCTCAGGCAATTGAGGAAATTCAGAGTGTCTCTGAGGATCCTCCAGTGCTTCTACGCAGCGGCGGTGGAAAGCATCTTGTCCGGGAACATTACCATCTGGTTTGGGAATTGCTCTGCCAAGGACAAGAAGGCTCTGCAGAGAGTAGTGCGTTCGGCCGAACGCACTATGGGAACTTCACTTGCCCCCCTGCAGGAACTATACATCAGGAGGTGCAACTCCAGAGCCAACAATATCATGAGAGACCCCTTCCACCCCTGCAACGGACTGTTCCAGCTGCTACGGTCAGGCAAACGCCTCCGTTGCCATGCGGTGAGAACAGAGAGGTTGAGAAGGAGTTTCTTCCCAGAGGCCATTCGGACTGTAAACGCCTATCTCACCAGGGACTAACTCTACTGAACGTTTTTCCTTCCATTATTTATTATGTAAAGGTATATGTGTGTTATGATTGTGTTTATAGTTTGTTTGGTTGTTTGGTTGTTTGTCTTTTTGCACAAAAGTCCGCGAGCATTGCCACTTTCATTTCACTGCACATCTCGTATGTGTATGTGACGAATAAACATGACTTGACTAGACTTGACTTGACTTGATAGGGAAGAATGCATGCACGTAAGCGGTATAGAGGTAAATGCCAATCAATGCTCACAAATTAAAGCAGCACAACTACCTCCTCTGGAAACCCGTTCCATACACCTACCACCCTACTATTCTGGTCAACAAAATCTGTGTATCTCCCTGTAGGAGCCATCGTAAAGACTGCCATTATACTCCCCGATTTATTCCTCTCATAATTCTGTACACCTCTCCAATCACCACCCATCCCCCTTCACTCCAAGGAACAGAGACCTAGCCTGCTCAGCCTCCTGCTATAACTCAGGCCCTCGAGTCCCAGCAACATCCTCATAAATCTTCTCTGCACCCATTCCAGCTTGACAACATCTGTCCTATAACATGGTGTCCAGAACTGAACACAATAATCTAGATGCGGCCTCACCGACGTCCTATACAACTGCAACATGACCTCCCGACATGGGACGGGTTATACTATTGCATCCCAATTCTCTCTATAACCTCATTCTCACTAGTATCAAAACGTGTTTTAGTGAAAAACAGGAATCAGAAGGAAATTGAAGCTTTTTCACAGTAATATTTGGTCATTTATCTCAAGATCTGAAGCAATATTGTGCTGCATCTGTGTGAAAGTGGAACGAGCAGTCATGATCACATGAATAGTACACAGACATTAAGAGGAAATAAAACTAATTGACTTGGGCAATAGTTTGAGTTGATGAGCACCACTACCTCTGCATCACCACACATGACATCTCACAACATCTTGACACACTCCAACATTAGTTTTTAGTTTTAGGGACACAGCACGGAAACAGGCCCTTCGGCCCATCGAGTCCGCGCCGACCAGCGATTCCCCACATGCTAACACTATCCTACACACACTAGAGACAATTTACATTTATACCCAAGCCAATTCGCCTACAAACCTGTACGTCTTTAGAGTGTGGGAGGAAACCGAAGATCTTGGAGAAAACCCACACAGGTCACGTTGAGAACGTACAAATTCCGTGCAGAGAAGCACCCGTAGTCAGGATCGAACCCAGGTCTCTGGCGCTGTAAGGCAGCAACTCTACCGCTGCGCCATCGTGCCGCCCGTACTGGTATTAACCGCCATATGGCAAATAATAAGCATCCATTGTGCAACGGAGCACAGGATCTTTACAAAAAATATACTGATCCAACTAGTTAGTTACAGAAACCAACACTCAAATTGGGAGAGACAAGAAGAAAAATCGCTCTGAATAAATTCAACATTTAAATCATAATATTGTCATGGCACTTATCTATCACGTCTGTGTTCAGTTCCATGGAGAGCAATCTGGTTCGGCTCATTGCCTGTTCCTTCTGCATATCCCTGCAGATTATTTCTCCAAAAGCTTAAGGAATTTGGTGGCATCATGGCACAGTGGTAGAGCCACTGCCTCACAGTGCCAGACCCGCTTCGATCCTCACCTCGGGAGCTGTCTGCGTGGAGTTTGCACGTTCTCCCTGTGACCTCGTGGGTTTCCTCCAGGTACCCGTTTCCTCACACATCCCAAAGACGTGCGGGTTAATTTGCCCCTGTAACCTACAAACCTGTACGTCTTTGGAATGTGGGAGGAAACCCGAGCACCCACACGGTCAACGGGAGAACGCACAAACTGCATACAGACAGCACCCGTGGAGTCGGGATTGAATCCGGGTCTCTGGCGCTGTAAGGCAGCAACTCTACCGCTGCGCACTGTGCTATCCCCCGAGTCCTTGGCTCCAGATTGAGAAGGCTTCTGTCCCCAAACCAGAGAGATTCATTGTCATTGTGATATGTGTGTGTGTGCTTGTCACGTACAGAGAAGGCCACTTTATATAGCAATGTTGCACCTCCCCAATACAGCTGGGTGAAATGCCTTTCAAATGCGGATCTGTGGAATCACATTGTTGCTTTTAACAGTTACAGGTAATGAGAGACTCTACTTTAATTGGCACCCATAGGCAAGACGAGATACGATCACGTTACAAAAGCAACCCATAACAGAACAATTATTTCATTTTTAAGTAAATCATCCGTGGGTAAGGTGAGACACTGTCCATTTAAATAGTCGCACAAATTGCCAGTTAGTGAAAAGCAAAAACGGAACACTTCCTGATAATTGTTTTCGCAATTCCGCAGATTGTTCTTAAAAATAGACACAAAGTGCTGGAGTAACTCAGCAGGTCAGCCAGTATCTCTTAAAAGCAGTGATCCAGTCTGCTTCCATACAACTGGGGAGGGTGGATACTGTGTGGAATTAGTAGGGCTTTCATTTAACCATTTAACAGGTGAGAACCACTGATCCATAGGGACCAAAAAGAGGGATGGCACAGTGGTAGACTTGCTGCCCTACAGCGCCAATCCTGACTACGGGTGCTGTCTGTACGGAGTTTGTACATTCTCTCTGTGACCATGTGTGTGTTGATCCGGGTGCTCCAGTTTCCTCCCAGGTTTGTAGGTTAATTAGACTTTGGTACAAATTGTCCATAGTATGTAGGATACTGCTAGTGTACGGGTGATTGCTGGTCAGCACGGACTCGATGGGCCAAAGGGCCTGTTTCCAAGCTGTATTATCTCTAAAGTCTAGATACATGGATAGAATAGGTTTAAAGGAATATGGCCGAATGCAGGCAGGTGCGATTAGTGTAGATGGGGCATGTTGGTCGGATTGGGCAAGTTAGGGCCTGTTTCCATGCTGTATGACTATGATACTAATAATAGACTATTAAAAAAGAATTAAAAGAATCCAAAGAAGAGACACAAAATGTTGGATCTCAACGGGTCAGGCAGCATCTCAGGAGAATATGGATAGGCGCTGATTCAAGTCGGGACACTTCTTCAGACCCTGAAAAATAAATTGTCATAAATAAATTGTCACATAAATTGTCAATAAATAGAACACATTCATACGTACTTGAGTTTGGATAGATTGTATTTTATGTATAGTGTTATCTGATCTGTTTGGACAGCGGGCAAAACGAAGCTTTTCACTGTACCTCGGTACACGTGACAGCAATAAAGGCAAACCTAAACCTCCATCTACTTGATGCATTGATTACGGTACTATAACAACCTGAGGCATCCAAGAAGAAAGATTAAGCAAGGTTTGACAACAGGCCTTGCCACAAAAATGGCTATGAGGCCAGATGACTAAGAATAGTCCAAGACATGGATCTAAATGGGGGAGAGAAAGTTAGTGATGTTTGGGAACCAAACTATGGAGCCTTGGGTTTTGGCAGCCACAGACAGCGCAACCTCTGGAGGGTGAAGGTGGTAATCAGAGATGTGCAAGAGAGCACAAGTGGAGAAGTGCACACATGGTTCTTTACTATTATTATTATATGTACTGAGGTACAGTGACATTCTTGCTTTTGCATACAGTACAGTAAATTATCACTACACATAAACACAATCCCAGATTAAGTCCGAAATTTGGTTTAGTTTGGTGTTGTTTAGAGATACAGCGCGGAAACAGGCCCTTCGGCCCACGCTGCCCAGAGGTCCCCGCACACTAACACTATCCTGCGCACACTAGGGACAATTTAAAATTATACCAAGCCAATTAACGTACAAACCTATACGTCTTTGGAGTGTGGGAGGAAACCAAAGCTCCCGAAGAAAACCCACGCAGGTCACGGGGAGAACGTACAAACTCCGCATAGAGAGCACCCGTAGTCAGGATCGAACCCGGGTCTTTAGCGCTGCGAGGCAGCAACTGTGCCACCAGCACTGTGCCACCGTGCCGCCCATATGCAAGAGTCGGCAGGTTTAGCGCCATTTTCAAAGCCCACCTGCAGCTGGCCATAAAGGTCCGTTGCAGCCGTCGTCTCCACCTGGATCATCCAGCGAACCATCGTCCCTCTCCTCGCCCGGCCACTTTCAGCCTTCGCACCCTGGGGGCACCTTGAGGGCGTGGAGGGTAAGACCATGGTTCATCCTCTTGCCAGCCCTTTGTTCTTGCGCCCACCGTCGCCGACTCCCTCCACCCTCTTCTCGGGTTCCCTGGTCCTTGAAGGCAAGCGGAGGCCGGGCTCGGCGGCTCCCTCTTCAGGCGGGTTCCCGGTTCTGCGGCGGGCACCACAAATTGTCCTTTTGCCGCTCAGTCCAACAGACGCACGATGATAGGAGTTTACCACAATAGAATATTGAAATGATCGATTGATGCAGCATGGAAACAGGCCCTTCGGCCCACTGAGTCCATGCTGTCCAACAATCACCCGGTCACACTAATTCTATGTTATCCCACTTCATCAGCGGATGAGTCTCTAGGGGGCGCCGGAGGAGGGAGATGGCAGCCCTGCCGGCAGTCTTTGTTTTTTTCATCCTTTTTGTTATTTTAGCGTTTGTTTAAAGTTTGTTTTAATGTTCTCCTGTTTGTTTTATGTGGGGGGCAGGGGGAAACTTTTTTTTTCAGGTTCTTACCTTCCCGGAGAGGTGATCAATTTTCGGATCACATTGTCCGGGCTCCGTGGCCTACCATCGCTGGAGCTGGAAGCCGCCTCGGACTGTCGTGAGCCCCACCACGGGGCGCGGACTTACCATCAGAGTGGATCCCTTGCCTGGGATAGCTCCCACTGCGGACTTACCATCAAGGGCTCACAGTCTCAGGAGAGGCAAGTCGGGAGCTCCAAGGCCGCTGAAGGTTCGTCCAGCCCCGACGCGAGGTTCGATCGCCCGGCGCGGGGGAGCTGACAACCCCCCGATGCAGGAGCTGAACGCCTCGATGCAGAGGGCCCGAACGCTGCCGGCTACGGGACTCAAGACCGTCCCGTCAACGGGGGGCTCGAGGCCTCCGACCAAGGAGGAACAGCAAGGGAAGGATTTGGAACTTTATTTTCGCCTTCCATCACAGTGAGGAATGTGTAGGAGTCACTGTGATGGATGTTTATGTTAAAATGTGTTTTTTGAGTCTGTTGCTTTTTTTTTTTTTTAATTGTATGACTGACCTGGCCAATAAATTTCACTACACCAATTGGTGTATGTGACAATAAATGAACTTATGAACTTCATCATCCACTCCCTACACACTCGGGACAATTTTATAGAGGCCAATTCACCTACAAACCCGCACGTCTTCAGGGTTTTCGAGGAAACTGGAGCACCCGGAGATAACCGGCGCCGTCATAGGAAAAACGTGCAAACTCCACACAGACAGCGCCCGAGGTCAGGATCGAACCCTGGAGCTGGGAGGCAGCAGCAGCACCACAGTGCTCCAGGCCAAAGCATTCTAGATGGTTTATTAATATAGACCAACATGCAAGCAGCAATGTGGTGATGACCAGAATACTTTTAGAAACAAGGAACTGCAGATGTTCGTTTACAAAGAAGACACAAAGTTTAGTTTAGTTCAGAGGCACAGCGTGGAAACTGGCTCTCCAGCCTACTGAGCCCACTTCGTCCATTGATCACCCATTCACTAGTTCTATACACACCAGGAGGAATTTACAGAAGGCAACTAACCTACAAACCTTCACGTCTTTGGAATGTGGGAGGAAATGAGAGCACTCGGAGAAAACCATGCAAAAAAACATACAAACTCCGTGCAGACCAGCACCTAAGGTCAGGATCGAACCCGGGTCCCTGGTGCTGTGAGGCACTGCGCCACTGCATCGCAAAGTGCAGAAGTAACTCAGCTGGTCAGGCAGCATCTCCGGAGGACATGGGACCCTTCTTGAGACTTTGAACGGGGATGGAAGGGGGGGGGGGGGGGAGGGAAGTTGGACGAGAGAAGGGGCAGGACAAAGCCTGGCAGGTAATAGGTGGATACAGGTGAGGAAGGTGATGGCAAAAGGCCGGGGATGAAAAAGCAGACGGTGTGAGACAAAAGGATTGAAGAGTTGCAAATTGTGAAGCCAGAGCTAGGAATGTAGGTGGAAGGGGAGGGGAGAAATCGGAGAGAAGAATGGGGGCTTAGAGAAAGAAGGGCAGAGTGTTGTAGTTATGTACAATTGGAGAATTTGAGTGTATTTATGTTTCCTCCATGATGCTGATTGAGGGATAGTCAGCATGACTTTGTAAAGCGATATCTTATTGCCTGTTTGAAGCCATCGCCTATATTATCACTACAGTTTGGAAGCCTATATATACTGTATAACTCCTACTAATGTTTTCTATCCAATGGTGCTTCTCAGCTCTACCCAGCCACCTACATCTTGAATGACTAAGCCAATATCCACTCTCATTTTCAGTCAGGGTCTATCTTTAAACCCATTCATCCCAATTCTCTATTCTGTTGCTGATCCACTCTTATTAATCCCAATATCCTGCACTTGTTCCGCTTAATGTCTTTTTAGTAACATGTTACCAAATGGCTTCTGGAAATCCAAAGCGTTGGAGTAACTCAACGGGTCAGGCATCATCTGTGGAAGGAACGGATAGGCGATGTTTCAGGTCGAGACCCTTCTTCCTACGTATTCATTCCCTCCACAGATGCTGCCTGACCCGACAAATTACTCTTGCACTTTGTGTTTTACACAGGATTCCAGCACCTGCAGTTCTTTGTATCTCCATTCTGGAAATCCAAGAATGACACACACTGACGGTCTCCACTCATCCACTCTGTATGTTCCATCCTTAAAGCACTCCAGCAAATTTGTCAACAATGATATCCCCTTTGTAAAAGTCTGCTCGATTATCTCAAGAACCTCTGAATGTCCTGTGATCACCACCGCAATAGTGTGTTCCCAATGGCTGACTGCTTTTAACTGGCCAACTATTTGACGCTTTCTGCCCCCCCCCCCCCCACCCCCCCGAGTGCTTTTATTAGTGATACACACAGTCACATGAAACAGAATGCACGTGTGAACAAGCGCAGACACTCACGCTGTCTCGAGGACTCAAATATTGATGTTGATACTGATGTATACAGAGCCAATGCTGTTCAGACTGAAATATATTCCGCGCACTTACACAGTGAGCTATTTTGGGATGGGCTGTCTTTGAACTTTAGGATCCACCACTGTTATTTGCAGACACAAATTACTTCTAATTTTCATACAAACCCTGTCTCTGGAATACAAATGAGAAGACTAACCAGTCGAGTTGAATGTTGAATTTTGACCTGGGATGACCCTGGCAAGTGTATAATTGGAAACACAGTGAAGGTGAAGTGCAAGGTGTTCATCCAGACTCAACCATTGTTCAAGAGTTATAGGAGTAGAATTAGGCCATTCGGCCCATTGAGTCTACTCTCCAATTCAATCATGGCTGATCTCTGCCTCATACTCCCATTTTCCTGCCTTCTCCCCACAAACCTTGACACCCGTTCTAATCAAGAATTTGTCTATCTCTGCCTGAAAAATATCCACAGCCCTCTGTGGCAATGAGTTCCACAGATTAACTACACTCTAGATTAACTAAAGATTGTCCAGTAACCACAATGGAGAAGTGCAGAAGGCTTTGTCTCTTCTGTCTGTAGAGTCGAGTTTTCTTACTCCCCATCTCTGCAATCAGTCTGAAGAAGTGGCCCGATCCAAAAAGTCACCTATCCATGTTCTCCAGGGATGCTGCCAGACACGCTGAGTTACTCATGTATTGTCGTCCAGCTGACTGGTTAGCACGCAACAAAAACTTTTCGCAGTACCTTGGTACACGTGGTAATAAACTAAACTAAACTGAACTTTCTGCCTCTAGCCTTTGCTACTATCGCCACCACTGCTAATCTCCCACACCCCCCGCACCTGTATCCACATCACTTGCCAAGCTTTGCCCGGCCCGAAACTTTCCATGCCAGCTTGCTCCACTCCTACGCTTTTTGGCTGAAGGGTTCAATTTCGGTTGCATCGCCTCCACATAAGTCGCCTGACTCACTGAGTTCCTCAGCATTTTGTTATTTGTTCAGTAGAGTTCATGACTTTTAAAAGTGTACATGGCGCATTGTGTTAAGATAGAAATGGTAGACAAGATACCTTTTATATAACAACAATCAAAGGAACAGTTTAACCATTAACTCATCGACTAAATCATTAACAGAAGATGCGGTATTTGCAGCATCTGCCTTATTTTAAACAACTTGGGATGAACTCAGCAGAATACCGATTTCCTTGTATTGATGAATTTCAGGTTACGAAGTGCAAATCACTTTAAAACCTCACTTAGCGTCTTCTCAAGGTCATAAGAGATCTGAAGGGGAAGCTGGAGGGGACTAAAATAGACACAAAGTGCTGGAGTAACTCAGCGGCTCAGGCAGCATCTCTGGAGAAAATGGATAGGTGACAGTTTCAGATTCAGATTCAGATTCAATTTTAATTGTCATTGTCAGTGTACAGTACAGAGACAACGAAATGCATTTAGCATCTCCCTGGAAGAGCGACATAACAAATGATTTGAATAAATAATAATAATTGATAATAGTGTCCGGGGGGTGGGGGGGTGATTGGCAGTCACCGAGGTACGTTGTTGAGTAGAGTGACAGCCGCCGGGAAGAAGCTGTTCCTGGACCTGCTGGTTCGGCAACGGAGAGACCTGTAGCGCCTCCTGGATGGTAGGAGGGAACACAGTCCATGGTTGGGGTGAGAGCAGTCCTTGGCGATGCTGAGCGCCCTCCGCAGACAACGCTTGCTTTGGACAGACTCAATGGAGGGGAGCGAGGAACCGGTGATGCGTTGGGCAATTTTCACCACCCTCTGCAATGCCTTCCGGTCGGAGACAGAGCAGTTGCCATACCATACTGTGATGCAGTTGGTAAGGATGCTCTCGATGGTGCAGCGGTAGAAGTTCACCAGGATCTGAGGAGACAGATGGACCTTCTTCAGTCTCCTCAGGAAGAAGAGACGCTGGTGAGCCTTCTTGATCAGAGTTGAGGTATTGTGGGTCCAAGAGAGGTCATCGGAGATGTTGACTCCCAGGAACCTGAAGCTAGAAACACGTTCCACCTCCGTCCCGTTAATCTGGATGGGGGTGTGCGTGCCGCCCCTGGACTTCCTGAAGTCTACAATGAGTTCCTTGGTCTTCATGGAGTTAAGGGCCAGGTTGTTGTCAGCGCACCATGCTGCTAAGTGCTGGACCTCCTCCCTGTAGGCCGACTCATCGTTGTTGCTGATGAGGCCAATCACCGTTGTATCATCTGTATACTTGATGATGGTGTTAGTACCATGTACAGGTGTGCAGTCATAGGTGAAGAGGGAGTAGAGGAGGGGGCTCAGCACACAGCCCTGTGGAACGCCGGTGTTCAGGGTGAGGGTTGAAGAGGTGTGCTTGTCTAACCTAACAGACTGTGGTCTGTTGGTTAGAAAGTCCAGTATCCAGTTGCAGAGGGAGGGGTCGATGCCCAGGTTACCGAGTTTGGTGATCAGTTTTGATGGTATAATGGTGTTGAATGCTGAGCTGTAATCGATGAACAGCATTCTTACGTAAGTGTCTCTGTTGTCGAGGTGGGAGAGGGCGGAGTGAAGTGCCGTTGAGATGGCATCCTCCGTACTCCTGTTCTTGCGGTAGGCAAACTGATAGGGATCCAGTGTGGGGGGTAGGCAGCTTTTGAGGTGTGCCAGGACCAGCCTCTCGAAGCACTTGGTGATGATGGGGGTAAGTGCAACTGGGCGGAAGTCGTTGAGGCTTGCCGCAGTGGAGTGTTTTGGCACTGGCACGATGGAGGTGGTTTTAAGGCACGTGGGGACAACTGCTTGGGCAAGTGACAGGTTGAAGATGTCAGTCCAGACGTCTGTCAGCTGCGCAGCACAGGCCCTGAGCATGCGCCCGGGGATGCCGTCAGGGCCAGCAGCTTGTAAGGGGGGTGTGGAGGCAGGGGGTTGTGGAGACCTGCCTCCTTGACTTCTACGTTCTCCATCCCAAGAGTGCACCAACTTGCAGTCAGATCCTTCTCCCTCAGGATGGACATGTGCAACACTAGAGGGCACAGCTATTAGGTGAAAGGGGGAAAGTTTAATGGAGATGCGCGAGGCAAGTTTTTTTACACAAAGAGAATAGCCAGGAACGCATGGCCAGGTGAGGTGGTGGAGGCAGATACGATGGTGTTTAAGAGGTTTTTGTATAGGCACATGGAAGTGCAGGGAATAGAGGGATGTGGCTGGATCACGTACAGGCAAATGAGATCAGTTTAACTTGCCATCAGCTTCGGCACAAACATTGTGGGCCGCTTGGCCTGTGCTATACTTCTATGGTCTATGTTTAACCATCTATTTATTGCTATTTCATGTTTGTTAACTTTATAGATTCCAGTGACCAAATTCCTATTTATCTTGAATGTCCCATGGTAAGTCACCACTTAAATGTTTGGGCACTATTTTCTCTTAACTTTCCGGCTTTGGTACCAGCCAACATCTTGTCTATCCTTATTACTTGGCTTGTAGTGTGAGTCTTTACTGCAGCTTTTGATCCATATTTTTATAGTAAAAATATAATAGACAAACTTAAACGCTGTATTTGATCCATGCAAGGTACTGCAGTTGTACAGGGTCTTGGTGAGACCACACCTGGAGTATTGCATACAGTTTTGGTCTCCTAATCTGAGGAAAGACATTCTTGCCATAGAGGGAGTACAGAGAAGGTTCACCAGACTGATTCCTGGGATGTCAGGACTTTCATATGAAGAATGACTGGATAGACTCGGCTTGTACTCGCTAGAATTTAGAAGATCGAGGGGATCTTATAGAAACTTACAAAATTCTTAAGGGGTTGGACAGGAAGATTGTTCCCAATGTTGGGGAAGTCGAGATCAAGGGGTCACAGTTTAAGGATAAGGGGGAAATCTTTTAGGACCGAGATGAGAAAAACATTTTTCACACAGAGAGTGGTGAATCTCTGGAATTCTCTGCCACAGAAGGTAGTTAAGGCCAGTTCATTGGCTATATTAAAGAGGGAGTTAGATGTGGCCCTTGTGGCTAAAGGGATCAGGGGATATGGAGAGACGGCAGGTACAGGATACTGAGTTGAATGATCAGCCATGATCATATTGAATGGCGGTGCAGGTTCGAAGGGCCGAATGGCCTACTCCTGCACCTATTTTCTATGTTTCTATGAATGTAAGGGGAAAGTATATTGGCAATGGCAGGAACCTTAACAGCATTGATGTACAGAGGGATCTTGGTGTCCAAGTCCACAGGTGCCTGTAAGGGGCAACAAAAGTAGATGAAGTGGTAAAGAAGCTGTCTGACATGGTGAGGGTGGATGCTGGAGTAACTCAGCGGGCCAGGCAGCATCTGTGGAGAGAAGGAATGGGTGACGTTTCGAGTATAGGGCTCTGGTGAGACCACATCTGGAGTATTGTGTACAGTTTTGGTCTCCTAATTTGAGGAAGGACATCCTTGTGATTGAAGCAGTGCAGCGTAGGTTCATGAGATTGATCCCTGGGATGGCGGGACTGTCATATGAGGAAAGATTGAAAAGACTAGGCTTGTATTCACTGGAGTTTAGAAGGATGAGGGGTGATCTTATAGAAACATATAAAATTATAAAAGGACTGGACAAGCTAGATGCAGGAAAAATGTTCCCAATTTTGGGCGGGTCCAGAACCAGGGCCACAGTCCTAGAATAAAGGGGAGGTCGTTTAAGACTGAGGTGAGAGAAAGATCTTTCACCCAGAGAGTTGTGAATTTATGGAATTCCCTGCCACAGAGGGCAGTGGAGGCCAAGTCACTGGGTGGATTTAAGAGAGAGTTAGATAGAGCTCTAGGGGCTAGTGGAGTCAAGGGATATGGGGAGAAGGCAGGCACGGGTTATTAATAGGGGACGATCAGCCATGATCACAATGAATGGCGGTGCTGGCTCGAAGGGCCGAATGGCCTCCTCCTGCACTTATTTTCTATATTTCTATGAGTAGAGACCCTTCTTCAGTATGAGGATTGGCGTACTGCGCATGTTGTTCCATTGTTTAAAAAGGGGTCTAAGAGTAAACCTAGCAATTATAGACCTGTTAGTTTGACGTCAGTGGTGGGCAAATTAATGGAAAGGATACTTAGAGATAATATATATAAGCATCTGGATAAACAGGGTCTGATTAGGAACAGTCAACATGGATTTGTGCCTGGAAGGTCATGTTTGACTAATCTTCTTGAATTTTTTGAAGAGGTTACTCGGGAAATTGATGAGGGTAAAGCAGTGGATGTTGTATATATGGACTTCAGTAAGGCCTTTGACAAGGTTCCTCACGGAAGGTTGGTTAAGAAGGTTCAATTGTTGGGTATTAATGGTGGAGTAGCAAGATGGATTCAACAGTGGCTGAATGGGAGATGCCAGAGAGTAATGGTGGATGGTTGTTTGTCAGGTTGGAGGCCAGTGACAAGTGGGGTGCCACAGGGATCTGTGTTGGGTCCACTGTTGTTTGTCATGTACATCAATGATCTGGATGATGGTGTGGTAAATTGGATTAGTAAGTATGCAGATGATACTAAGATAGGTGGGGTTGTGGATAATGAAGTAGATTTTCAAAGTCTACAGAGAGATTTATGCCAGTTGGAAGAGTGGGCTGAAAGATGGCAGATGGAGTTTAATGCTGATAAGTGTGAGGTGCTACATCTTGGCAGGACAAATCAAAATAGGACGTACATGGTAAATGGTTGGGAATTGAAGAATGCAGGTGAACAGAGGGATCTGGGAATAACTGTGTACAGTTCCCTGAAAGTGGAATCTCATGTAGATAGGGTGGTAAAGAAAGCTTTTGGTGTGCTGGCCTTTATAAATCAGAGCATTGAGTATAGAAGTTGGGATGTAATGTTGAAATTGTACAAGGCATTGGTGAGGCCAATTCTGGAGTATGGTGTACAATTTTGGTCGCCTAAGTATAGGAAGGATGTCAACAAAATAGAGAGAGTACAGAGAAGATTTACTAGAATGTTGCCTGGGTTTCAGCAACTAAGTTACAGAGAAAGGTTGAACAAGTTAGGTCTTTATTCTTTGGAGCGCAGAAGGTGAAGGGGGGACTTGATAGAGGTCTTTAAAAATGATGAGAGGGATAGACAGAGTTGACGTGGATAAGCTTTTCCCACTGAGAGTAGGGAAGATTCAAACAAGAGGACATGACTTGAGAATTAAGGGACAGAAGTTTAGGGATAACATGAGGGGGAACTTCTTTACTCAGAGAGTGGTGGCTGTGTGGAATGAGCTTCCAGTGAAGGTGGTGGAGGCAGGTTCGTTTTTATCATTTAAAAATAAATTGGATAGTTATATGGACGGGAAAGGAATGGAGGGTTATGGTCTGAGCGCAGGTGTATGGGACTAGGGGAGAATACGTGTTCGGCACGGACTAGAAGGGTCGAGATGGCCTGTTTCCGTGCTGTAATTGTTATATGGTTATATGGTTATATGACATGCTTGCCTTCATTGGTCAGGGCATTGAGCATAAGAGTCCGGGTGCCATGTTGCAGGTTTAGAGAACCTTGGTTAGGCCACATTTGGAGCGTTGTGTGCAGTTCCAAACATCCCAATGCAGAGGAATGTGGAGAATTTGGAAAGAGTGCAGAGGTTTACCAGAATGATGCCTTGATTATTATCCTATTAGCTCCAGGGAGAGGTTGGACAGATTTGGATTATTTTCTCTGGATCGTGGGTGGTTGTGGGGAGAGCTGATAGAAGTGTATAAAGTTAAGACAAAAATAGATAGGATATAAAGTCAGACCATTTTTTCCCAGGATGGAAATGTCCAAAACTAGAGGGCAAAGCATAAAGGTAAGAGGGGAAAAGCTTAAAGGAGATGTGTGGGGCATGTTATTTTACACAGAGGGTGACGAGTACCTGGAACGTGTTGCCTGGGGTGGTGGCGGTGGAGGCAGAAACAATAGTGGCGTTCAAGAGACTTTTGGATATGCTGGGAATGGAGAGAGTTGGATCACATCACGGGCGCTCCGGTTTCCTCCCACACTCCAAAGACATACAGGTTTGTAGGTTAATTGGCTTCTATAAATTGTCAATTGTCCCTAGTGTGTCGGAGAGTGCTAGTGTACGGGGATCGCTGGTCGGCGTGGACTCGGTGGATAAAAGGCCTGTTTCCACGCTCTATGTCTAAAGGCTAAAGACCGGCACATAATCCACATGTGCCACTTCCCATTCCATCTACACTATTGTTTACACAAGATATCCTATTCAATGTCAGACTCATGTGTCTGACCCAGTTTAGTAAGGTGTTATCAGAATAGTGGGCAGAGAAGTCACTCAAATCACACTGTTTTTTTTACTAGTAGGTCAAATCAGCCCAGGTTTTACTTTGTGTTATCTTTATCAACGCTGACTGTGCCAGGACATTTCTAACATATTAACATTTATAATGTGGTGGTTCTTCATGTGTTTTCTCTGTCCACTTGGAAGCATCCCAAGGTCACGGGATTCGGGGTGCAGTGCTTGATTTGGACAAGACAGAAAGTCCGGCAGTAACTCAGTGGCACAGGCCACGTCTGTGGAGGGAATGGATGGGTGACGTTTCGGGTCGGGACCTTTCCTCAGTTTGATTCGGGAGGTTGACATCAATCCTGTGGATCACGTTCACATGTTATAGTAGCATTAGGCCATTTGCCCTTCGAGTCTACCCCGCCATTCAACCATGGCTGATCTCTGCCTCCTAATCCCATTTACCTCCCCATAACCCATGGCATCCGTTCTAATCAAGAATTTGTCTATCTATGCCTTAAAAATATCCACTGATTTGGCCTCCACAGCCCTCTGTGGCAATGAGTTCCACAGATCAACTACCCTCTGACTAAAGAAGTTCCTCTTCACCTCCTTTCTAAAAGAGTGCCCTTTAATTCTGAGGCTATGACCTCTGGTCCTAGATTCTCCCAACAGTGGAAACATCCTTTCCACATCCACTCTATCTAGGCCTTTCATTATTCTGTAAGTTTCAATGAGGTCCCCCCTCAACCTTCTAAACTCGGTGGGTGAACAACGGCCAGAGGTGAAAAGACAATGTATGAGATAAGGAGTTAAGGAAAGAGCAAAGGGCAAGGCGTGGGCTTAAGGAAGCTTGGATGACGAGAGAAATTGAGTCCGTCAAGAGTGAGGGGACATGGGACACAGCGTTGTCCACTTTGACTCCTGAGGGGTCCCATTCTCTCTCTCTGGTTACCCTATTCCCCTTAATGTGCATAAAACCTCTTGGGATTATCCTTAATATTACTTGCCAAAGCGATCTCCAGACCCCTTTTTGCCCTCGTGGTTTCCTTTCTTAGCTTGCTCCTCAGTTCCAGCGAGTCAAGGCCCAGTGCTGTCAAACGCTCACATGGCCATCCTATAAACTCCACCCAAGATAGTGAAATGCGATTGGGGTCAGGGCTTTGATAATGGACATGTTGTCCTGGGAGAAGATACTCACACATCCTAGCCGTGGATTGAGAGGGTTTTGCAATATCAGTGTCAACGATATGTCCCCAGTGCCTGTCCCACCGAGTTACTCCAGCATTTTGTGTTTAGGTATTTATTTACTTGTTTTTAGGTTCCGGTTTTAAATTTTGATTAAGATTTCTATTTTTCAAATTTTAATGGTCTTCAATAGTTTAGAAATATTTTCACATGTTGGAAACTAACAGCTCTACTCCAGATTTTGAATAATTCATCAAATATTCTATTCTTCGACAAGGGTACAGAGGAGACTATACAGACTGGGTGCATCGCAGGCCGTTTTGGAAATTGAAACGTTCAACAACAGAGAAAGTGGTGGACATTAAAGACTAGAATTAAAACCTATTTCTTCTCACAAACGTTTCTTGAGGTCCTCTGAGGGAGCTCTGTATGTATGTATTTATGTTTGTATTGTTAGATCTATGTATCTATTCACTGTAAGTGGCTCGATTGTAATCATGTATTATCGTCCAGCTGACTGGTTAGCACGCATCAAAAACTTTTCACTGTACAGGTGCACAACCTTTTATCCGGAGTTCCGGAAACCGAAAAACTCCGAAAACCGGCCATTTTTTCCAGGATGTCGTCTGCACACCAAAGCTCGCGTTTGGCGCCAAACTTGACCCAAAACGACCCACGGTCAACCCAGGTTTGTACTACTGTAGCGGCTGCCTCCTCCCCGGAGACCGGGGAGACACTTAAACATCTGTAAATCATTGCTTAAATGTTAGTCAGTTAGTTTGGAGGGCTTTTATGTGAAGGGGGAAACTTTAATTCTTAGTCCCCTACCTGGTCGGAGAGGCGGGGAGCGGTCAATGCCTTACCGGGTCGCCATGCAGTAAGCTCCGGAGCGCTGTGGCCGCCGACTCCCAGCTGGGGCTGCGGGCGTCCGGCCGCGGGCGGCCCCGGTTGTAGCTCCGACCCCGGCAACTCTACCCCTGGCTGCGCGGCGCTCCAAATCCAGCGCGGCCCGCGGCCGGACGCCCGCAGCCCCAGCACCGCTGTGGCCGCCGACATGTTGTGTGTCGGCGGCCACCGCCCTCCGGAGCTTACCGCACGGCGACCTGGTAAGGCATTGCCCGCTCCCCGCTGGTATCCCAGCGCTGCGACGCCGCCGACTCCCAACATCGCGGCGCTGGGGCTGCGGGCGTCCAGCCGCGGGCCGCGCTGGATTTGGAACGCCGCGCAGCCAGGGGTAGAGTTGCCGGGGTCGGAGCTCCAACCGCGGCCGGACGCCCGCAGCCCCCAGCTCCGCGATGTTGGGAGTTGGCGGCCACAGCACTCCGTAGCTTACTGCACGGCAACCCGGTAAGGCATTGCCCGCTCCCCGCCTCTCCGACCAGGTAGGGGACTAAGAATTAAAGTTTCCCCCTTCACCCACCCCACCACATAAAATCCCTCCAAACGAACTGACTAACATTTATGCAATGATTCCCCGGTCTCCGGGGAGGAGGCAGCCGCTCCAGACTTTTCAAGCCGCCCGCGCTACCTACCTAATCTACGCTAAAAATCTTCCATTCGGAAATCCGAAAAATTCCGAAATCCGACAAGTGTCTGGTCCCAAGGCTTTCGGATAAAAGGTTGTGCACCTGTATCTTGGTACACGTGGTAATAAACTAAACTGATCTTTCTACCTCTAGGGTAGACAAAAATGCTGGAGAAACTCAGCGGGTGCAGCAGCATCTATGGAGCAAAGGAAATAGGCAACGTTTCGGGTCGAAACCCTTCTTCAGACTGATGTGAGGGTGGGGGGGGCCGGAAGAAGAAAGGAAGAGGTGGAGCCAGTGGGCTGAGGGAGAGCTGAGAAGGGGACGAGAAAGTAAGGACTACCTGTATTTATGTTTGTATTGTTAGATCTATGTACCATTGTATGTAGCACGTTAGTACCTGCACTGATGTAAAGCACTTTGGTCAACGAGAGTTGTTTTTAAATGTGCTATAGAAATAAAATTGACTTGACTTGACATTGTCCAGTCCATCATGGGTACTGGTCTCCCCACCACCGATGGGATCCGTAGGAGGTGTTGCCTCAAGAAGACAGCTAATATCATCAGAGACCCACACTGCCCTGGACACGCTCGCTTCTCGCTGGTACTATTGGGAAGAAGTTACAAGAGCCTGTGAATTATCACCTCCAAGAACAGTTTCTTCCCCTGAATCATTAAGTTCTTGAATCACTCTGCACAACCTTTACCACAATCCTATCTCAGCATTGAACCACTGTGGACTTTGCAGTATTATGGTTGCTGCATGTATTTTGGTCTTCAACCCAAATCAAGATGCCTCATCTAAGCTAGTACATTTTCCCGCATTTGGCCTATATCCCTCTCAACCTTTCCTATCAATGTACCTTTCCAAGTGTCTTTTAAATGTTGGTATGCAATGTTCCAACATTTTTATCAATGCCCCGAATAATGAACTTTTATAATCAAAACCCTGACCGGTGAAGGCAAAATACCAAAAGCCTTCCTTACTAGGCCCAGGATTTACTGCCTTCTTAAGCCTTTGGACATATCATTTTCTAGTTTACTTAAAAAAACTGATAATTTAATGTACATTTATTGTCGGTGTTTTTTAATCTAATGTGCCTGTTTAACAAGTAAGGATTTCATAGTTCTGGTTCATTTCTGGTGCATATGCCAAATAAACTCTCTTGACTCTTTGGCTCCCAAATGAGAACTGTATTTTGGTGGGAAAATGGTTAGCATCAGTGATAAAATCACAAGTTTAATAACAAATGTGATATAAATACTCTAAAGTCAAAAATAAAAATGCCTCACGGACATCCAAAAAATTCTGCATTCCAAGGACACACCAACATTCTTTCCTCTTTCAAGTTTGTCTCTCGTATAGATCTTTACAGTGACCGAACAGGGCATAAATGTCCCATGCTAAGTAAATCATTAAGTGTTTCGCCACTGTTTTCTCTTAACTTTCCAGCTTTGGTACCAGCCAATATCTTCATTATCTTCATTATTTTGCTTGTAGTGTGTTCACTACTTCGGTAGTTCCATATTTTTATACTGTAAAAATACAATGGACAAAATTAACCAATGGATTTGAACCATGCATGGACAACTTCTTCAGAGACACAAGAGACTACAGATGCTGGACTCTGGAGTAAAAACAATACTTTGTTGATGGAAGGTAGACAAAAATGCTGGAGAAACTCAGCGGGTGAGGCAGCATCTATGGAGCGAAGGAAATAGGCAACGTTTTGGCCCGAAACGTTGCCTGTTTCCTTCGCTCCATAGATGCTGCCTCACCCGCTGAGTTTCTCCAGCATTTTTTGTCTACCTTCGATTTTCCGGCATCTGCAGTTCCTTCTTAAACAATTTGTTGATGGAACACAGCATATCAAGCTGAGGCAAAGGGACAGTTGACGTTATGACTTGAGACTGGATCAGGACAAATTAGTTTAGTATACAGCATGGAAACAGGCCCTTAGGCCAACCGAGTCCCCGCTGACCATCGATCAACCTTTCACACTAGTTCTATGTTATCCCATTTTGCATCCACTCCCTACACACTAGGGATAAGTTACAGCAGCCAATTGACCTACAAATCCTTCTTTGCTTGGTCCATGCAGAATGACTAAAATGATCGGCACATAATTCACCTACACTACTTCTCATTCCTCTACATGCTGTCATCTGGGCAAAACATCCTTATCAACTTTCAGATTGACACATGATGCTGGAGTAACTCAGCGGGACAGGCAGTATGTCTGAAGAAGGATCTCGACCAAAAACATCACCCATTCCTTCTCTCCAGAGATTCTGCATGTCCCGGTGAGTTACTCCCGCATTTTGTGTCTATCTTCGGTTTAAACAGGCATCTGCAGTTCCTTCCTACACCTATCAACGTTCATGTCTCTGACCTGGAACAGTTAAGGGCCTGTCCCACTATACGAGGTAATTCAAGAGCTCTCCCGAGTTTAAAAAAAAATCGAACTCGTGGAAGCACGTAGAATGTACGTAGCAGGTACGTCGGAGCTCAGGACGTCTCTTAGCAGCTCGTAGCGCTAAAGGCAGGTACTCGGGAAACACGGTAAGCTCGGGAAGACTCGTGAAGATTTTTCAACATGTTGAAAAATCTCCACGAGAACCCCGAGCACCTACGAGCGGCTATTACCTCCGAGTTCGAATCAGAGGAAACTCGGGAGAACTCTTGAATTAGCTAGTACAGTGGGACAGCACCATTAGGGTTCATCAGACTCTTGTGCAGAGAAAGCCACACACTGTGTATTTTTCACCAGTAGGTCAAATCAGCCCAGGTTTTACATTCTCTCACCTTTGTCAATGCTGACTGCACTGGGACATGTCCAAACTTGTTAACTTTTGCAATGATAACTTTTCTCTACCCTCTTGTAAACATCCTGCAGCTTGGGGTGCAGTGTTTGATCTGGGACAAATTCACAGCAAAAGTCTGGAGGTAATAAATGTTTAAGTTGAATCAAAGGCCATTTTATTGAGGGGAAACCCCACCATCTTTGTCAGGATGATTTTAGGACAAACACAGCAATGAAGTTATGAATGGTCAGGAACAATTCCAGCGAGCCGTATCAATTGTGCTCAAAAAGCCATGTACACGAGTGGAAAGAAACACATTGGGATTTTTGGCAGTAACATCACGGAGTCGAGAGTAAGAGTGCAAAGTTGCAGCAATTCCATCTGAGAGGAATCTACTCTCCACTTGATTTAACAGAGTTTAGTTTAGTATTGAGATACAGAGTGGAAACAGGCCCATCAGCCCTCCAAGTCCCCGCATACTAACACCATCCCTCACACTAGGGACAATTTACATTTACACCAAGCCAATTAACCTGCAAACCTGGACGTCTTTGGAGTGTGGGAGGACACCGAAGATCTCAGAGAAAACCCACACAGGTCACGGGGAGAACGTACAAACTCCGTACAGACAGAACCCGTAGTCAGGATCGAACCCGGGTCTCTGGCGCTGTCAGGAAGCAACTCTACTGCTACACCACTGTGCCGCCCGGTGAGATACAGATATTTCCTCGATCCAGAAATCAGGTTACCTATTTGTTTTTAAGTTCTAGTTTTTAAATTTTGCTCATTTTTGTTTTGGACGAACTGCCTTCCCCTAAAAAAGTTTTCAAACAACAGCATTTGTCTTTGTTTATCAATACTTTGCATTTGCTTTTGAAAGGTGGTACAGGAAGAAATGAGACTCCGACTAATAGATAAATATGACCAATTCTTAAGGAGTTGGTCTCCTTTCATCGACTTTTTGGAATCCTGTGATGCAGCGGTACTGTAAAGATCGCTGGTTTCAGTTCATGCCGCGGATAGATCTACATCTCCGAATAAAGATTTGAAAATTTCTCTTTTAAGGGGCCTTCTCTCCTATTTCTACTTTCCACTTTTTTTTTTTTAAATATACACACTTCATGTTTTTCTATTCTCTACCATCTATTTTTCCTCTTTTTCCCATTTCTATTGTTTTCTTTTTCTTGTCTTGCTTACTTCCTTCTCAAAACATAAAACTAGAGGTTGTACATAGAATGGATTAGGGTATGACATAGTTGGCACCTAAAATTAGGTTCCACTGTACTGTTTTGTACTGTATTAACTTCTAATAAAATAAACAACAACAAAAAAAAAGAAAGGTGGTACAGTGGTGCAGCTGGTAGAGCTCCTGCCTCACAACACCAGAGACTCAGTGGATGCGGAAGTGGGATAACATTAATGTGAGTGTGTGATCGATAGTCGGCATGGACTCGGAGGGCCAAAGGGTCTGTTTCCGTGCTGTATTTTTCAATCAATCAATTAATTACTTTAAAAGAAAGGTAAATGTATCCGTTTATTTGTTAGATATGTAGAGAGATGCAAAAAAGCTGGGGGTGGCGAAAATTCACCCAGATACATAATAATATAAAGATAGATGTAATGAAAGTATATTAGTGAGAAGAGTTCCTGTGAATATCAAACAATTCAAGCTCAATCTACATTTCAATCCTTTGCTAATATTTCTTATTATTTTTAAAAAGCATAGCATAGCAATGTTACAAAATTTTGAGATTTTAAAAATCAAGTCTGTAATTTATCCCATCAGATAAAGCATACAAATAAGTTTAATTTGACACCTAATTCACTTTCATATCTCAAGTATTTAAAAAGTTATGGCCATTTTCATACTCGGAAATGAGCATCTTGTTTCCTATTGATTTTCTATGGACATAACAAAAAAGTTGTGATCGTGAACAGTCAAAAGCCCATAACTTTCTTAAAAATTAAGAGAACTGAATGAAATTTTCAGTTATCATAGATTGAAGCATTCTGAAACAAATATAAAATAATCTTACTTGGATGACCTGAAATTAAAGCATATAATTAGTTAGTTACCTAATTGTAGCTAATTTCAGACTTCAATTACTAGATCTAAACATCTATCCATTTCTTAATAAATTATTAACATTTTAAATAGCCTAAATGTCCAAATAATATTCACAAATAATTCACAATAAAACATGATTTTTAAATCTCATTTACATTAATTTATAGACCAAATGGAAGGAATTCAGTGTTCAATTGCTGTAAATAAATGCCCATTTAAATCAGCTTTCCAGTGGGTCCCTGTGGAACGCGCTGGTTTAGAACGTTCACATTGCGGTAGATTTGTGCCCCAAATGCCCAGAAAAATACTGCGCGATATAATGGGCCCAAATTGAGCTACTCGCAATATTAAATTTTGTATAAAGGGATCTTTAGAAGCCCTTTTTAATGTAAAAATATACAACCTAACTTCTGCTATTTGCTTTATGAGACTCTGCGGTTGCTGGCGGTCGCGGGTTTAGAGATTGATTTTTAAACTACTATAACTATTATACGAGGCCTTTAAACCTAATAATAGCTTTTGCGACGGGGTCTTCCAGCGATTTTTCGTTAATAATTAACTAGGCTGAACATCTTCGATTTGAACAGCCTAGAGAAAATCGCGTTTTAAACCCGCCCCCTCTAAACGGCGCCAAAATCGCGCACACGGGCAGCGGCAGATTTTCAAAGACGCTTCAGGTAGGCTTTGCAACATACCTACATAGCATTATGCATTTTCACTCACCTTCCTCAAAGAAAGTAAGTAAGTTTATTGGCCAAATATTCACCTACAAGGAATTTGCCTTGGTGCTCCGCTCACAAGTAACAACATGGTATACAGTGACAGTTACGAAAGACTCAGAAAACACTAAACATTAATAATAATAAAACATTTACTGGAAATTTGACTCTAGAACAGTGTAGTATATGTTAAAAGGAGTTCTGAAGACAGCACTTCCTTTACCATCATACAATGAAATGCATTGTTTCAGCCCCAGTTCTGTCTAAATTTAGTGCCTTTCTTTCCTCATTTGATCTAAACATTGATTATAAACAAAGACCTTATGACAACCACCCGAAAGGCCATTAGTCTCCCTGCGTTGGCCTGTCCAATCTGAATATATTTGAACTAGCACAGAGTCTTTTACCCAGCGTAGGGGAATCAAGAACCAGAGGACATGGGTTTAAGGTGAGAGGGGAAAGATTTAATTTGGAACACGAGGGGCTACCTTTTACACACAGAGTGCTGGGTGGATGGAATGAGCTGCAAGAGGAGGTAGTTGAGGCAGATACTATGAACATTTAAAATATGTTAGTACAGGTACACGGATAGGAAAGGTTGAGATGGATATGGGCCAAACACAGGCAGGTGGGACTTGCTTAGTTTAGTTTAGTTTAGTTTGGAGATACAGTGCAGAAACACCTTTGGCCCACCGAGTTCGCGCGACCAGTGATCCCCGCACAATAACACTATCACTAACACAGGGCTCAATTTACAATTTTACCAAGCCAATTAACCTACAAACCTGTATGTCTTTGGAGTGTGGGCGGAAACCAGAGATCCAGGAGAAAACCCACGCGGTCACGGGGATAACGTACAAACTCCGTACAGACAGCACCCAGAGTCAGGATCAAACTGGGCCTCTTGCGCTGTAAAGCAGTAACTCCACCGCTGCGCCACAATGCTGCCCCTTAGATGGGACAATCTTGGTCGGAATGGACAAGTTGGGCTGAAGGGCCTGTTTCCTTGCTGTATGACTCTAAAACACAGAAACAAAGCACTGGCTGGCACTGTCCAAACTAATGTGCTAAAAATTACTGATCAAAATTCTTTGCTTTTGAATAGCAAGATTCTTAACACCAATTTGAGTAACAAAATGTCCCTGAAGTTAATGTCAGTTGATATAAAACTGAAAGCTTGAAAAGGATGCATAGCAGTCGTGGCACTTCAAGAGCTTGATTCACAGATTCTTGTTTCAGCAATTACATTCAATTAGATCTTGATGGGCAACATGATATATGGACAGACAAATGCCAACAAAAGTGAAACAATGGAACCATTAATAGGCATCACAGTTAAGCAATTTAATGATGTACTCCCTTATTTCACCTGCATGTATTTACTTAATCTGAAACTTCCACCTTCAGGATCCATGAAAGGCCAGATCTAATGCTTTTGATTTGGGGATATGTTGGGTGTTGGGAGGAGAGTTGGAAAGGGGGCTCAGGGAAGGAGTGACGGAATGATACTAGTTCTGTATTTTGAAATCTGAAGCAGTTCTGCCAGTATGAAGGAGGGACCTGACCTGAAACGTCGACTATCCATGTTCGTCAGAGATGCTGAGTTACTCCAGCTCTTTATGTCCTTTTGTGCAAAGCAGCATCTGCAGTTCCTTAGAAACATAGAAAATAGGTGCAGGAGTAGGCCATTCGGCCCTTCGAGCCTGCACCGCCATTCAATATGAATTCAATATGATCATGGCTGATCATCCAACTCAGTATCCTGTACCTGCCTTCTCTCCATACCCCCTGATCCCTTTAGCCACAAGGGCCACATCTAACTCCCTCTTAAATATAGCCAATGAACTGGCCTCAACTACCTTCTGCGGGAGAGAATTCCACAGATTCACCACTCTCTGTGTGAAAAAAGTTTTCCTCATCTCGGTCCTAAAAGATTTCCCCTTCATCCTTAAACTGTGACCCCTTGTTCTGGACTTCCCCAACATCGGGAACAATCTTCCTGCATCTAGCCTGTCCAACCCCTTAAGAATTTTGTACGTTTCTATAAGATCCCCCCTCAATCTTCTAAATTCTAGCGAGTACAAACCGAGTCTATCCAGTCTTTCTTCATATGAAAGTCCTGACATCCCAGGAATCAGTCTGGTGAACCTTCTCTGTACTCCCTCTGTGGCAAGAATGTCTTTCCTCAGATTAGGAGACCAAAACTGTACGCAATACTCCAGGTGTGGTCGCACCAAGACCCTGTACAACTGCAGTAGAATCTCCCTGCTCCTATACTCAAATCATTTTGCTATGAATGCTAACATACCATTCGCCTTCTTCACTGCCTGCTGCACCTGCATGCCTACTTTTCCTTGTTTCTAATGCTAGTTTAGATGGGACACGAGTTTAGTTTAGATTAAGAAGAGTCCAGACCTGAAACGTCACCTACCCATGTTCTTCAGAGAGGCTGCCTGATCTGCTGATTTACTACAGTTTTTTTGTGTCTAGTTTAATTTAGAGGTACAGCGGGGAAACAGGCCCTTCGGCCCACCGAGGCCACGTCGACCTAAGATCACCCGTACATTAGTTCTAACCTACATACAAGGGACAATTTGCAGAGGCCAATTAATCTACAAACTTGTACTTCATTGGAGCGTGGGAGGAAATAGAAGTACCCGGAGAAAACCCACGCGGTCACAGAAAGAGAAAACGTACAAACTGCGTACAGACAGCATTCGTAGTCAGGATCAAACCCGGGTCTCTGGCATTGAAAGGCAGCAACTCTACCACTGCGCCACCGTGCCGCCCGAGTTGGGATTCAGTACCCTCAACGACAAAAATAATCCACGGCCACTTACTTTGGACAGAATCCAGTCTGAATCTTCTATTGCTCTTTTGATAATCTGTTCAATTCTCTTTGGATCATCTTCATCCGCATGAATCTTAAAATTCTGCAAGGTATAAAAGTTATCCTTCATTCAGACTGTTTACAGAACAATTTTCAGAACTCACGTGCGCCAGCTACATAAGTGCTGTGAATACAGGACTAGGGCAGAGGCTGAGTATTCAGCGGTGAGTGAGTCACCTGAAACCCTATGAAGTCTTTCCACCATCTATACCACACTGGCCAGGGGATGGATGGAATACTCTTCAATCAATGGATGGGCAGAGCTCCAACACTCTATGCTCAATGCCATCCAGGCCATTAATTGGTGCATCCTCCAGCAGGGCGGTGCAGTGGCGCAGCTGGTAGAACCACCGCCTCACAGCGCCAGAGACCTGGGTTCAATCCTCCTGACCTTGGGTGTTGTTTGTGTGGGTGTGTGGGGGAGAGGGGTGTGGGGGAGGGTGGTATGGGGGAGGGGGTGTGTGGTGGTGTGGGGGAAGGGGGTGTGGGGGAGGGTGTGTGTGATGGTGTGGGGGAGGGGGGGCTGTGGGGGAGGGGGGGCTGTGGGGGAGGGGGAACTTTTGTACGATTTCACCAATCGGAACAACATTTATTTGACTTGCAGCAGAGGAGAATGGTGAGTAAGGTGGCAAAAAACCGTAGCACTATGGGGAATCGTTTTTGCGCAAATTTTATTACAACGCAGACAGGAAGTGGTCAAGATGAGAGTTTAAGTAATATATATATGTAATATATATATATATATATATATATGTGTGTGTGCGTGTGTGTGTATATATATATATATATATATATGAATCAAAATCAAGAATTATAAATTCACATTTCGAAAATGGTTTCACAATTCAGCGGTACTGATTTTCAGTATTCCATAGTGATATATGAGAATACATGAGGTTGAATGCAAAATACTGATTTACAAAAATCCAGTTTCTATGTGGTACCTTCTATTGAATTTATGTGAGAAACCCCGATTTCCCCAACAAAATACTGATTTTCTGCCATCAAAATACGGAAATGCTCGGTGAAATTTGGCATCTCTGCAATTATTCACAATCACATTGTGAATGAGAATTCAAAATGAGATTTATGATCTTGTTTATGAGTCATCATGGAACTAGAATTTGTTATAATAGTATAACAGTAAAATAGGTTCGTTTGAAAGCGATCATAGTAATGTAAATGCACCATTTAGTTTGACTTCAATTTTCATGGTGGAAATTGAAGTCAAACCAAATGTTGTATTCACATCACTATTCCATGTTGAAATGGATGTGATGTGAAGTTGTTAGGTCAGGAGGACCATTAAAGGTTCACTGCACACACTAACACAGTCGGACAGTAACAGGCAATCAAATCAACACACAAAACATTTTCTAAAAAAAGGTTTTCTTTACTGCAAAAACTTACAGTATTTTATTTGCAGTTTTTGCATGCGCCTTTATAAGATTTTACATAACATTTTAAAACAGTACAACTTGATTATTAAAACAAGGACAACTTCAATTCTTGATTTAAAAAAATGTATACAACAATGATCCCAATCATCCCATTCCACCCACTCATGACTCTTGACTCAACCTAAATTATTTCTGAAATATTGGTCATAAATTTGGTGCAAAAATGCTCCAAAATAAGGCTCAGAATGCACCAGAGAGCATCTAAAACCCCAGAGCTTCCAGGGCCCTGGACCCTGGCCACAAGGGACTACGAGCTACGCGCTCGTGATGTGCACTGAGCCCACATTATTTCACATAAAATATTTGTAATCCTGTCATGCCACACCCCTTTTTGAAAAGCTTTGTACGGGCCTGGATACTCAGATCCAACAATGTTTTAAGAAGTGAGGGTAACCTACAAACAATAATTCAGTTTCTTCAGATACTAAACAGAAAGTAATTGACTAATCTGAACATTTTTCATCCAAGCTGTTATGGCTGATGTCAACTCTCAAGTTCTACAGATCTAAAATGGATAAGTGCTATTATTTGTACATGTAACTTCAGAAGGGAACAGAACTATTCTCGATGGCTCAGTTGTAATCATGCATTGTCTTTCCGCTGACTGATTAGCACGCAACAAATGCTTTTCACTGCAGCACGGTACACATGACAATAAACAAAACTCAAACTAGTTTGAACCTAAAAGTTAATATTAAATTTACTGTTCCAGAGATACAAGATTTCCCGGAAATTATAATCCATTCACTTATTATTTGAACACAGTGTCAGCTGGAATTTTTAGTTACAGGGTTCAGGGAGGGGCAGGGACACTTGCAATCAAACAATTAATACTTGCGGGAAGGAAACAAACACTCAGCCATTCGATTTTCCCCTTCATCTGCTGAGGAATGTTGAAAAGCCAAATATTTTTCTGAGTTACTTGGAGCAACCACCTGGCCTGAAATTTTGCGTAATTGGGCAAAGATCGTGGGAGGCTCGGTACCGCGATTGTTTTAATCAACTTCCTTCTGTGAAATGATGAATTGATAGCTTTTATCTATAAAAAGTACTGGAAAAAATATTTGGAGGTTGATCAAAACCAGAATGTTAACTTGCACAATATGGGTTGGGAGGCACCGACCGATACTATCAAATTATAAAGCAGTTTTACACAAATCAATTGAATCTTGCTCGAAAGATACAGCATGGAAACAGGCCCTCAAGGCCCACCGAGTCCATGACGACCATCGATCTCCCGTTCATACTCGTTCTATGTTATCCCAATTTCGCATCCACTCCTTACACACTAGGGGCAATTTACAGAGTCCGATTACCTTACAAACCTGCACGTCCTTGGGATGTGGGTGGAAACCAGAGCACCCGGAGGAAACCCACGCGGTCACAGAGAGAACGTGCAAACTTGCACAGACAGCACCCGAGGTCAGGATCGAACCCAGGCCTCTAGCGCTGTGAGGCAGCAGCTCTACTGTGGGGCCACTATGCTGCCCTTCTGTTCATGAAAGGCAGAATCAATACATAGTGTGGGGCAAAGTATTAACATCTGCTGCAATAAATCCTTCCAAATGTTTGAGTGTAAACTTTTCTATCTATTTAAACAATGACTTATTACTCAATCATTCAAACATGTTTTCTTTTGAGTAACAAAACCACATTCTGCACGGATGCTACTGACGAAATTAGAACAATTACTAATGCTATTTCTGGATAGAGTCGTCAATGTTACACAGCCCGCTGAGTAAATACAGTGAACCTTGTTCAAGTTAATAGATCAATATGTCAACAAATGTTTTTTCTTTACTGCCTCGTAAATAAATTCTGAGGAAAGCATATTTACAAACTCTGGCAATCCGAGTTATCAAAGACAATCACGTCAGTTGTTTGCATAGTTTTGATAATAGGTTATTGATATGAAGGGCAAGATCAAGCCTTAATATCTTCTCAGAGATTGTCTGAATCCAAAGCCGTTTAGGACGTGTATAAACTAATGGGAGCGCTGATTTTAGGTAGTGGCATTCCATATGAAAATTAAACTTAGACCTTTCGACTTCCCCATTATAAGTATTTTGCTTTCTCCGGCTTCCTCAGTCTCTCGGATCCTTCCACTGACTTCAAACCAAACCCACTACTCCGCCGTTACCTCTGGTCTCATGTTTAGTTTAGTTTAGAGATACAGTGCGGAAACAGGCCTTTCGGCCCACTGAGTCCACGCCGACCAGCGATCCCCGCACATTAACACTATCCTACACAGACGAGGGACAATTTAAATTTATACCAAGTCAATTAACCTACAAACCTGTATGTCTCTGGAGTGTGGGAGGAAACCAAAGATCTCGGAGAAAACCCACGCAGGTCACGGGGAGAACATACAAACTCCGTCCAGAGAGCACCCGTTGTCAGGTTCGAACCCGGTATCCTGGCGCTGAAAGGCAGCAAGTCGACCACTGTACTGCCCAGTGTTCTTTGGCCTTACCAATGTTTGAAGTTAAAGTAGGAACTTTAATGTGATTCAGACTGTTTGGATGTTCCTGCCAACAAAGACCACATTTAACAGGATCCAGCATTGGATGCTAATAGGATTTAACTCAAAATCTAATATTAAAATAGACACAACATGCTGGAGCAACTCAACGGGTCAGGCAGCATCTCTGGAGAAAAGGAACAGGTGACGTTTCTGGTCGGAAACCCTTCTTCATACTTGAGTCCAGAGATGTTGCCTGATCTGCTGAGTTATGTGAGTAGTGATACTTCGATGTAGGTTTATTACTGTTTATTACTGAAGTACAGTGAAAGGTTTGTTTTACATGCTATCCAAACAGGTCAGGTATACCATGCATAAATATAATCAAGTCAAACTCAAACACAACAGATAGAACAAAAAGGGAAGGTACAGAGTGCAGAATATTGTTCTCAGCATTGTAGTGTAGCACTACCACAGACAAAGGCCAATGTCATTGCAGTAAAGGTGAATCGGGCAGAGCACATAAAGAGTCGTCTTGCTCTAATGTTTTCTGTATAATTCATCATATCATACGATACAATATGATAGAACTTTATTCATCCCCAGAGGGAAATTGGTCTGCCAACAGTCCGAACACCCAACAAGGTACACGAAAACTTGAAATTAAAATGAAATTAAAAGTGAAAATAAAGAAAAAGACAAGCGAATGTTGGCTGCCTGCCGTGTGCACAGCACCTTAACCGAAGCGAACAAACAAACAAACAAACAAACAAACGAACGCAGGCTTATCCCCTGGGCAGAGGAGCCTAAGACTAGAGTGCTTCCCCCCCACACCAGGTCCCCATTTGTTCTCCCACCATCCCCCCCCACCGGGTCCTCCATTGTTCTTCACGGCGATCCCCCCACACCGGGTCCCCATTGTCTTCCCCTCCCCGTTGCCACCGAGGTTCTCATTGCCTCCGAGGCCCCACCGCCACCGAGGCTCCCGTTGCTGCCGAGGCTCCCACTGCTGCCAAGGTCGGCTGTCCAAACACAGTGCACTGGAAACCTGCCTCGCCAAAACACGCTTACAATATCATTAAATCTTCCAAGTATAAAAATGTTTAAAATCACCATTGAGGCGTAAACATTGTTTACTACTCTGATCGTCACTGTACCTCGGTACACGTGACAAGAAACCAAACTCAAACTCATTGTTTGGGTAATTTCAACACATGTGAAGGTGCTCACTTATTAAAGAAATGAATGACAGCTGAGTTACTCCAGCATATTGTGTCTATCTTCAGCTACTCAGTTGAGATTGACTGAGCAATTGCCCAAGAAAAAGGAGGAGGACGTTCATAAGCAATAGTTTTCAGTCAAATGCCTGATAACTGAGAAACTCTCAGGATGATAAGCATCAACGCAATAATCCTTTCCGTGCACCTCCAAATGTTGGCACCCATTCACATAACATTGTTGCTGATGTAGCTGCATTGTCATTCCCATTCAAATGCAACCAGAAAATAATGTTCTTCCTCCAAAGCACCTGGAGGCCTTTCACATCATGGAAGCTGCAGGAAGTGTAGTTCAGATTCCAATCCCCTAAACTTCCCCTAAATTCCGATCCCCTAGGGGTGGATGTAGATTGTCCATAATGCTAATTAGTGTATGGATGATCGTTGGTCGGCACGGACTCGGTGGGCTGAAGGGCCTGTTCCCACGCTGTATCTCTAAACTAAACCCGGGTTCAATCCTGACCTTGGGTGGCATTTGTGTTCTACCTGTGACCACATGGGTTTCCTCCGGGTGCTCCGGTTTCCCTCCCACATCCTGAAGACCTGCAGGTTTGTAGGTTAGTTGTCCTCTATAAGTTTCCATTATGTAGGGAGTGAATGTGAAAGCGGTACAACATAGAACGTGTGTGAACGTTTGCCCGATGGTCAGCGTAGACTTGGTGGGCTGAAGGGCCTGTTTCTATGCTGTATCTTTCATTTCAATCATTTGCCAGTTTGTCTTAATTATTGGTGAACTGCCTTTTTAAAGGAGGTTCCTTAATATCAGCCCGAAGAAGGGTTCCGACCCGAAACGTCACCTGTTCCTTTTCTCCAGAGATGCTGCCTGACCCGTTGAGTTGCTCCAGCATTTTGAATCATAAAATCATGACAGCCATTATTCATGAGGGAAATTGTAAAATCATGAGGGGAACAGATAGGGTGAATGCACAGAGTGTGTTACCCAGCGTAGGGAATCAAAATCAAGAAGAGATATGTTTTAAGGCGAGTGGGCCAAGACAATGTACTTGTAATTCTCTGCCTCAGAGGGCGGTGGAGGCGGGTTCTCTGGATGCTTTCAAGAGAGAGCTAGATAGGGCTCTTAAAAATAGCGGAGTCAGGGGATATGGGGATTAGGCAGTAACGGGGTACTGATTGGGGATGATCAGCCATGATCACATTGAATGGCGGTGCTGGCTCGAAGGGCCGAACGGCCTACTCCTGCACCTATTGTCTAATGTCTATAATACGAACCTGAGGGGCAACCTGTTCATTCACAGGGTGGCGGTGATAAAAAAACAAGTTGCCACAGGAGGTTGTGGATGAAGGTACCATAACAGCATTTAAAAAAACACATGGATAAGTACAAGTACATGGATATGAAAGATTTTGAGAGACAAAGGCCAAATGCAGGCAAATGGGAACTAGCTTAGATGTGGGCTCTTGGTCGGCAAGGGCGAGTTGGGCTGAATAGCCTGTTTCCATGCTGTATGATTCCATGACCCTAGATCACACTAATGTGTTACAGACAACATACTTTCAACAATAAGAAGTTTAGTTTAGAGATACAGCGTGGAAACAGGTCCTTCGGCCCACCAAGTCCGCACAGGCCAGCGATCCACGCACATTAACACCATCCTACACACACGAGGGACAATTTACACATGCACCAAGCCAATTAACCTACATACCAGCACGTCTTTGGTGTGTGGGATTAAACCGAAGATCTCGGAGGAAACCCACGGGGTCAGAGGGAGAACGTACAAACTCCGTACAGACAGCACCCGCAGTCAGGATCGAACCGGTGACTCTGGCGCTGTAAGGTAGCAGCTCTACCGCTGTAAGGTAGCAACTCTACTGCTGCGCCACCATGTGTGTAGAATGATGAAAGTACAGGTCCACCACCGATGAAACCCTCAGTTCTAGAGCCTCTCTGGAATATCCATTTTGTGGGGACCAACACGGGGCGATGCCTGAACCATCCATCTAGGCTGCCGAGGGGCAGAGATACCGGCCCGCAGTCGGCCTCAGAAATCGGCGATGGGACGGATCTGCCGCTCCTTCCAGGCCGGACGTTCCAGAGTCCTGGCCACAGGGGGGCAAATTCGACCCGCCGATCAGCTGCGGAAGTCCCCATGAGGTTGAGATCGGCCACTTCACCCGGCCTAGGCGCCACATTTTCTGGTGATCAATGGTTGGTGTGGAATTGGTTGGCCGCACGTTTGATCCTGACTACGGGTGCTGTCAGCACAGAGTTTGTCCGTTCTCCCCGTGACCACGTGGATTTTCTCCGGGGGCTCCCAGTTTCCTCCCACACTCCAAAGATGTACAGGTTTGTAGGTTAATTGGCTTGGTATAAATGTAAATTTTCCCTAGTATATGTAGGAGAGTGTTAATATTCGGGGATCGCTGGTCGGTGCAGACCCGGTTGGCTGAAGGATCTGTTTCCGCACTGTATCACTAAACTAAACCACCCCCCTATTTGGTTTGTAATTTGCACTATAAGATTATACAAACTTATTTCCCCCTTCCAATATTACAATGTTCATTTCCAGAATTAAAAATCATGGATGGAGAAAAAATGGTAAGTTAAAGTTTAAAAGTGCCATAATAAGGAAATGCTTCAAAATATTTGAATAGTTTGTTTCATGACATTGAACACACCTGTCTAATTGTATGCTTGTAATGCTGCTGTATGGTTTGTGTTGGAAGGAGCCTGCAACATCGAAAGAGGTACCGATATAACTGGAGAGGCGTCCGTACCAATTCTGCACCGGGCAAGGGCGGCATCTTCCACATTTACGACTTCCTGCCTCAGCTGATGGCACGACCTGAAATACACATTTTGATGAGTTCACGAGGTGGCGCTGCGGTAGAGTTGCTGCCTTACAGCGCCAGAGACCCGGTTTCTATCCTGACTACGGGTGCTGTCTGTACTGAGTTTGTACGTTCTGTCCGTGACCAGCGTGGGTTTTCTCCGGGTGCCCCGGTTTCCTCCCACACTCCAAAGACGTACAGGTTTGTAAGGTAATTGGCTTGGTAAAATTGTAAATTGTCCCTAGTGTGTGTAAGATAGTACTAGTGTGCGGAGATGGCTGGTGGCCCGAAGGACCTGTTTCTGTGCTGTATCTCTAAACTAAAACTAAAATAAACTTAGGAATTGGAAGGAACTGAACATCCTGCATCAATTTTTTACATCATTGTTCTTGCAAAGAACTAATTGCATGGTTATTTTTAAAGCCAAACCTCTTAACGTTCGTATACATTTATGAAATAACTTAATTCCTGCAACACCCAACTCATGAATGCCAGATGGTTCCCGACCTGAAACGCCACCTATCCATTTTCTCCAGAGATGCAGCCTGACTTGCAGTTATTCCAGCGTTTTGTGTCTATCATATAAACAAGCATCTGTACTGTGCAGTGGCGCAGTGGTAGAGTTGCTGCCTCACAGCGCCAGAGACCCTGGTTCAATGCTGACTACAGGTGCTGTCTATACAGAGTTTATACCTTCTCCCTGTGACAGCGTGAGTTCTCTTCGGGGGCTCTGGTTTCGTCCCACACCCCAAATATGTGCAGATTTGTCGGCTAATTGGCTTCTGTAAATTGTTCCTAGAATATAGAACTGGACAGCGTGGTCCTGGTGGGCGGAAGGGCCTGTTTCCAAACACTGTAAATACATTTCTAAATACATCATAAATGCCAGTTACTTTTGCACGTCTCACCATGCGTAATGCGTGCATCACCCACACGCACCCCATGCGTCATGACGCATCGACCTATTTTACATATGACGCGTAAATGAGGCGCAAATGACGGCCAAGTGGGACAGGCCCTTCAGTCTTTCGATTGAGAAGAAAGATTTTAAACTGGGTTCTGATGCAAGAACATTGAACGGGAAATGTAACCATTTCTCTCATCTCACACAGCTACATCCCTGGTCTGAAGGGTACTTACAGCAGTTTCTGCTGTATTTCAGCATCCATGTTTTCAATTACGATTGAAGTCAAAAAGTTTAATTTAGTTTGGAGATAAAACATGGAAACAGGGCCCCTTGGTCCGCCGAGTCCACTGATTGCCCGTTACACACTTGGTCTGTGTTATCACACTTTCACATCCACTCCCTACAAATTAGGGGCAATTTTGGAGAGGCCAATTAACCAACCAACCGGCACGTCTTTGGGATGTGGGAGGAAAAGGGGGCACCCGGAGGAAACCCACAGTCACAGAAAGAATGTGCAAACTCCACAGAGACAGCACCAAGGTTCGGATTAAACCCAGATCAAACTCTGTCGCAGTGAGGCAGTAATTCTCAGTGTTTAGTTTAATTTGGTTTTGAGATACAGCGTAGAAACAGGCCCTTTGGCCCATCGAGTCTGCGCCGACCAACTATCACCCTGCTCTATCCTACACACTAGGGACAATTTGCAGTGGCTAATTAGCCTACAAAGCTGCATGTCTTTGGGGTGTGGGATGAAAACGGAGCACCCGGACGAGACCCACGCGGTCACGGGGAGAATGTACAAACTCCGCACAGACAAGCACCCATAGTCAGGATCGAAACTGGGTCTCTGGCGCTGCGCCTACAAACTACTATGTAAGTACAGTATGGCCAGAAGTGCCGATTTCAGTTGGGATATTAAATCAAAGCTATTTGCTCTCATGGTATTATTTTAAAGAGCTGAGGGAATTTTTTTTCTCCGAACCTGTATCACTGCGAGTTTAACATGTTAATGCTTCAGAGATCTTGCTGCACATAACTGGACCGTAGATTCCCTGCATTTACTTTATTTCTTCACAGTAACCTTTGCCATAAATTTGCAGTAACTTTACTTCAAAAACAAATTTCTAAATCATGGAAATTCGGACTGCAGAGAGAAGTCGTTCACACCATGGTGTCCAGTGGTTTCTCAAGTTATTTCCACTTCCCTTCTCTTGATCTACATTCTTTCAGATAGTCTCGCACTACGTAAATTGGAACAGCACAGTGGCATCGCTGGTAGAGTGACTGCCTCACGGCGCAAGAGATCCAGGTTCGATCCTGACCTCGAGTTCCGTCTTAGTGAGGAGTTTACACATTCTCTCTGCTACCATGTGGGTTTCCTCCAGGTGCGCCGATTTCCTCCCACATCCCAAAAACGGGTGGGTTTGTATGTTAATTGTCCTCCTGTAAATTGCCCCTAGTGTGTAGGGAGTGGATGCGAAAGTTGAATAGCATTGAACCAGTGTGAACAGGTGATCGTTGGTCAGTGTGGAATGGGTGGAGTGGAGGCCTGTTTCCATGCTGTAGCTCTAAACTAAACTGAACTAATCTCCCCACCAACAACTTCCAATTTCTTGGAATGTACCTCGAGGTCCTGAGCTATTGGGAGAGGATGGGCAAATTAAGACTTTATTCCTTGGAACGCAGGAAGGGTGATCGCATAGAGGTGTATAAAAGCCATGAGGGGAATTGATAGAGTGAACAAACAGAGTATTTTACCCAGAGTCAGGGAATCAAGAACCAGTGAAAACAGGTCAAAGGAGCAAGATTTAAAAGAAGCCCGAGGGGCAACTTTTTCACTCAGAGGGTGGTTGGTATATGGAACGAACAAGCAGAGGATGTAGTTGAGACAGGTACTATAATAGTATATAAAATGTATTTGTAAAGAGACATGGATAGGAAAGGATTAGGATATGGGCCAAACGTAGGCAAATGGGACTAACTGAGATGGGGCATCTTGGTTGGCATGGACGAGTTGAATCGAAGGGCCCGTTTCTGTGTTGTGCATCTTTATGACTCAGACCTCAGTGCTCATGGAGAACTTGTAGCTCTTTTATATTTCCTTTCAAGAGGAGACCACTGGGCCCATTGAGTCCATGCTAGATCTGAGAGCATCCTCGTCAGTCACATTGTGTCGGAGGGAACTGCAGATTCTGGTTTACACAACAAAGATAGGCACAAAATGCTGGAGTAACGCAGCAGCTCGGGCAGCATTTCTGGAGAAATGGAATAGGTGACTTTTTGGGTTGAGACTCTACTTCAGACTATTGGCCAGCCTGAAGAATCGTCTTGTCCTGAAAAGTCACCTATTCCTTTTCTCCAAAGATGCTGCCTGGCCCGCTGAATTACTCCAGTGTTTTGTGTCTATCATCAATCACATTCCCCTACTCATTTCCCTGGTACCTGATTATCTCTCACCGTACCCTGGTTTCACCTACCGACACTACCTTCTACTGACATCAGGAGTAATTCACAGTAGCCAGCTTGTCAACCAAGCAGCACATTAAATGGGATGCGAGAGCAAAGTGACAATGCACTTAGACAGACAAAAATGCTGGAGAAACTCAGCGGGTGATGCAGCATCTATGGAGCATTTATCTTCCTTTTTTTTGTCTACCTTTGATTTTCCCAGCATCTGCAGTCTTTTCTTAAACACACTTAGACATAGTGGTTAAGAACACATATGGTGAGCTGTTCTGTGCTCCATGTGTGGTGCAGGTTGCCCTTGCACTGGGGCAGCGGCCTGCTCCGCCACGGCAGGCCTCGGCCTCGGGCAGAGCCAGAGCCGGGCGCGGTGCAGCAAGTCCCGGGGACTCCTGCAGCAGACACCCACGCGGACGGAGCTAGCAGCACTGAGACTCCTCCACCGTGGGGACAGGGACCCTCCTCCACCGTGGGGACCAGAGGCTCTCCTCCATCGTGGGGCCTAACAACACCTCCACCGTGGGGGCAGAGGGGGGTCTTCTCTACCGTGGGGCCTGGAGTTTCTGTTGAACCATTGGGGCTGAGACCTCTACCCCGGCCTCCCTGTCCCTGGTCGCCCGGCTTCCCCTCACCTTCCTGCGGCGGCAGCACCCGGACGGGGAGGGAGGGAGCGGCTCCGGCGCAGTTGCTACACATTTAAAGGGGCCGCGCACCCGTTTCAGCTGCATAAAGAGCAACAGCATAACCTGATCCTCACCAGTGCCGCCCAGCAAACATCATTCGAGCACAATATTTAAAATGCTACTAGGTGCTGTAGTAACTCAGCGGGCCAGGCAGCACCTCTGGAAAACATATGGATTCAGATCAGTGCCCTTCTTCAGTCTAAGTGAAGAAGGGTGCCAGTATCTTTGGTGCCAACCCAAAACCTCACCTATCCACCCTCTCCAGTGATAACTGCCTGACCTGCTGAGTCTCTCCAGCATGTTTATATCCTTTTTTAAATAAACTGGCATCTGCAGTTCCTTGTTCATTTTTACAACTTGAAGGTGAGAATGTGTCTAGTTTCCATGATAAAGTCGTAATAACAATAATAATAATAATAACAATAATAATAATAATGAAAACTTTATTTCAGACTCAAGGTTCAGACAAAGGACAACATTACATATAAATACATTGCATATAAAAACACCGTAAAATACATATAAAATCTTAGTAGGTAGACAAAATTGCTGGAGAAACTCAGCGGGTGAGGCTGCATCTATGGAGCGAAGGAAATAGGCATCGTTTCGGGCCGAAACCCTGCTTCAACGTTTCAGCCCGAAACGTTGCCTATTTCCTTCGCTCCATAGATGCTACCTCACCCATTGAGTTTCTCCAGCACTTTTGTCTACCTTCGATTTTCCAGCATTTGCAGTTCCTTCTTAAACAATATAAAATCTTAGTATATCACTTATAAAAGCATCATAAATTGGATATATAAAAAAACACAATACATGATTTAAAATAGAATAAAAAAGAAAGATCAGTGTCCTACAATGAGACAGCAATACCAAGGTCTCCACAACTGGGATTGGTAGCATGTAGTGCTAAAACTTACGTTTGACAAAGCCACGATAATTACATATTTAGAGTCATTTATCCTGCAAATGAATTTATAGAGATGATATCTTAGGATAGTTTCTAAATTACTGACTCCTGCATCCACAAACATGTTACTAGCACTACAGCATCTAGGTTTCCTTAGCAGTGTTCTCATGGCATCATTATAGGCCACCTTTAGTCTCTGCAAACTTGTCTTTCCGTAGTTCAACCACAGGTGCGCAGTATAGAGTGGTGTACAATATGGTCTAAACATCAACATCTTCACCACATCTGTACACGCACCAAACTTACGCAAGTGAATATTCGCCTGTACATACAGCATACGCCGTTGCTTATAAATATCTTCATCATCTGTCACTTGTTCTTTAATAAAATTCCCAAGCTATTTTACCTTTTTACAGACATTAAGATTATTGTCAGACAATTTAAAATCAGGACATTTTAGACATTTATCCTCTTTGGTTCTACACATCATAACAGCACTCCTATAAGCATTATATTTAATATCATGTTCCACATCATACACAGAACATCTATTAAAGAGCATAGAATGATACAGTGTGGAAACAGGCCCCTTGGCCTAACTTGCCTACACCGGTCAACATGTCCCAGTAACGTGTATATATGTGTGTGTGTGTGTGTGAATGCATACATACATACAAATTATATATATATATATATATATATATACATATAATTTGTATGTATGTATGCATTCACTTATATATATATATATATATATATATATATATATATATATATAATATACACACATATATAATATATATACAATATATATATATATATTCTGCATATGCTGAAGATTTTGGGATTAAATTCAATTAAAATATTGGATTTAACAATTTAAGGTAAGCACTCAAATGTTTTCTCTCTAAACAAATGTGGCTGTAACTTTCAGTCTCAATTTGCTTCTCTTTTTCTGTCACTTTTAATGTTTAAGTTTAGTTTATTGTCCCGTGTACGGAGGTACAGTGAAAAGCTTTTGTTGCATTCTAACCAGTCAGCGGAAAGACAATACATGATTACAATCGAGCCATTTACATAGAAACATAGAAATTAGGTGCAGGAGTAGGCCATTCGGCCCTTCGAGCCTGCACCGCCATTCAATATGATCATGGCTGATCATCCAACTCAGTATCCCGTACCTGCCTTCTCTCCATACCCTCTGATCCCCTTAGCCACAAGGGCCACATCTAACTCCCTCTTAAATATAGCCAATGAACTGGCCTCGACTACCCTCTGTGGCAGAGAGTTCCAGAGATTCACCACTCTCTGTGTGAAAAAGGTTCTTCTCATCTCGGTTTTAAAGGATTTCCCCCTTATCCTTAAGCTGTGACCCCTTGTCCTAGACTTCCCCAACATCGGGAGCAATCTTCCTGCATCTAGCCTGTCCAACCCCTTAAGAATTTTATAAGTTTCTATAAGATCCCCTCTCAATCTCCTAAATTCTAGAGAGTATAAACCAAGTCTATCCAATCTTTCTTCATAAGACAGTCCTGACATCCCAAGAATCAGTCTGGTGAACCTTCTCTGCACTCCCTCTATGGCAATAATGTCCTTCCTCAGATTTGGAGACCAAAACTGTACGCAATACTCCAGGTGTGGTCTCACCAAGACCCTGTACAACTGCAGTAGAACCTCCCTGCTCCTATACTCAAATCCTTTTGCTATGAAAGCTAACATACCATTCGCTTTCTTCACTGCCTGCTGCACCTGCATGCCTACTTTCAATGACTGGTGTACCATGACACCCAGGTCTCGCTGCATCTCCCCTTTTCCTAGTCGGCCACCATTTAGATAATAGTCTGCTTTCCTGTTTTTGCCACCAAAATGGATAACCTCACATTTATCCACATTATACTGCATCTGCCAAACATTTGCCCACTCACCCAGCCTATCCAAGTCACCTTGCAGTCTCCTAGCATCCTCCTCACAGCTAACACTGCCCCCCAGCTTAGTGTCATCCGCAAACTTGGAGATATTGCCTTCAATTCCCTCATCCAGATCATTAATATATATTGTAAATAGCTGGGGTCCCAGCACTGAGCCTTGCGGTACCCCACTAGTCACTGCCTGCCATTGTGAAAAGGACCCGTTTACTCCTACTCTTTGCATCCTGTTTGCCAGCCAGTTCTCTATCCACATCAATACTGAACCCCCAATGCCGTGTGCTTTAAGTTTGTATACTAATCTCTTATGTGGGACCTTGTCGAAAGCCTTCTGGAAGTCCAGATACACCACATCCACTGGTTCTCCCCTATCCACGCTACTAGTTACATCCTCGAAGAATTCTATAAGATTCGTCAGACATGATTTACCTTTCGTAAATCCATGCTGACTTTGTCCAATGATTTCACCACTTTCCAAATGTGCTGCTATCCCATCGTTAATAACTGACTCTAGCAGTTTCCCCACTACCGATGTTAGACTAACTGGTCTGTAATTCCCCATTTTCTCTCTCCCTCCCTTCTTAAAAAGTGGGGTTACGTTTGCTACCCGCCAATCCTCAGGAACTACTCCAGAATCTAAAGAGTTTTGAAAGATTATTACTAATGCATCCACTATTTCTGGAGCTACTTCCTTAAGTACTCTGGGATGCAGCCTATCTGGCCCTGGGGATTTATCGACCTTTAATCCATTCAATTTACCCAACACCACTTCCCGGCTAACCTGGATTTCACTCAATTCCTCCAACTCCTTTGACCCGCGGTCCCCTGCTATTTCCGGCAGATTATTTATGTCTTCCTTAGTGAAGACGGAACCAAAGTAGTTATTCAATTGGTCCGCCATATCCTTGTTCCCCATGATCAACTCACCTGTTTCTGACTGCAAGGGACCTACATTTGTTTTAACTAATCTCTTTCTTTTCACATATCTATAAAAACTTTTGCAGTCAGTTTTTATGTTCCCTGCCAGTTTTCTTTCATAATCTATTTTTCCTTTCCTAATTAAGCCATTTGTCCTCCTCTGCTGGTCTCTGAATTTCTCCCAGTCCTCCGGTATGCTGCTTTTTCTGGCTAATTTGTACGCATCATCCTTCGCTTTGATACTATCCCTGATTTCCCTTGTTATCCACGGATGTACTACCTTCCCTGATTTATTCTTTTGCCAAACTGGGATGAACAATTTTTGTAGTTCATCCATGCAGTCTTTAAATGTCTTCCATTGCATATCCACCGTCAACCCTTTTAGAATTAATTGCCAGTCAATCTTGGCCAATTCACGTCTCATACCCTCAAAGTTACCTTTCTTTAAGTTCAGAACCATTGTTTCTGAATTAACAATGTCACTCTCCATCCTAATGAAGAACTCAACCATATTATGGTCACTCTTGCCCAAGGGGGCACGTACAACAAGACTGCTAACTAACCCTTCCTCATTACTCAATACCCAGTCTAAAATAGCCTGCTCTCTCGTTGGTTCCTCTACATGTTGATTTAGATAACTATCCCGCATACATTCCAAGAAATCCTCTTCCTCAGCACCCCTGCCAATTTGATTCACCCAATCTATATGTAGATTGAAGTCACCCATTATAACGGTTTTGCCTTTGTCGCACGCATTTCTAATTTCCTGTTTGATACCATCTCCAACTTCACTACTACTGTTAGGTGGCCTGTACACAACACCCACCAGCGTTTTCTGCCCCTTAGTGTTTCGCAGCTCTACCCATACCGATTCCACATCCTCCAAACTAATGTCCTTCCTTTCCATTGCGTTAATTTACATATATATACTAGACTAAGTGGGACCCGTTGGGTCCCAGCATCACACAGGAGGTCTGGTCATCCAACGCAATATTCCACCTCTCCACCAATTCTAATATTGGTGGCCAGTTGGGGGGGGGGAGGGGGGAGCTTTCTGGAGCACTAGTATGGGTGTTGTGGGCTGAAGGGACTGGTTTCCAGAGGTCTAGTATGCAAATTGTGCGCCAAATGGATTCTTGGGCTGGCGTCTCAGTCAATCAAGCCTGTTGTGCTGGCAACTCACTCACTCACGGCTGGTGGGTTGGTATTTGACTCACGGCTAATCCTTGAAATTCTATTTCAAGCAGGGTATAAGGCCACCAAATTCAAGTGCAGTTTCTTACCACTTCTGGCAGGGTGCAAGGCCACCAAATTCAAGTGCAGTTTCATACCATTTGAAGTAGGGTGCAAAGCCACTAAAGACAGCGAGTCGTGACCTCTCCCTCCTCCATCTTGCAGAGACTGAGCCACACCCACATTTCCGGGTTTTATAACCCCTCCCCCCCCACCACCGGAAAAGGTGTGGATTTCATGGAGTGATTGACAGGAGAGAGATTCTCAACATTTTTAAAAAAACTAATAACACTTTTATTTTTCATTCATGGGAAGAATTCTCTGCATCTGCTCAGCGGAGGGGGACTGAGTAAGATGGCCAAAAATCACAGCCGTAAGTGGTAGCGTTTTATCTAAAATCAATATACAGTGCAAACAGGAAGTAAGTACATTTACAGTAGTGCCTTTTAACTTCAAGCCAAAGCACCCAAGCCACCATTTGCAGTTAGTGCCTTTCAACTTCAAGCCAATGCACGCACGCCACCATTTGCAGTAAGTAGTGGCTTTCAACTTCAAACCACACCCAAGCCACACCCAAGCCACCATTAGCAGTAAGAGGTACCTTTCAACTTCAAGTCAAAGCAACCAAGCCACCATTAGCAGTAAATAGTGCCTTTCAACTTCAAACCAAAGCTCCCAAGCCACCATTTGCTGTAAGTAGTGGTTTTCAACTTCAAACCAAAGCACCCAAGCCACCATTTGCAGTATGTAGTGCCTGTCAACCTCATGCCACCATTTGCAGTAAGTAGTGCCTTTCAACTTCAAGCCAAAGCTCCCAAGCCACCATTTGCTGTAAGTAGTGGTTTTCAACTTCAAACCAAAGCTCCCAAGCCACCACTTGCAGTAAGTACTGCCTTTCAACTTCATGCCACCGTTTGCAGTGCCTTTCAACTTAAAGCCAAAGCACCCAAGCCACTATTTGCAGTAAGTAGTGCCTTTCAACTTCAAGCCACAATCTGCAGTAAGTAGTGACTTTCAACTTCAAGCCAATGCAGCCACGCCCCCATTTGCAGTAAGTAGTGCATTTTAACCTCACGCCATTGCACCCAAGACACCATCTGCAGTAAGTAGTGCCTTTCAACTTCAAGCCACACCCAAGCCACCATTTGCAGTAAGTAGTGCCTTTCAACTTCATGCCACCATTTGCAGTAAGTGGTGTCTTTCAACTTCAAGCCACACCCAAGCCACACCCAAGCCATCATTTGCAGTAAGTAGTGCCTTTCAACTTCAAAGCTCCCAAGCCACCATTTGCAGTAAGTGGTGTCTTTCAATTTCAAGCCACACCCAAGCCACCATTTGCAGTAAGTAGTGCCTTTCAACTTCAAGCCAATGCACCCAAGCCACCATTTGCAGTATGTAGTGCCTTTCAACTTCAAGTCAATGCACCCAAGCCACCATTTGCTGTAAGTAGTGGTTTTCAACTTCAAACCAAAGCTCCCAAGCCACCACTTGCAGTAAGTACTGCCTTTCAACTTCATGCCACCGTTTGCAGTGCCTTTCAACTTAAAGCCAAAGCACCCAAGCCACCATTTGCAGTAAGTAGTGCCTTTCAACTTCAAGCCACAATTTGCAGTAAGTAGTGACTTTCAACTTCAAGCCAATGCAGCCATGCCCCCATTTGCAGTAAGTAATGCATTTTAACCTCACGCCATTGCACCCAAGACACCATCTGCAGTAAGTAGTGCCTTTCAACTTCAAGCCACACCCAAGCCACCATTTGCAGTAAGTAGTGCCTTTCAACTTCATGCCACCATTTGCAGTAAGTGGTGTCTTTCAACTTCAAGCCACACCCAAGCCACACCCAAGCCATCATTTGCAGTAAGTAGTGCCTTTCAACTTCAAAGCTCCCAAGCCACCATTTGCAGTAAGTGGTGTCTTTCAATTTCAAGCCACACCCAAGCCACCATTTGCAGTAAGTAGTGCCTTTCAACTTCAAGCCAAAGCAACCAAGCCACCATTTGCAGTAATAGTGCCTTTCAACTTCAAGCCAAAGCAACCAAGCCACCATTCGCAGTAATAGTGCCTTTCAACTTCAAACCAAAGCACCCAAGCCTCCATTTGCAGTAAGTAGTGCCTTTCAACTTCAAGTCAAAGCTCCCAAGCCACCATTTGCAGTAAGTAATGCCTTTCAACTTCATGCCATCATTTGCAGTAAGTGGTGTCTTTCAACTTCAAGCCACACCCAAGCCATCATTTGCAGGAAGTAGTGCCTTTCAACTTCAAGCCACAATTTGCAGTAAGTAGTGCCTTTCAACTTCAAGCCAATGCACCCACGCCCCCCATTTACAGTAAGTAGTGCCTTTCAACTTCAAGTCAAAGCACCCAAGCCACCATTTGCAGTAAGTAGTGCCTTTCAACTTCAAGTCAAAGCTCCCAAGCCACCATTTGCAGTAATAGTGCCTTTCAACTTCAAGTCAAAGCAACCATTCCACCATTTGCAGTATGTAGTGCCTTTCAACTTCATGCCACCATTTGCAGTAAGTGGTGTCTTTCAACTTCAAGCCACACCCAAGCCACCATTTGCAGTAAGAAGTGCCTTTCAACTTCAAGCCAAAGCAACCAAGCCACCATTTGCAGTAAGTAGTGCCTTTCAACTTCAAGCCAAAGCAACCAATCCACCATTTGCAGTAACTCGTGCCTTTCAACTTCATGCCACCATTTGCAGTAAGTGGTGTCTTTCAACTTCAAGCCACACCCAAGCCACCATTTGCAGTAAGTAGTGCCTTTCAACTTCAAGCCAAAGCAACCAAGCCACCATTTGCAGTAAGTAGTGCCTTTCAACTTCAAGCCAAAGCAACCAATCCACCATTTGCAGTAATAGTGCCTTTCAACTTCAAGCCAAAGCTCCCAAGCCACCATTTGCAGTAAGTAGTGCCTTTCAACTTCAAGCCAAAGCAACCAATCCACCATTTGCAGTAAGTAGTGCCTTTCAACTTCATGCCACCATTTGCAGTAAGTGGTGTCTTTCAACTTCAAGCCACACCCAAGCCACCATTTGCAGTAAGTAGTGCCTTTCAACTTCAAGCCAAAGCAACCAAGCCACCATTTGCAGTAAGTAGTGCCTTTCAACTTCAAGCCAAAGCAACCAAGCCACCATTTGCAGTAATAGTGCCTTTCAACTTCAAGCCAAAGCTCCCAAGCCACCATTTGCAGTAAGTAGTGCCTTTCAACTTCATGCCAACATTTGCAGTAAGTAGTGCCTTTCAATTTCAAGACACACCCAAGCCAAGCCAACCAGGGGGAAGGGGGAAGGGGGAGGGGGGAGGGGGGGAGGGCAGGGGGCTTTCTGGAGCGCTAGTATGAACCATTTTAGAACCAATAGACATTTTTTTTGCAAGCTTTAGAACCAATGGACATTTTTTTGCAAACTTTAGAACCAATAGTCATTTTTTTTGCAAGCTTTAGAACCAATAGACATTTTTTTGCAAGCATTTTAGAACCAATAGACATTTTTTTGCAAGCTTTAGAACCAATAGAGACACTTTTTGCAAGCTTTAGAACCAATAGACACTTTTTGCAAGCTTTAGAACCAATAGACATTTTTTTGCAAGCTTTAGAACCAATAGACATGTTTTTGCAAGCTTTAGAACCAATAGACATTTTTTTGCAAGCTTTAGAAACAATAGACATTTTTTTGTAAGCTTTAGAACCAATAGACACTTTTTTTTGCAAGCTTTAGTACCAATAGACACATTCTGCAAGCATATTAGAACCACTAAGGGCACTTACATTTGAGTAGACATGTGTTCAGTGTTATTCACAGCTCAGAGAAACGTGACCCTCTGCCTTCCTCCATCTTGAAGAGACTGTGTTGCACACCACTTCCTGGTTTTATAGTCCCTCTCCTCTGCCGCCAGCGGGGGCAGCAGCGGGAATGGGGAATTTTGTAAAAACATTAAAATCTCTGTCATTTTTAATCGACGGGAAAAATCCTTGGCACACATGCGTCGGAGGGGGGCTCTAAGCAAGGTGGCCAGAAATGATGGCCGTAGGTGGTGGCGTTCTCTCGGAAATCGCAGCACAGATGGCCAAAACCGGTCAAGAACAGAGTTTTAGTAATATAGATATATAAGTTGGTCGGTATGGATTTGGTGGGCCGAAGGGCCTGTTTCCACGCTGTATCTCTAAACTAAACTAAACTAAATTAAACTAAACTAAACCTAAAACTGAGCTAAACTAAACTAAAATTGAACTAAACTAAACTAAACTGAACTGAACTGAACTAAACTTCGGACTTTTCCATTCACTTGGCACAGTTTCTCTTCCAAATCACGTTGCCTGACCAGCTGAGTGCCTTCAGCAGTTTTTGTTTTTGAAGCACATTGTCTTATCTGCTTCTTCAGTGCAGCATCAAGGATGTGTTGTGACATGGACTGGGCTCTCTCATACCTGATGAGATGACAAGGATATCACTATTAGCCCTATGCGGAGTGTTTAAAGTTGGCACCCGAAGATGAGCAAGGGAATTTTTTTCTAGTGCTTCAGCCAACTTTATCCCTCAGTACACAATACATCTTGGCCATTTAAGCCGCTGTTGTTTGTATAGGCTAGTTGTTCAGAAAAAGGTGCGGAGAGGCATGGTGGCATGAGAGACAAAGAGTAAAGCATTAATGTCCTTCAATGTGCTTAGAAGTGGCAATATCTGGTTACGTGCACTTAAAATAAAACACAGAACAGCCTTCTGAAGTAACTTAGATTGCCAATCATGCAAAAACTTGTAAAGCACAATCTTGAAATTGAAAAATGTTCAGAATGGAAGCAGGCCCTTCGACCCACCGAGTCCATGCCGACCATCGATCACCCATTCACACTTGTTCTATGTTATTCCACTGTCACATCCACTCCCTACACATGGTGGAAATTTACAGAGGCCGATTAACCCACAAACCTACGTTCTACCCAATGGAACATTGAAGTTCTGCCCAAACGTCTCCAATTGGGAGAGACTCCATTGAAAGTGTGGATGGATTCCTTTACAACACCATTTATAGGAGGAATGCACTGTCGTTGTGGCAGGAAAGCGTAGATCAGGCATTAAGATCTATTCATGCCAATAAAAACAAAAGCTTTTCACTGTATCTCAGTACCTATGACAATAATAAACTAAACTCAACTAAAAAAAAAAGATCTGAAGCGAAGTAGACACTGCTCTTGTTTAGGTATTGAAAGACAATAGATCTTTACGGTTGAAATTGTATGAACTAGTGTGCCTTAATCCATTTATTGATGTGGGGATTACTTTAAATGAAAGTGAGTGATGCTATATCTTATTTTATTTTGCAACGATTCATAAGTGAACATATAAAAGATAACAAACTTATCTTCAAATTGATAAGGTCGTAAACCAAAATTCCACATAGAATGTCTCTTGTCCAGAGTAGGGGAATCGAGGAGCAGAGGACATAGGTTCAAGGTGAAGGTGAAAAGAATTAACAGGAATCTGAGGGGTATCTTTTTCACACAAAGGATGGTGGGTGTATGGAACAAGCTGCCAGAGAAGGTAGCTGAGGCTGGGACTATCCCAACTAGGGTTACCAACCATCCCGTATATTGGGCTAAATTGGTTTGTCCCATATGGGTCCGCCCTTGTCCCATATTTGACTGCTACTACTCGGGTCGAGGGGACTGTCGGGTCGGAGCGTCGCATCCGGTCCCGCTTCACCCATCCCAATATGGTGCAGTGTATGTAGTGCAGCAGCAGCGCCTCGCCCGTGGCCATGTCGGTCGCAGCCCGGCCAGCTGTCCGATCTTCGGACCTTCGCTTACCGCCGACACCACCACCCTTCCTTCTCATGGCCGATCATCGGTTCATGAGTTGGACAGGGTGCTGGACTTTGCGCGCGCAAAGTCCGGCGCCAGGGCCAAAACTCCTCAGCTGGCCCGACAGCTGGGCTTGGTGTGCAGTCCAGCACCCGGGCCAACTCATCATTCACCCAGCCACTGCCGAGTCGGTCAACGCATTGCCGTCGGGAATTTATCCCTTAATTTGACCTTTTGTCCCTTATTTGGTAGTGAGAAAGTTGGCAACCCTAATCCAACGTTTAAGAAACAGTTAGACAGGTACATGGATAGAACAGGTTTGGAGGGATATGGACCAAACGCAGGCAGGTGGGACTAGTGTAGCTGCAACATGTTGGCCGGTGTGGGCATGTTTGGCCGAAGGGCCTGTTTTCACACTGTATCACTCTATGACACTAATACTCACGACCAACACAGATAGCAGAACACTTTCCAAACGGTACAACGGCACAGCAGGTAGAGCTGCCACTTCACAGCACCTGAGACCCAGATTCAATTCTGACCTTGTCTGCTGTCTGTGTGGAGTTTGCACATTCTCTCTGTGATCATATAGGATTCCTCCGGTGTCCTCCCACATCCCAAAGATGTGCGGATTTTGTAGGTTAATTTACCTCTGTAAATTGCCCCCCTAAAATGTGTAGGGAGTGGATGAGAAAGTGGGATAACATAGAACCATGGTCAACGGTTGTTCGATGGTGGGCGTGGACTCGTTGGGCTAAAGGGCCTGTTTCCATATGAACTATCTCTTCTTTAAATTACACTGTTGGCAATCTGAGGGAAACTAAGCGATATGTATAAGACCTTTATTTAAGTTATATGTTGCAAGGAACTGCAGATGCCGGTTTAATCTGAAGATAGACACAAAACGCTGGAGTAACTCAGCGGAACAGTCTGAAGAAGGGTCTCGACCCGAAACGTCACCCAATACTTCTCTCCAGAGATGCTTCCTGTCCCGCTGAGTTACTCAAGCTTTTTGTGTCTATCTACAGACTTTTATTTAAAATACATTAACAAAGCATAATTCATTCCATGAAATGTCAGTCTGAAGATGCAGACTCATGCTGCAGTGGAGTTGTTTTTCACGTGGTGACTATTTCCTGATAGCTCTGACAAATGTTTACTATTCAGTCGTCAGCCTCAGCAGGATGGCGTAGGCAATTCTACCCAAGTCTGGCCCAGCCTATATCTGTCATCCATATCAGTAACCAGGTCTTGGAACTAAGATTAATTCCTCTCTTTAAATACCTTGCGTAAGGGGATTTGAGTTCCAGTTGTTAATCTGTGGAACTCATTGCCACAGAGTGCTGTGGAGGCCAAGTCAATGGATATTTTTAAGGCAGGGATAGACAAATTATTGATTAGAACGGGTGTTAGGGGAGAAGGCAGGAAAATGGGATTCGGAGGCAGAGATCAGCCATGATTAAATGGTGGAGTGGACTCGATGGGCCGAATGGCCTAATTCTACTCATAAAATTTGTGAACATGTTGTGGCCCTAATCAGTATACGGGATCTAGAGCTGTATGAATAGCTTTCCTGACAGAGGTACTGCTAATAGATCCGCATCCTCACAGGGCCCGAGAACCTGGTTCGGAAACAGACCCTTTGGCCCAACTCAATCGTGCAGGCCAGGTTGCCCAACTGAGCTGGCCCCACTTGCCGACGACAAGCCTGCCCGAACTCTTCTTAGAGCTAATATCCTCTAATCCGGGCAGCATTCTGGTAAATGTCCTCTCCACACTCTCCAAAGCCACCACATTCTTCCTGTAATGGGGTGACTGGAACTGCGCGCAATACTCCAAATGCGGCCTCACCAAAGTCCCATAAAGCCCCATATGACTCCCCGACTCTTATACTCAATGCCCCAACCCATAAAGGCAAGGATGCCGTATGCCTTCTTTAATTGTGGTGCCACATTGCTCTCACATCCTGTGTAATGTGCTGTTTAGTTGACTAACTGGCTACTATGAATGACTCCTGATGTCAGTTGTTGTCCCTCCAAAACCCTAAGGCAGAGATAGATAGATTCTTGATTAGTACGGATGTCAGAGGTTATGGGGAGAAGGCAGGTGAATGGGGTTAGGAGGGAGATATAGATCAGCTACGATTGAATGGCGGAGTAGACTTGATGGGCTGAATGGCCTACTTCTCTCCTCTCATTTATGACCTTAAAACTTTCCTATCCCTGTACTTGTCCAAGTGCCGTTTAAATGTCGTAATCATACCCGTCTCCACTTCTTCATCTGAAAATGCAATTTATGCACCACACTCCGTGTGAAAAAATTTGCCCCTAAGGTCTCTTTTAAATCGTTCCATTCTCACATCAAACCCATGCCCTCTAGCTTTAGACTCCCCTGCCTTCAGCTACTCACCATATCTATGTCCCTCATGATTTTGTAAACCTCTACAAGGTCACCCCTCTGCCTCCTACGCTTTAGTGAAAGGGGACCCAGCCTATCTTCCCTGTAGCTTAAGTAAGCATCGTGCTCAGCACAGACAACGTGGGCCGAAGGGCCAGTATCTGTGCTGTTCTGTTCTATATTCCGTATTAATCCAAAACAGCACCCTTCGCCCAAGTTGGGTGCAAAAGATACAACGGCATAATTTTGAAGAAGAACAGAGTACTCGTATCTATTAGAAACAAGGAACTACAGATGCTGGTTATGAACGAAGACACAAAGTGCTGGAGTAACTTAGCGGGTCAGGCAGCATCACTGGAGAACATGGATAGCTGATATTTTGGGTCGCGAACCTTCTTCAGACTGGTTGTGTTTTTTTTCATGGACCAGTAACTGCAGTTCCTTTTTTCTACATTTTGACCGCTCCAGTGTGAAATCTCCTCAAGGTATGCCTACTTTGAAGAGGTTCCACCTCCTCCCATCAGACTGAAGAAGGGTCACGACCTGAAACGTCACCTCTCCACATTCTCCAGAGATGCTGCCTGACCCACTGAGTTACTGCAGTGCTTTATGTAACTTATCATTATTGCTCACAGCAAAAGTCTGGAGATAATAAATGTTTAAGTTGAATCAAAGGCCAATTTATTGATGGGAAAAACCCACCATCTTTGTGACAGAATGATTTTAGGACAAACACAGCAATGAAGTTATAAATGGTCAGGAACAACTCCAGCGAGCCGTATCAATTGTGCTCAAAAAGCCATGTACACGAGTGGAAAGAAACACATTGGGATTTTGGGCAGTAACATAATGGAGTCCAGAGTAAGAGTGCAAAGTTGCAGCAATTCCATCTGAGACGAATATACTCTCCACTTGATTCAACAGAGTTTAGTTTAGTATAGAGATACAGAGTGGAAACAGGCCCTACGACACACCGAGTCCGCACCGACCAGCGACCCCCGCACATTAACACTAGCCTACACACACAAGGGGCAATTTACATTTACGCCAAGCCAATTAACCTACAAACCTGTACATCTTTGGAATGTGGGTGGAAACCGAAGATCCTGAAGAAAACCCATGGGGAGAACGTACAAACTCTGTACAGACAAGCACCCGCAGTCAGGATTGAACAGGTCTCAAGCAACTTTACCACTGCGCCACCGTGCCTCTGCCAAATCAAAATTGGTTTTAAAAAGTGATTATCCGGTTCTTTCAGGCTTCTCAAAGTTGATTTTCTGTGCTAATAGTTCTAGTATCACAGCAATTACTATTTCTCAGAAGTATTTATGTAAAGTGCTTTAAGATGTCCAACCAATTTGCAGATTGCTATGGAAATGCTATGGATCCGGAAGTGGCGGCGCTGTGATACAGCTGCGGCTCGCCTGCAGTCTGTCTGTTTTTACTTTTTATGTTGTTTTTTTTTGTCTAGTTTAGTACATTTTTTGGTTATTAGGTGGTGTTATGTGTGTGGGGGGAGGGTGAAACAGAGCTTTCTGTCTCTCCCTTCGGGGGAATGCGACTTTTTGTCGTATTCCCCTTCTCTTCCCCCGTCTGCGCTGAGGCCTAATGGCGGAGATGGCGGCCTCCAACCTGCGACCGACCTCGAGGGTCCGGAGGTAGAGCCAGCCAGGACTCACCAACGCGAGGCTGGCCGTCTTCGAGCTGTGGCGACGTCCGGGTAGCGGCACGACTCGGCGCTCCGGTGAGGGCGGACGGCGCGGGGCTGAGACACTCCTGTGCGGCCGGCACGGCTACTGGCTGGAAGGCGCTCCCGTGTGAGCAGGCTGGTGCGGGGCTGAGACGCTGCCTTGTGGGCAGACCGGCTACTGGCTGGAAGGTGCTCCCGTGTGAGCAGCCTGGTGCGGGGCTGAGACGCTGCCTTGTGGGCGGCCCGGTGCGGAGCGGAGACGGTGCTACGGCGGCTGAGGCGGCGGCGACCTGGATCCGGGGCTCGGCCGCGGGCCAGTGGAGGACAATGTCAGGAGCTTGCAGGTCACAGGCTGGTGCCTGTTTTCCGGAGCACCCGTTGCAACAGCTGCGTCCTGGACTGGAGGGCGGCAGCTTTGACCACCCCCGGGCCGCGGAGCTTGAACCGCGGACTGACTTACCATCGCCCGGTGGGGTATCGCCTCGGCGCAGAGGGAGAAGAGGAGGGAAGAGACAGTAACTCTAAGACTTTTGCCTCCATCACAGTGAAGAGGTGTTTGGTGAACTCACTGTGGTGGATGTTAATTTGTGTTTATTGTGTTTTGTTATTATTACATGTATGGCTGCAGGCAACAGCATTTCGTTCAGACCGAAAGGTCTGAATGACAAATAAAGGTATTCTATTCTATAATGTTTCTTTGCTACTTTCTATTACCAGCTAGGTGTCTTACTGATCCGTGAACATCTATACACCTTTGGTATTCAGCTCTTTATTCTCAATCAATGTTCATAAATTATCTAAATAGAACATAGAACAGTACAGCATGAGAACAGGCCCTGCGTCCCCCAATGTTTGTGCCGAACATACAAGATAGAAGATACATTTATTTGTCACATGTGCCAGCTGGCACAGTGAAGTGTGATTACCATACAGCCATACACTAAAATAAAGAACACACCACACGATAGATTTAAACATAAAACATCCTCACACAGCAGAATCAAAAGTTTCCCACTGCGAGGGAAGGCACCAAAGTCAGTCTCTTCCTCGATGTTCACCCGTGGTTGGGGCCTCCGGAGTCCGATGATAACAAGACCAACTCTTACCTCCCTGCACATAATCCATGTCCCTCCATTCCCTGCATATCTGAGCGCCTATTCAAAAGTCTCTTAAATGTCATTATTGTATCTGTCTCCACCACCACCCCCAGACAGCGTGTCCCAGGCACCCACCACTAGGGTTGCCAACTTTCTCACTCCTAAATAAAGGACAAAATGTCAAAATAAGGGACAAATTCCCGACGGCAATTCGTTGACCGACTTGGCCGTGGTGGGTGAATGATAAGTTGGCCTGGGTGCTGGACTATACACAAAGGCCAGCCGGCTGGCCAGCTGAGGAGTTTTGGCCCGCGCGACAATGCGTGCAGAGTCCGGCACCCCATCCAACTCATGAACCGATGATCGGCCATGTCGGCGGTAACCGAAGGTCCGAAGGTTGGACAGCTGACCGATGGGGCCATGGGCGAGGCGCTGCTGCTGCACTCCATGGGCTGCACTACGTCGGGACGGGTGAGGCAGGGCGGGTTGCAGCGCTCCGACCCAACAGTCCCCTCGACCCGAATAGTCAAATAGTCAATAGCAGTCAAATACGGGACAAGGGCGATCCTGTTTAGCCCAATATACGGGATGTCCCGGCTAATACGGGACAGTTGGCAACCCTACCCACCACCTTACAAAAAAAAAACCTCTCCTTCAAAAATTCCCACTCTCACCTCAAAGCTCTGCCTCCTTGTATTTGACATTTCCATCCTGGGACATAGATTCTGGCTGCCTACCCTATCTCTGATGTTCCAAATTAAATATATCGAATGACACGAACGTAACAATTTGTTTTTGTTGACAGTACCTTGGCGTGCACAGATGGCTGAATAATATTTTTCTTGGATCCGAGTCTCAACCAGTAGTTTTAAAAACTCTCAAGCCTTTCCAAACATTTTACATTAACTATAAAGTAACTAAGCAGCAAAAACTCTGCAGTCATCCTTCAAGGTAGCTTTTTAAATGGGACACAAGAGACACAGAAAAAATCACACAAAGTGCTGGAGGAACTCAGCGTGTCAGGCAGCATCTGCGGAGGGAACGAAGAGTCTGTGAGTCTGAAGAAGACCCAAAATATCACCTATTCCTTTTCTCCAGAGATGTTGCCTGGCCCGCTAAGTTATTCCAGCCTTTTGTGTTTACATTCGAGGGAAAGAAGACGTTTCGGCTCGGAACAGATTGGAGATTAAAGAGGAATAAAGGGGATTTGAGTATTTCTTTAGAGAAATCTTGAAAGATTTTGTTGCCTTGTGGCATTGTAAAAGATAATATCCAATATGTCCACAAAATCACTTAACTGGCAGTTTCTTGCCAGAAGGGAGTTGACAGGTACTTAGATAAGTTAAATTTCGAGGGATGTGGGTCAAATGCGGGCATGTGGGACTGTTATAGATGGGACATGTTGGCTGGTGTGGGCAAGATGGGCTGAAGGGCCTGTTTCCTCGCTGCAAGACTCTAAAACTCTATGACTCTATGACTCTCGTCCCAACTCACTGACTTTCCTTCCATGGGAGAAACAAGTGTGACCCAGTACATATTTGTTATGTGGAAATGTGTTAGAATGGATATAATGGCATAAACGTTTTTGTTTCACTGTGCTAGCAGTTTAAATTAGTTTAGAGGTACAGTGCGGAAACAGGCCCTTCGGCCCACCGAGTCCGCTCCGACCAGTGATCACCCCATACAATAGCTCCATCCTGCACTCTAGGGGAAATTTACAATTTTTTATCAGTTAATTTACCTACAAACCTGTACATTTTTTGAGTTATGGAGGAAACTGGAGCACCCGGGCAAAATCCATGCTGTCACAGGGAGAATGTACAAACTCCGTACAAACAGCACCTGTGGTCGGGATCAAACCCAGGTCTTTGGTGCTGTGAGGCAGCAACTCTACCGCTGCGCCATCGTGCTGCCCAAAGCAAGGAATCAAGAACCAGAGGACATAGGCTGAAGGTGAGAGGTGAAAGATTTGATAGGAACCTGAGGGGCAACTTTTTCCACACAGAAAGTGGTGGGTATTTGTAAGAGGAGGTAATTGAGGCAGATTTTTATAACAACATTTAAAAGATACTAGACTAAGCGGGACCCGTTGGGTCCCATGTTCACACGGGAGGGCTGGTCCCCCAACGCAATATTCCACCTCTCCACCAATTCCAATATTGGTGGCTAGTGGGGGGGGGGGGGGTTCTGGAGCGCTAGTATGGGTGTTGTAGGCCAAAGAGACTGGTTTACAGAGGGCTGGTATGGAGATTGTGGGCCAAATGGTTTCTTGGGCTGGCAGCTCAGTCACTCAGGTCTGGTGGGCTGGCAGCTCAGTCACTCAGGCCTGGTGGGCTGGCAGCTCAGAAACTGCCAGAAATTCTGCCCAATTCAGGTGAGAGACTCTGAGAGAGAAGGGGGAGAGGGTGGAGAATCAATTTTAGACATTTTTCATCTTTTTCTGCAGATCACAGTAATGAAGGAGGAAAGTCTATCCTGGTGTGGATCTCACAGGGAGCCAATGAAGGGAGGGAGAAAAATACTGGGGTGAGGATTAATACTTGCAGGGTGAATACTTACTGATGGGCCAACGGGACTCCTTCTGGGCTAGTACAGGCCTGATGGGCTGAAGGGGCTCTTTAAAAAAATCTGATTGAAATCTCAGTGAAAGGCACTTTTTCTGGACTTTTCCTGGCCTGGCACTAATGCCTTTTGAGCCAAAATGCTCCTCCTGGGCTAATACGGGCATTTTGTGCAAATGGGACTGGTTTCCCGGCTATTGTCGGCCGAAATTAGTGGTTTCAGGCAGGCCAAACAACTCATTTCATTTCCATTTCAATTTCAAGCACAGGGTAGGCCAAACAGCTGATTGCATTTTCATTTCATTTCCATTTCCATTGCAGTTTCAAGCACAGGGCAGGCCGAACAGCTCATTTCATTTTCATTTCATTTCCATTGCCATTGCAGTTTCATTACAGGGCAGGCTGAACAGCTCACTGCATTTTCATTTGACTTCCATTGCCATTGCAGTTTCAAGCATAGGGCAGGCTGAACAGCTCGCTACATTTTCATTTCACTTCCATTGCCATTGCAGTTTCAAGCACAGGGCAGGCCAAGCCAAACAGCTCATTGCATTTTCATTTCATTTCCATTGCCATTGCAGTTTCAAGCACAGGGCAGGCCAAGCCAAACAGCTCATTGCATTTTCATTTCATTTCTATTGCCATTGCAGTTTCAAGCACAGGGCAGGCCAAGCCAAACAGCTCATTGCATTTTCATTTAATTTCCATTGCCATTGCAGTTTCTAGCACAGGGCAGGCCAAGCCAAACAGCTGATTGCATTTTCATTTCATTTCCATTGCCATTGCAGTTTCAAGCACAGGGCATGCCAAGCTAAACAGCTGATTGCATTTTCATTTCATTTCCATTACTATTGCAGTTTCAAGCACAGTTCATTTCTCAATGAAGATAGACACAAAAAGCTGGAGTTACTCAGCGGGCCAGGCAGCATCTCTGCAGAGAAGGAATGGGTGACGTTTCGTGTTGAGACCCTTCATCTGACTGGGCCATCATTTAGTTTGTGTTTTGTAGTGTCCAAGACCCTGATGGTGTTTGGGAAGAAGCTGTTCTTGAACCTGGTTTTCATGCTGTTCAGACTCATTACACCTTCTTCCCGATGGTAGGGGTGAAATGAGAGCTTGGCCAGGGTGGTGTGGCTTTCCTTTATCAGCAAAATAAGTCACGTAGGCACAAAAGACCTTTCGCTATCGTGTTGAAGAAATTAAGAAGACTTATCTTTCATTACTCCAGCCAATATTTATCCCAAAGGCAACATTGCTAAAGAAACAGATTATCTGGTTATTATCGCAAATGTCAAGAAGAGAAAATAAAATAGTGGGCTCCATGCTGATCAAGTAATTAACTTTATTTCTTTAATTACACCACAGGTATTTTTTTTTCCCTCTTCATGCTAGGAAGGTGCCAACACCTATGAGTTTGACTGAGACTCATTCTATCCAAATAATGCTATGCAAATATTATACACTTTCACAAAGGCAGATAACATTTCCTTTGTATTAAAGTCAGAAGCAGGTTCATTGCCAAATTTAAAAATGGACCTATTGAACTGTTAAGCCAGATCTATTATTATCACTGCTGCCTTCAGAATGAGCTCATCCCTCCACCCACCCCATCTATATTCCAAATCCATGGGCTGGGTAGGATTTCTCTCATGTTACTATAAAGCAGGCAAGTTTATTTTTTACAATTTCTGCCCTCCCATTGAATCACATTCAACAAGCATTGAATCATATTTATAGTTTAGTTCTTCCTTTCGTGTCCATCTTGTTACAAATGTTGACCTCGTTGCCATCGTCCGAACTGAAAAGGACGCAAGCTTCCGGCGACAATCAGTGGGAGCCATCACTTGTCGCAATAGATGATGGTGGTAGCAGAATCAGCTCAGGATAGCTCCAGTTTCCAGCCCCGCGACTGCTATGGGACCAATTAGTTCAGTTAATTTTAGAGATACAGCGCAGAAACAGGCCCTTCGGCCCATCGAGTCCACACCGCCCAGCGATCTCCTCACACTAACACTATCCTACACACACTAGGGTCCGTTTGCCCGTTCATCCATCTAATCTATCTATCTCATCAGTAAATCATGAATCTGTAGCGTCCTCATGTCCTGAAACCTCCTTAACCAAACCCCACAATGGAACTTCAATGCTCCGCCTATTTTGCCCTCTTGATCTTGCCACAATTGTTCGCTAGCTGCACCCCATGTTCCTTTCCCCTACTCTTTCCTCCTTTAACATGCTCCTGAAACCCCCAACGTTCTATCCTTGCTGTAGCGAGAAAGAACTGCAGATGCTGGCTTACACTGAAAATAGACACAAAGTGCTGGAGTAACTCAGCAGGTCAGACAGCATCTCTGGAACAAATGGATAGGTGACATTTCAGGTCGGGACCCTTCTCGAGCCTGAATCAGTCTGAAGAAGGGTCCCGACCCGAAATGTTACCTATTCACGCATTCCAGAGATGCTGTCTGACCCGCCGAGTTACTCCAGCATTTTGCATCTTGTTTGTAAACTAGCATCTGCACTTTTTTATAACCTCTCTTTTGGATCTTGGGGGAAACCGGAGCTGCTGGAGGAAACCCATGTGGTCACAAGGAGAACATGCAAACTCCACATAGACAGCAACCAAGGTCAGGATCGAACCAGGGTCTGTGGCGCTGTGAGGCAGCGGCTCTACCAGCTGCGCCACTGTGCCGCCCACATAATGTCGACCTTCCTGATCAGCATGACTCAGTTTAACAAGGGAGTGTTGATTTCTGTTATATTAGCCATGATGAAATAATTTGAAACGCGAATAGCGTTGGAAAAAACACAAATTTATCAACTGATAAAGGAGGGAGTTAGTGGATCATAATGCCAACTTATTGCGCACAAATGACTGATATCAGCATGTTGCGATGCATTACGATTTATCGACTAATGTTTGCTCAGAAATATTGTCTATCTTACTTAATGAATGGACATGATCTCCCAGCACCAGACAAAGAACCGTTGTCTATAACGTGCAACTTAAGATCTGGCTTAATCTCTAAACTGAAAGCAAATCGCCCTGTAAAAAGGTTGTGTGTTCATGTTGAAAGCCTAGATTTGTTCACCAGCAAAGCTGTCCCATTGCAGGGAGTTCTGAATGAGTCAGCTCTGACATGTTGTGGTTAGACCAGGAACACAACTCCCAGTTACAATAAATTGAGTGCAGCAGACAAATGAGCAAGTTCCAATGATCGAGTCAGGGCGGCACTTGGTGCGGCTGGTAGAACCGCTGCCTCACAGTGCCAAAGTCCCTGGTTTGATCTTGACCTTGGTTGCTGTCTATGTGGAGTTTGCATGTTCTCCTTGTGACCACATGGGTTTCATCCAGCAGCTCCGGTTTCCCAAAAGAGAGGTTATAAAAAAGTGCAGATGCTAGTTTACAAACAAGATGGTTAGGGTTAGGGTTAGGGTTTGGGTTAGGGTTAGGGTTAGGGTTATATCTTCCTCTGTAAATTGCCCTAGAGTGCAGGGAGTGGATGAGAAAGTTGGATAACATAGAACTAGTGTGAACGGGTGATCGATGGTTGCCTTGGACTAAACTAAAACTAAGCTGAGTTTATTGTCAAGTGCACAAGTATGGTGGGGTAGAGATGCAATGATAAACCTTGCTTGCGGCAACATCACAGGCACATGGACTAAGACAGTACACTATACATAAATTAAACATAAATTATACGTAACATTCAAGGGCCAAACACTTGTTGATATCATGATGGTAAATATGAAAGGCTACAAAAAAAACACATTCACGCAAAACACATTTCAAAAGCAAAACATCGCAGCGGTAGAGCTACTGCCTTACAGTGCCAGAGACCCAGGTCTGTTCCCGACTACAGGTGCTTGTTTGTATGGAGTTTGTACGTTCTCCCTGTGACCAGCATGTGTTTTCTCCGAGATCTTCAGTTTCCTCCCACACTCCAAAGACGTACAGGTTAGTAGGTTAATTGGCTTGATGTAAAGGTAAATTGTCCCTAGTGTGTCGAATAGTGTTAATGTGCAGGGATCGCTGATTGGCGCGGACCCGGTGGGCTAAAGGACCTGTTTCTGCTCTGTATCACTAAACTGAAATAAAATTTGAAAGCAAAACAAGTCCATGAACATAAGAGATGGTCTGTAGTGTTCCGTTGCCTAGGCCGGATTAGGGTTAGATCAAGAACCTGATAGGTCTTTGGAAATTAGTTGTTCTTGAACATGTTGGCGTGAAACTTCAGAAGTCTGCCTGATGGTGCCAGAGGGTTTTATCCGGATAGTGGGCATCCTTGATGATAGATGCCGTCTTCTTGAGGCAGTGCCTCGTGTAGATGATTTCGATGGTGGGGAGGGCTGTGCCCAAGATGCTGTGCCCACCTCTTTGTAGTCTCTTTCATTGGAATTACCGTACCAGGCCGAGATGCAACCAGTCAAGAGAATTTTTAAGTAGACACAAGGAACTAAAGATCCTGGTTTACAAAAACAGACACAAAGTGCTGGAGGAACTCAGTGGATCAGACAGCATCTCTGGAGAACGTGATACGTGGGTTTTGGATCGGGGCTTTTCTCGGACCGTTTCTGATATGAGGGGAAGAATGGTCAAGCCCCTTGTTTTGTACTTTCAGGGGCGGCACGGTGGTGCAGCGGCAGAGCGCCAGAGACCCGGGTTTGATCCTGAATACGGGTGCTTGTCTGTACGGCGTTTGTACGTTCTCCCCGTGACCTGCATGGGTTTTCCCCGGGAGCTCCGGTTTCCTCCCACACTCCAAAGACGTATGGATTTGGAGGTTAATTGGGTTGATATAATTGTAAATTGTCCCTAATGTATGTGGTATAGTGTTAAAGTACGGGATCACTGGTCGGCACGGACTTGGTGGGCGGAAAGGCCTGTTACCACGGTGTATCTCGAAACTAAACTAAACTAAATTAAAGCTGGAAGAGTGGAAGGGCAGGACAAAGCCTGGCATTTGGTTCACTTTCCAAAGAATGGCCCATCTATGGAGGCCTGATGAAGGGTCCCTACCCGAATCAGCAACCATCCATGTCTTCCAGCGATGTTGCCTGGCCTGCTGAGTTACTCCACCATTTTCAGGCAAGATTCCAGCGCCCACACTTCCTTGTGTCTCTTTTATATTTATGGCCTCTAGTTTCATAAGTTCTAGGACCAGAATTAGGCCATTTGGCCCATCAAGTCTATTCTGCCATTCAATCATGGCTGATCTACCTTTCCCTCTCTACCCCATTCACCTGCCTTCTCCCCATAACCCCTGTCTTAAAAATATCCATTGACTTGGCCTCCATAGCTGTCTGTGGCAATTAATTCCACATGTTCACCACCCACTGACTAGAAATTCCTTCTGATCACCTTTCTAAAAGTAGTCCTTTTGTTCTGAGGCTATGGCCTCTGGCCCTAGAATCTCCCACGAGTGGAAACTTCCTCTCCACAGTGAATAGATAAATGTCAAGGAAAATAATAAAATATTTTCAGCTTATCTACCTTGCAAGAACCTTTTTCATTTTAATGGTCCTTATTATGTCACCAGTCAAATACAAAGAACAATCTGGTTGGGAAATCTGCATTCATTAAAAACAAATTTTGCTTCAGAAAAGTAAAGTTTCTCGAAAAATATGTTCGCAATTCAGATAATGAGTGGTTAGCACCATAGCCTATCCTTCTACCTTCAATTATTCCATGAATAAAAGTTTCCACCCATTACACAAAGAGTGTTACTGACCACCGGAATGTAATAATAAAGAGCATGTTTTAAAATATTACAAATATTTGCCTGCAATTGGCCCTCGAAACCTTTCCAATCCATGTACCATGTCCAAATGATCGGTGATGAACAAGATCAAAAAGCCAGCCAAACTACTCCATTTGGTTTACCTCAAAACAACATTAGAAACAAAAGCTTCATCGTTTTGTTGTGAAGGAAGATTTTGTAGTCGACAAGTACGAAGGGATCAAGACGCTCCTCAAGGACACATTCGGTCTCAGCCGCCGCGACAGGGCGGCAAAACTCCTGCACGTGGATGGCCTTGTCGACCGTGCTCATGAACGAAATGCTCGCCCTGATGGATCGACACAAGACCTGCCTCCTTTTGAAACAGGTCTTCCTCGGCTGCTCCTCGCGGATGACGATTTCACCGACCCCCGATGGCTGGCAGCCCGTGCGGGCACGCTGTGGCAGGCCAAGCAGCAGGGTGGAGCCACCATCAGTCGGGTGGCGGCTGTGCCTCGGCATGTCATAGGGGCGGTCGCAGTCTCCACGGAAGGAGCAGCAGTGACATCGGCCACGAACGGCGCCAACAAGGACGATTGTTGCTACTACCACCAAAGGTGGGGCTCCAAGGCCCGCCAATGCCGACCACCCTGCACGCAATTATACCAAAATCAACATTTGGCATAATTTTACTAAGTTAAATATGTTGGGTAAATATGTCGTTGATAAGGCCACGTAACTTCAGGCCAGCCAGAAAGAATATCAATGATATTTGGCCCTGAACTTCAGGAGTAAATATTGACCTGGTCATATAATAAATATTTGAAATAATTTTTAACTTCTGACTGACCTGATGATCATTGCCTTGTCGATGAAGCCAGTTTACATTAATGCAATCTATTTAATTTAGCAGATTTCAAATTTTGACTTTAGATACAAGTAATCATAATCATAATCATATTTTATTAGCCAAGTATGTTTTGCAACTTGCGAGGAATTTGATTTGCCAGACAGTCATATCAATAAAAAGCAACAGAACACACAAAATACATTTTAACATAAACATCCACCACAGTGACTCCTCCACATTCCTCACTGTGATGGAAGGCGAAAAAAAGATCAATCTCTCCCTTCTTTGTCTTCCAGCGGTTGGGGGCCTCTAACTTTCCGTTGGTGGGATAATCTTAGTCCCATAGCCAGCGGCGGCCCTCCTCATTGGGGCGATCAAGTTCGTGCATCGGGGGGGAATCTTAGCTCCCCCTCGCCGGGCGATCTACCCCGGGTCGCGGCTAGTCGAACGTCGTGCGGCTTTTGGAGCTTCCCGACATCTTCTCAACCCGAGACTGCGAGCTCCTTGATGTTAAAGTCCACAGGCCACGTGTTGGAGCGTCGATCCCAGGCAAGGGATCGGCTCCGATGGTAAGTCCACGCCCCACAGTGGGGCTCAAAGTCAGTCCCAAGCGAGGCCTCCAGCTCCAAGATGTTAGGCCGCAGAGCGACCGGAGATACGATCTGGAAAACAATCGCATCTCCGGCAAGGTAATAGATTGAAAAAAAGTTTCCCCCGTCCCCCTCCCCCTCCCACATAAAACAAACCAGAGAACATTAACACACACTTTTTAAACACACTAAAAATATCGATAAAAAGACGAAAAGGACAGACAGACTGTAGGCGAGGCTGCCATCAAAGCGCCACCTGGTGTAATTAGAATATATTTGACAACATACCACGCAAAATCATATTGGGACAGATGAGCAAATATTGGGAAGAGGATAGGTTTTAGGGAGCAACTTAAAACAGGTCAAAGTCATTAAGAGGCAGAAAGGTTGAGGGAGGCGATCCCGGTTGCGGACAGAGTTGCAGGTGGAAAAGAGATGAAATAGCAAACTAATATATTCAATATTTTGTGGTATGAATCTTCCAATCTTCTAACATAATGTATAACAACAGAAGGACATTAACCTGATAGGGCAGCACAGTGGTGCAGCTGGTAGTGCTTCTGCCTCATAGCGCCAGAGACCCGGGTTCTATCCCGACCTCAGGTGCTGCCTGCGTGAAGTTTGCCTGTTTTCCCTGTGACCATGTGTGTTTCGTTTGGGTGCTCCGGTTTCGTGCCACATTCCAAAGACGTATAGGTTTGTAGGTCCATCAGCCTCTGTAAATTGCCCCTAGTGTGTAATGAATAGGATGTGAAAGTGGGATAACGTAGAACGAGTGTGAATGGGTGACTGACGGTCGGCGTGGGCCCGGTGGGCCGAAGGGCCTGTTTCCATGCTGTATCTGTAAATTAAACTAAACTTTGCTTAGCCTTTAGGTCATGGAAGAGATTCATGTTTTCAGTTTTGCATCATTGGTTCCCACAAGCCTGCTCTTTCCTTGCTAAAACAAACTTTATTCTGAATGAGAAACGTATACGAAACAAGAATTGTAATGGCCTACATCCCAAACTAGATTGTCCGTGCCGAACATGATGCCAAGTTAAACTAATCTCCCCTGCCGGCTCATGATCCATATCCCTCCATTCCCTGCATATCCATGTGCCTATCTAAGAGCCTCTTAACTGCCACTGTTGTATCTACCTCCACCCTTCTCTCCCCCCCCCCACCCCCCCAGCATGTTCCAGGCACCCACCACCCTCTGTGTAAAAAAAAACTTACCATGCCCGTCTCTTTTAAACTTTGCCCCTCTCACTTTAAGCAATACCCTCTAGTCTTTGACATTTCCACTTTGGTGGCAAATTGGTTCTCACTGTCCACGTTAGCTCTGGCCCTTATCTATATTACTAAAAGTCTGTTCTTGACCAGTTTTGGCCATCTGTGCTGCGATTTCCGAGAGAACGCCGCCACCTACGGCCGTCATTTTTGGCCACCTTGCTCAGAGCCCCCCTCCGCCACATATGCGCCGAGGATTTTTCCCGTCGATTAAAAATAACTGAGATATTAATGTTTTTACGAAATTCCCCATTCTCTCTGCTGCCCCCGCTGGCGGCAGGGGGAGGGACTGTAAAACCAGGAAGTGGTGTGCCACACAGTCTCTTCAAGATGGAGGAAGGCAGAGGGTCACGTTTCTCTGAGCTGTGAATAACACTGAACACATGTCTACTCAAATGTAAGTGCCCTTGGTGGTTCTAAAATGCTTGCAGAATGTGTCTATTGGTTCTAAAGCTTGCAAAAAAAAGTGTCTATTGGTTCTAAAGCTCGCAAATAAAATGTCGATTGGTTCTAAAGCTTGCAAAAAAACGTCTATGGGTTCTAAAGCTTTCAAAAAATGTCTATTGGTTCTGAAGCTTGCTAAAAAACTGTCTTTATTGGTTCTAAAGCTTGCAAAAAATGTCTATTGGTTCTAAAGCTTGCAAAAAAGTGTCTATTGGTTCTAAAGCTTGCAAAAAAATGTCTATTGGTTCTAAAGCTTGCAAAAAATGTCTATTGGTTCTAAAGCTTGTTAAAAATGTCTATTGGTTCTAAAGCTTGCAAAAAATGTCTCTATTGGTTCTAAAGCTTGCAAAAAAATGTCTATTGGTTCTAAAGTTTGCAAAAAATGTCTATTGGTTCTAAAGCTTGCAAAAAAATGTCTATTGGTTCTAAAGCTCGCATAAAAATGTCCATTGGTTCTAAAGCTTGCAAAAAGTGTCTCTGTTGGTTCTAAAGCTTGCAAAAAGTGTCTCTATTGGTTCTAAAGCTTGCAAGAAATGTCTCTATTGGTTCTAAAGCTTGCAAAAAATGTCTCTATTGGTTCTAAAGCTTGCAAAAAAAGTCTATTGGTTCTAAAGCTTGCAAAAAAAGTCTATTGGTTCTAAAGCTTGCAAAAAAAGTCTATTGGTTCTAAAGCTAGCAAAAAGATGTCTATTGGTTCTAAAGCTTGCAAAAAAAGTCTATTGGTTCCAAATTGGTTCATACTAGCGCTCCAGAAAGCCCCCCCCCCCCCCTGGTTGACTTGGCTTGGGTGTGTCTTGAAATTGAAAGGCACTACTTACTGCAAATGGTGGCATGAAGTTGAAAGGCACTACTTACTGCAAATGGTGGCTTGGGAGCTTTGGCTTGATGTTGAAAGGCACTATTACTGCAAATGGTGGCTTGGTTGCTTTGGCTTGAAGTTGAAAGGCACTACTTACTGCAAATGGTGGCTTGGTTGCTTTGGCTTGAGGTTGAAAGGCACTACTTACTGCAAATGGTGGCTTGGGTGTGGCTTGAAGTTGAAAGACACCACTTACTACAAATGGTGGCATGAAGTTGAAAGGCACTACTTACTGCAAATTTGGCGCGTGGGTGCATTGGCTTGAAGTTGAAAGGCACTACTTACTGCAAATTGTGGCTTGAAGTTGAGAGGCACTACTTACTGCAAATGGTGGCATGAAGTTGAAAGGCACTACTTCCTGCAAATGATGGCCTGGGTGTGGCTTGAAGTTGAAAGACACCACTTACTGCAAATGGTGGCATGAAATTGAAAGGCACTACTTACTGCAAATGGTGGCTTGGGAGCTTTGACTTGAAGTTGAAAGGCACTACTTACTGCAAATGGAGGCTTGGGAGCTTTGGCTTGAAGTTGAAAGGCACTATTACTGCGAATGGTGGCTTGGTTGCTTTGGCTTGAAGTTGAAAGGCACTACTTACTGCAAATGGTAGCTTGGGTGTGGCTTGGGTGTGGCTTGAAGTTGAAAGACACCACTTACTACAAATGGTGGCATGAAGTTGAAAGGCACTACTTACTGCAAATGGTGGCTTGGTTGCTTTGGCTTGAAGTTGAAAGACACTACTTACTGCAAATGGTAGCTTCGGAGCTTTGACTTGTAGTTGAAAGGCACTACTAACTGCAAATGATGGCTTGGGTGTGGCTGGGTGTGACTTGAAGTTGAAAGGCACTACTTACTGCAAATTGTGGCTTGAAGTTGAAAGGCACTACTTACTGCAAATTGTGGCTTGAAGTTGAAAGGCACTACTTACTGCAAATGGTGGCTTGGGTGCTTTGGCTTTAAGTTGAAATGCACTACTTACTGAAAATTGTAGCTTGGGTGCTTTGGCATTAAGTTGAAAGGCACTGCAAATGGTGGCATGAAGTTGAAAGGCACTACTTACTGCAAGTGGTGGCTTGGGAGCTTTGGTTTGAAGTTGAAAGGCACTACTTACTGCAAATGGTGGCTTGGGAGCATTGGCTTGAAATTGAAAGGCACTACTTACTGCAAATGGTGGCTTGGTTGCTTTGACTTGAAGTTGAAAGGCACTACTTACTGCAAATGATGGCTTGGGAGCTTTGGCTTGAAGTAGAAAATGCACTACTCACTGCAAATGGTGCCTTGGGTGCTTTGGCTTGAAGTTGAAAGGCACTACTTACTGCAAATGGTGCTTTGAGTGCTTTGGCTTGAAGTTGAAAGGCACTATTTACTGCTAATGGTGGCATGAGGTTGACAGGCACTACTTACTGCAAATGGTGGCTTGGGTGCATTGGCTTGAAGTTGAAAGGCACTATTTACTGCTAATGGTAACATGAAGTTGAAAGGCACTTTTACTGCAAATGGTGGCTTGGTTGCTTTGACACCTACACTGGGGGCGCTGCTCTGGCAGCAGCCATGTCATGCAGCTCGTCAGTTTTTCAACCTTTTTTTTATTTTTTAGTATGTTTTAAAGTCTGTATTTAATGTTTCTTTGTGTGTTTTGTGTGGGGGGTGGTGTGGGGGGGTAAGGGGGAAACCGCTTCGGTCGCCTCCTCCACGGAGAGGCGAGTTTTTCCAGGTCGCCTCCCCCGTGGCCTAACATCAAGGATCGACGCGGCCTTACCCGGAGACACGCCCGGGGCTTCAGCGGCGGGCGCAGCGTGGACTCTCGATGTGGAGCGGGCGACCCTCGCTGGGGCTCGCTGGAGGGGAGCGCTCCGTTTCGCTGGGCGGGGGCAGCCGGCAGCCTGAAGTCGCAGCCTGAAGCCGCGGTCTGCAGAGCTCCAGCTGGTGTGGCGTCTACAGCCCGGGATCTCACGTTGGGGACCCGGGGGAAGAAGAAGCCATCACTGCCGGCCCGCGGCCAACTTCTACCGCGGGTCCGGCATGGACTTACCATCACCCCTGGAGGGGAGCTTCGATCGCCGGCCCTGCAGTCTACGGTGCTTCTGGTTGCGGCGGGGACTTTAAATCTTGACCGCCGGCCTGCGGCCTACAACAATCTGAAGCCGCGGTCTCCGGTGAGAAAGAGCCGATCCTGGACTGACTCTGGACTCTGGTCCTGACCACGGGGGGGAAATGGAGGAGGACTGGCCAAATGTTGTGCCTTCCACCACAGTGATGAATGCTGTGGTGGATGTTTGTGTTACAGTTTTATTGTGGTTGTGTGTTCTTTATTATTGTATCGCTGCAGACAACCCAAATTTCCACCAGCCTGGCTGTGTGGCAATAAATTATATCTAATCTAATCTAAGTTGAAAGGCACCTCTTACTGCTAACGGTGGCTTGGGTGTGGTTTGAAGTTAAAAGGCATTACTTACTGCAAATGGTGGCTTGGGTGCATTGGCTTGAAGTTGAAAGGCACCACTTACTGCAAATGGTGGCATGAAGTTGAAATGCACTACTTACTGCAAATGGTGGCATGAAGTTGAAATGCACTACTTACTGCAAATGGTGGCTTGGGTGCTTTGGCTTGAAGTTAAAAGGCACTACTGTAAATGCACTTACTTCCTGTTTGCATTGTATATTGATTTTAGATAAAACGCTACCACTTACGGCTGTGATTTTTGGCCATCTTACTCAGTCCCCCTCCGCTGACCAGGTGCAGAGAATTCTTCCCATCAATGAAAAATAAAAGTGTTATTAGTTTTTTTTTAAATGTTGAGAATCTCTCTCCTGTCAATCACTCAATGAAAGCCACACCTTTTCTGGTGGGTGGGAGGGGTTATAAAACCCGGAAATGTGGGTGTGGCTCAGTCTCTGCAAGATGGAGGAGGGAGAGGTCACGACTCGCTGTCTTTAGTGGCTTTGCACCCTACTTCAAATGGTATGAAACTGCACTTGAATTTGGTGGCCTTGCACCCTGCTAGAAGTGGTAAGAAACTGCACTTGAATTTGGTGGCCTTATACCCTGCTTGAAATAGAATTTCAAGGATTAGCCGTGAGTCAACTACCAGCCCACCAGCCGTGACTGAGTGAGTTGCCAGCACAACAGGCTTGATTGACTGAGACGCCAGCCCAAGAATCCATTTGGCGCACAATTTGCATACTAGCCCTCTGGAAAACAATCCCTTCAGCCCACAACACCCATACTAACGCTCCAGAAAGCCCCCCCCCCCAACTGGCCACCAATATTAGAATTGGTGGAGAGGTGGAATATTGCGTTGGATGACCAGCCCTCCTGTGTGATGCTGGGACCCAACGGGTCCCACTTAGTCTAGCTTTGAGAATAAAATTTCCATCCACCCTTCACCCACAGAAACGTTTTGGACTTGGATCCAGAAGCACAGTAGTTGATAAACGAAACGATATGATACGACAGAACCTTATTTATCCCAGGAGGGAAATTGATCTACCAAGAATAGACAATAGGTGCAGGAGCAGGCCATTTGGCCCTTTGATCCAGCACCGCCATTCAATGTGATCATGGCTGATCATCCCCAATCAGTACCCCGTTCCTGCCTTCTCCCATATCCTCTGACATATCCCCGGGAGTCTTAACAATCATAAAAAATACAAAATACAGGAAACATGAAATTAAAGTGACGAGTGGAAAGGGGAAGTCAGTCTCATATGCTTGTTTCTTGAAGTTATATTGTGACCTCCTCACCAAAGCTCACCAGTCCCAGACGCACACTTGTCTGAACTTAATTATCACCAAAGGACCAGTTGTTGGTGGGGACATGCGGATGGGCAGGTCACCTCCATGTTATTTAGATTAGCCAAATTGGGGCCTCCCATTTAGCTCACATGTTGTGGACTTGTTGATGCCAGCGTCTGAGTAATTTCCAACATCTGTTGCAAATTTGCTGTCGCTCTGTGATTCTGTGTTCAGCAGTTTGTTCCATACAGCCAGGCACACGATGGAACTCAGTCCAGCCCGATGAAGTGGAAGTTCCCAACTACGTAGTATTGTTACATGTACTGAAGTAGAGTCAAAGTTTTGTTTTCAAAACAGATAGGGCAGCACAGTGGCGCAGCGGTAGTGTTGCTGGCTTACAGCGGCAGAGACCCAGGTTCTATCCTGACTACGGGTGCTGTCCGTGCGGAGTTTCACGTTCTCCCCGTGTCTACGTGGGTTTTCCCTGAGTCCTCTGGTTTTCTCCCCCCACGCCTCCAAAGGTGTACAGTTCCGTCTGCCACTTTTGCGGGCTGGAAGAGTCTGTGTACCACGTGTACATGGAGTGCGTGAGGCTGCAGCCACTGTTTGAATACCTAAAGGGGCTGCTCCTTGCCTTCTGGCTGCATTTTTCACCCACCATCCTCAACTATGGACACCCTGTGCATAGGAGAGAGGGTAGGGCTGGCCATCCGCGAGTCAAGGCTCCAGGCAGTGGAGGGCTGTACCCGAGCCGGCTGCCTACCCCTTTTCCAGGGTTACGTCCGTGCCCGGGTAGGGTTAGAAAGGGAATAAGTCCTGTCCACGGGCTCCGCAGAGTGTTAAATGCATCCTTGACAGGGAGTGTAAGATAGCTGTATAGTAGCTTATTAAGGATATGTGTTTGTATTGTTTATGGTGGTGGGCTCTGGTTTGTTTTATTGTAGTGTAATATTAATTTTTAATAATTGAATACATTTTTTGAATTAAAAGAAAGTGGACATGTTTGTAGGATAATTGGCTTCAGTAAAGGGCCTGTCCCACTTGTGCGTCATTTGCACGTCACGCAGATGACGCGCAAAGATTTTGTACATCCCAAAATCCTGGGGTGCCGCTCGCGACCGCTCGTAACTGCCTACGTCACCACGCACCATGCATGCATAATGCGCACTTGGCACGCGTAATGCGCACTATGCGCGCATCATGTGCGTGTCGTGCGTCGTGACGCGCAAATGATGTCGCGTAAATGACGCGCAAATGGCGCCCAAGTGAGACAGGCCCTTAACGATTGTAAATTGTCCCTAGTGTGTAGGAGAATGCTACTGTACGGTGATCGCTGGTCGGCGGTTTCTACGCTGTATCTCTAAACTCTAAAGTAAGATCAGATATACTATACACACAGCAAATACAATCAAGTCAAAGTCAAGTACAATAGATAGAGCAATGGAAATGATACAGAGTGAAGAATATAGTTCTCAGCATTGTAGTCCATAGACTAAGTCCAATGTCCGCAATGGGGTAGAGGTGAATCAGACAGTACCCTAGCTTATGGAAGGTATATTCATAAGCCTGATAACAGAGGGGAAGAAGCTGTTCCTGAGTCTGGTGGTGCGCGCTTTCAAGCTTCTGTATCTTCTGCCAGACAGGAGCAGGGAGAGGATGGAATGACAGAGGAGGGACAGGTCTTTGATTATTTTGGCTGCTTTTCTGAGACAATATGACGTGTAGATGGAGTCAACGCCAGAAACCAAAGGGAAAAAAAAGCACAGCCTTTAAAGGCAGAACTGAATATGGTGCCAACACTTTGGGATTGTCAAGGGGAAATCAGAGGAAATGCCCAGAAGAGAAATTTGAGGAAAGTTGTTTCCACATTTCTGGAAATGTTTTCATTTATTCATGTGGAAAAATTATTTGATGGGAGCAAAGGCGACGAGCCATGTCAGGATTGTTTAGATCATCAAAGGAGTCAAGGGCAGGGGAATTGCCCAGACTGTGGAACGCCGGCAGGATAGTGTAGATGTCGAACCATTTGAGGCAAGGTGCCACTTGGTTAAATCAACAGTAAAATACTTGAACAGCAGAGACAAACCTTGGTCGAAATGAACGTCAACAATATTTGATCATTTAAAATCGATGGAGTGGGGTCAGATAAACAGAAGGCTGATATTTAACAGATTAGTCAATGAGGTTAACAACACAAAATGGATTAGGTTGCGTCCAACACACAGCTGACTGGACTTGACTCATAGTTCATGTCCTCGTATGGAGGACCTTGTAGTTCACCCAGAGGGTACTGGCATTGACGGCAAGGCTGTGAAAGCCAAGGCGGACAATGTTCACCCGTGAATCACAGTCATGGAGACACATGAGCACAGAAACAGGCCCCTTCGGCCCAACTCGTCCATGCCGACCAAGAATGTGCAAGAGAGAATGCAGGTCCTCCCCTCCCACATTCACCTGATAAAAAATGTCCACGAGTAAAAAAAATAGTCGGGAGGATGCCCCGAGTACCTACGGATGGCATAACGAGCCGCTACGATATATCTACGGACTCCTACGGCCTCCTATGGACCTGCTACGAACATTCTGCGAGTTTGAATCAAGGGGAAAACTCAGGAGAATTTGTGAATAACTCGGGAAAATTTGTGAATAACTCGTGAAAGTAGGACAGGCCCTTCACTTTCAGGTTCATGATGTTGACTTCATTCTTGATAACACTCTGGGTGTGCATGTAAAAGTGGCATAACATGGAACGGGTGATCGGTGGTCAACGTCGACTCGGTGGGCTGAAGGGCCTGTTTCCATGCGATATCTCTAAAACTAAAACTAAAACCAAATATCAAGATTCCTACTCTGGGGAGAGCAGGAAGCTCCACTGAGAACAAGACCGCCATTGTTGGAGAGAAAAGGTTGTGAAAACCTGGGATTGCTGCCGAAAATAATAGCACGCATCATCACCTGCAACATTTTAACAAGTACTGTTGTATCTTCACCAAACAATGGCCCCTGTGTGATAGCTTGAAACACACCGGGCAGGAATCTATCTTGAGACACATTTGCTGCACTAACCTCAACAGAACTGAACTTTGTAAGTGAACCATGACACATAACCACACTATATCATTTGTTTTGTTCTTGGGAGTCCACAATGAATATCCTCGCCACAGCATTTAACTTTATTGTTCTGAATAGTTTAGTTTAGTTTAGAGATACAGCGCGGAAACAGGCCTTTCGGCCAACCGAGTCCGCACCGACCAGCGATCCCCGCACATCAACACTACCCTACACACCAGGAACAATTTTACATTTTATACCAGAGCCAATTAACCTACAAACCTGTACGTCTTTGGAGTGTGGGAGGAAACCAAAGATCTCCAGGAGAAAACCCACGCTGGTCATGCGGAGAACGTACAAACTCCGTACAAACAGGATCGAACCCAGGTCTCTGGCGCTGGGAGGCAGCAACTCTACCACTGCACCACCCAGCTGCCCGATTGTTGCCTGGATTAGTGGGTATTAGCTACAAGGAGAGGTTAGACAAATTTGTATGAGGGGAGACCCAGTAAAATTATATAAAATTACTAGACTAAGTGGGACCCGTTGGGGCCCAGCATCACACAGGAGGGCTGGCCATCCAACGCAATATTCCACCTCTCCACCAATTCTAATATTGGTGGCCAGTTGGGGGGGGGGGGCTTTCTGGAGGATGGTGGGTGAAAAATGCAGCCAGAAGGCAAGGAGCAGCCCCTTTAGGTATTCAAACAGTGGCTGCAGCCTCACGCACTCCATGTACACGTGGTACACAGACTCTTCCAGCCCGCAAAAGTGGCAGACGGAACTGTACACCTTTGGAGGCGTGGGGGGAGAAAACCAGAGGACTCAGGGAAAACCCACGTAGTCACGGGGAGAACGTGAAACTCCGCACGGACAGCACCCGTAGTCAGGATAGAACCTGGGTCTCTGCCGCTGTAAGCCAGCAACACTACCGCTGCGCCACTGTGCTGCCCTATCTGTTTTGAAAACAAAACTTTGACTCTACTTCAGTACATGTAACAATACTACGTAGTTGGGAACTTCCACTTCATCGGGCTGGACTGAGTTCCATCGTGTGCCTGGCTGTACGGAACAAACTGCTGAACACAGAATCACAGAGCAACAGCAAATTTGCAACAGATGTTGGAAATTACTCAGACGCTGGCATCAACAAGTCCACAACATGTGAGCTAAATGGGAGGCCCCAATTTGGCTAATCTAAATAACATGGAGGTGACCTGCCCATCCGCACGTCCCCACCAACAACTGGTCCTTTGGTGATAATTAAGTTCAGACAAGTGTGCGTCTGGGACTGGTGAGCTTTGGTGAGGAGGTCACAATATAACTTCAAGAAACAAGCTTATATGAGACTGACTTCCTCTTTCCACTCGTCACTTTAATTTCATGTTTCCTGTATTTTGTATTTTTTATGATTGTTAAGACTCCCGGGGATATGTCAGGGGATATGGGGAGAAGGCAGGAACGGGGTACTGATTGGGGATGATCAGCCATGATCACATTGAATGGCGGTGCTGGATCAAAGGGCCAAATGGCCTGCTCCTGCACCTATTGTCTATTGTTGGTAGATCAATTTCCCTCCTGGGATAAATAAGGTTGTGTCGTATCATATTGTTTCGTTTATCAACTACTGTGCTTCTGGATACAAGTCCAAAACCTTTCTGTGGGTGAAGGGTGAATGGAAATTTTATTCTCAAAATTAGACTAAGTGGGACCCGTTGGGTCCCAGCATCACACAGGAGGGCTTGTCATCCAACGCAATATTCCACCTCTCCACCAATTCTAATATTGGTGGCCAGTTGGGGGGGGGGGGGCTTTCTGGAGCGCTAGTATGGGTGTTGTGGGCTGAAGGGATTGTTTTCCAGAGGGCTAGTATGCAAATTGTGCACCAAATGGATTCTTGGGCTGGCGTCTCAGTCAATCAAGCCTGTTGTGCTGGCAACTCACTCAGTCACGGGTGGTGGGCTGGTAGTTGACTCACGGCTAATCCTTGAAATTCTATTTCAAGCAGGGTATAAGGCCACCAAATTCAAGTGCAGTTTCTTACCACTTCTAGCAGGGTGCAAGGCCACCAAATTCAAGTGCAGTTTCATACCATTTGAAGTAGGGTACAAAGCCACTAAAGACAGCGAGTCGTGACCTCTCCCTCCTCCATCTTGCAGAAACTGAGCCACACCCACATTTCCGGGTTTTATAACCCCTCCCCCCCCACCGGAAAATGTGTGGCTTTCATTGAGTGATTGACAGGAGAGAGATTCTCAACATTTAAAAAAAAAACTAATAACACTTTTATTTTTCATTGATGGGAAGAATTCTCTGCACCTGCTCAGCGGAGGGGGGCTGAGTAAGATGGCCAAAAATCACAGCCGTAAGTGGTAGCGTTTTATCTTAAATCAATATACACTGCAAACAGGAAGTAAGTGCATTTACAGTAGTGCCTTTTAACTTCAAGCCAAAGCACCCAAGCCACCATTTGCAGTAAGTAGTGCATTTCAACTTCATGCCACCATTTGCAGTAAGTGGTGCCTTTCAACTTCAAGCCAATGCACCCAAGCCACCATTTGCAGTAAGTAGTGCCTTTCAACTTCAAACCACACCCAAGCCACACCCAAGCCACCATTAGCAGTAAGAGGTGCCTTTCAACTTCAAGTCAAAGCTCCCAAGCCACCATTTGTAGTAAGTAGTGCCTTTCAACTTCAAGCCAAAGCAACCAAGCCACCATTTGCAGTAATAATGCCTTTCAACTTCATGCTGCCATTAGCAGTAAATAGTGCCTTGCAACTTCAAGCCAATGCACCAAACCCACCATTTGCAGTAAGTAGTGCCTGTCAACCTCATGCCACCATTTGCAGTAAGTAGTGCCTTTCAACTTCAAGCCAAAGCAACCAAGCCACCATTTGCAGTAAGTAGTGCCTTTCAACTTCATGCCACCATTTGCAGTAAGTAGTGCCTTTCAACTTCAAGCCAATGCACCCACGCCCCCCATTTGCAGTAAGTAGTGCCTGTCAACCTCATGCCACCATTTGCAGTAAGTAGTGCCTTTCAACTTCAAGCAAAGCTCCCAAGCCACCACTTGCAGTAAGTAGTGCCTTTCAACTTCATGCCACCATTTGCAGTGCCTTTCAACTTAAAGCCAAAGCACCCAAGGCACCATTTGCAGTAAGTAGTGCCTTTCAACTTCAAGCCACAATTTGCAGTAAGTAGTGCCTTTCAACTTCAAGCCAATGCACCCACGCCCCCATTTGCAGTAAGTAATGCATTTTTTTGCAAGCTTTAGAACCAATAGACATTTTTCTGCAAGTTTTAGAACCAATAGACATTTTTTTGCAAGCTTTAGAACCAATAGACATTTTTTTTGCAAGATTTAGAACCAATAGAGACACTTTTTGCAAGCTTTAGAACCAATAGACATTTTTTTGCAAGCTTTAGAACCAATAGACATTTTTTTGCAAGCTTTAGAACCAATAGACTTTTTTTGCAAGCTTTAGAACGAATAGACATTTTTTGCAAGCTTTAGAACCAATAGACATTTTTTTTGCAAGCTTTAGAACCAATAGACATTGTTTTGCAAGCTTTAGAACCAATAGAGACACTTTTTGCTAGCTTTAGAATCAATAGACATTTTTTGCAATCTTTAGAACCAATAGACATTTTTTTGCAAGCCTTAGAACCAATAGACATTTTTTTGCAAGCTTTAGAACCAATAGACATTTTTTGCAAGCTTTAGAAACAATAGAGACACTTTTTGCAAGCTTTAGAACCAATAGACATTTTTTTGCAAGCTTTAGAAAGAATAGACACTTTTTTTACAAGCTTTAGAACCAATCGACATTTTTTGCAAGCTTTAGAACCAATAGAGACACTTTTTGCAAGCTTTAGAACCAATAGACATTTTTTGCAAGCTTTAGAACCAATGGACGTTTTTTTGCAAGCTTTAGAACCAATAGACATTTTTTTGCAAGCTTTAGAACCAATAGACACTTTTTTTACAAGCTTTAGAACCAATAGACACATTCTGCAAGCATTTTAGAACCACCATGGGCACTTACATTTGAGTGGACATGTGTTCAGTGTTATTCACAGCTCAGAGAAACGTGACCCTCTGCCTTCCTCCATCTTGAAGAGACTGTGTGGCACACCACTTCCTGGTTTTACAGTCCCTCCCTCCTGCCGCCAGCGGGGGCAGCAGAGAGAATGGGGAATTTCGTAAAAACATTAATATCTCTGTCATTTTTAATCGACGGGAAAAATCCTCGGCACATATGCGGCGGAGGGGGGCTCTGAGCAAGGTGGCAAAAATGACGGCCGTAGGTGGCGGCGTTCTCTCGGAAATCGCAGCACAGATGGCCAAAACCGGTCAAGAACAGACTTTTAGTAATATAGATAAATAGCGGGGGTAAACTCAGTTGCCAATTTAAATATGTTATCAATAAACTTTTTGCTGGCCGAGGCTATTAAGCAATGTTGAATCACGATGAATGAATAACAATATTCAATAGGCATTTGGACGGGTGCATGGATGGCAAAGGTTAAGAGGGAACACAAAGTGCTGGAGTAACATAGCGGGTCAGGCGGCATCTCTGGAGGACGCGGAAGGTGACGTTCCGGGACGGAAACCTGCTTTAGACTGATTGGAATTGGGGGATTGAAGCTGGAAGAGAGGTGGTAGAGGGGGGGAAACTGCCACCACCTCGCTTTCAGCTTTCTCACTCCCTCCCTGCACTGCAGTCTGAAGAATGAACAGTTTGACCGGTAACATTGCCCATTCATGTCCTCCAGAAATGTTGCCTGTCCTGCTGAGTTACTTCAGCACTTTGTGTTCTAGTGAAGATTCCAGCATCTGCAGTTCCTTGTGTCTAGATGGATGTGGGGCAAACACTGGCAAATGGGACTTAGCTCAAAGGACACGAGGTCGGCATCATGGATGAATTGGGCCGACGGGCCTGTTCCTGCGCTGTATGACTCCATGAATCCATGGTTGGAATTGGGAATAGGTTCAGACATGACCTTAGTAAATGGCGCAATTGTTTCAATGGACCTCTGATTGCCTTCTTCATTGCCATCTTCCCACTGTGGATCTCACATCATGAGTTCCCTCTCTAATCTAAAGCATGGAAATGTTTACTGTCGAGTGACATCTTTAAAAACATATCACGATCAGGATGATTTACGAGGTATGTCTTGATCAATACATAGGGCAGTGTGCAGATGCGGCGCCGACAGACAAGAAGCCGAAACAAAGAAACCGGATGTGAGCCGGGAACTGAGGCCAGTTGTCCGTGATGTCTGGATCCCAATGCTCAGCGCTTAGTGTTTCGTAGTTGGCGAATGTTTTGATTTGTAATTAGCCTGATTTGTAATTAGTTGACAAAACCTTAATTTATTCATCTGGAATATCCAAGGGGATGGGATAAGTGTAATATTAAAATGACTTGCAAGGTGTCAGGCTGTCTGTCACAACATACAGCCCCGATAACCCATTATTTCCTTCAGTTAAATATTGGGAAGGTAGCACTATTGTCATTTGCCACTCAACTATTATGTTGGTTTACCTCACTGACTATTTCTAACCAATTCCTAACCAATTCCTTTGACAGGTTGAATAGAAATGCCCCCAATCTCGTTGTTTTATTAATTGAACACTAGATGAACATCCTCAAGGAGTGTAATCAGATGGAAACTGATTCAGATGCGATGTTTAAGAGTTTGTTCAAAGAAGGGGCATATTTTAAAGGAGCGAGAGAAATACTTGCAGGGGAATGTGTAAGGAGGTTATTATTTGTCTTTAGTTTTAGCTTGAACCAGGACATCTGAAGATTCAAAGTTTAATATAGTAATTGTGCTGATACTGACTCCAACCAACCATGTAATTAATATTATCCATTCTGGAGGTTTTATTTTTCTGATGCCATTTAAACATCACTTGGATTTCAATCACTTCAATGTAAAAGTAATTGGGAATGGGGAGCATTGGAACAAAAATTTGCCCTATAAAATGTTGATCAGAGTGCTGCACGTGTTGATCAGAGCCTGGGCCCTACTGTGGAATGTAATTAGGAATGTAATTTAGTTAAACCTTATTCATAGCTAATCCAATTTAAAGCATATATATTGCATTCAAGTGTAAGTTAAAAGACTCGCTACAGTATGCACCAGGCAAACGCCTCCGCTGTCATGCTGTGAAAACAGAGAGGATGAGACGGAGTTTCTTTCCAAAGGCCATCAGGACTGTAAACTCTTATCTCTCCAGGGACTAATTCACTGTACTAATTTACTGTCGTGTTGTGTCTTTTTTTAAATTGGTGGAGTTTTTTTCTATTATGTAAATTATGGAAGTGGCTAATGAGAGGAAACGCGCAAAGTACCAGGAACTGGTGGAGATGTGCCAGGACTGAGGCTGGAAGACATACTATGAGCCCATAGAGGTGGGCTGTAGTCCTCAACCAGTTGGGCATTACGGGGCTGGCAAAGAAGATGCCATTCAATCCGCAAGCGAAGCCGCAGAGAAAGCCACTAGGTGGCTTTGGATTGAGAGGGCTGATCCGTGGGCAGTTGCTGCTGGGACGCAAGTCGGGGCTTGATCAACCCCGGCTGGGTCGCCTGGGTGAGGGTGTCTGATGTTGTGAGACCCGAAACACCCGATGACCCCAGGTCACATCACTGAGGATGCGTCCCAGCGTATCTAGAAGATGTATCTTTCACACTGATTCGGTTCTATTCTGTTCTGTTGTTTTTGCACAATCCGCAGGCATTGCCGCTTTCATTTCACTGAACATCTTGTATGTGTATGTGACAAATAAAGTTGACTTGACTTGTGCCACTGTGCTGCCCTTGGAAAATGCCAAAGATTTGCTGCTTTTTGGCTGAACAAATGTCTTATCCTGGTGCTGAATAGAAAATATTGCCGTGCGCCTCTGATTACACCCAAACATCAGGGCGGCACGGTGGTGCAGCGGTACAGTTGCTGCCTTACAACGCCAGAGACCTGGGTTTAAACCTCACTAGGGGTGCTGTCTGTATGGTGTTTGCACGTTCTCCCCGTGATCGGCGTGGGTTTTCTCCAATATATTTGGTTTCCTCCCACACTCCAAAGACGTACAGGTTTGTAGGTTAATTGGCTTGGTGTATGTGTAAATTGTCCCTAGTGTGTGTAGGATAGTGTTAATGTGCGGGGATCGTTGGTGGGTGCGGACTCGGTGGACCGAAGAGCCTGTTTCCGCACTGTATCTCTAAACTAAACTAAAATAAAAAATCATACCTGCATTTACATTATTTTGCCAAGTTCCTTAAGCAGCTCATATGGTTCAACAAGATCACTTTTCATTGTAACAAACTTTAGATGTTAATGCTGCATTTCTACTCGTGGAAAGATCAAGTTCTTTGCATTCCCTCCAGCGTGTGTCTATCATTCCTTTGGCTGGAAGAGCAGACTGGTGTGCAAAATTCCAGGTGTGGTCTCACCTGAGCCGAACACAATACCAATAAGACATCACTGATGTTGAATTCAAACATACAGTTTGCCTTTTTTATTGCCTCATTGCCTGCAGTAATTTCCAACAGAAGTAGTCCACCACGGATTTTAGTCCCAACTGAGAATGATTGCAACGTCCCTCTGATCATTTGCAGCTTCATCGCCGTGGTGCAGCGGGCAGAGCCGCTGCCCCACAGCGCCGGAGACCCTGGTTCGATCCTGACCTCAGGTGCTGTCTGTGTGCAGTTTACACGTTCTCCCAGTGACCACCTGGGTTTCTTTCGGGTGCTCCAGTTTCCTCCCACATACCACAGCCGTGTATTGCCCTCCGTAAAATTCCCCCTGATTTGTAGGGAGTGGATGAGAAAGTGGGATAATGTAGAACTAGTGTGAAGGGGTGGTCGGCGTGGACTCAGTAGGATGAAGGCCATATTTCCTTGCTGTATCTCTAAACTAAACTTATCTAAATGTCTTGGTTTGTGTTGTTCACTGGTTCTTGAACCACAGAAAAAGTGTCTGTTTGGTGAGAGTTTTGAGTTTGAGTTTATTGTCACGTGTATCAAGCTACAGTGAACAGCTTTTGTTGCGTGCTAACCAGTCAGCGGAAAGACAATACATGATCACAATCGAGCCATATACAGTGTACAGATACACGATAAATGGAATGAGGTGAATAGCGTTTGGTTGCAAGGTAAAGTCTGGTAAAGTCCGATCAAAGATAGTGTGAGGGACTCCAATGAGGCAAATGGTAGGTGAGGACTGCTCTCTAGTTGTTGGTAGGATGATTAGTTTAGTTTAGTTTAGTTTAGAGACACAGCGTGGAAACAGGCCCTTCGGCCCACCGAGTCCGTGCTGACCAGCAATCCCCGCATATGAACACTATCCTACACACACAAGGGACGATTTACCAAGCCAATTAACCTACAAACCTGTACTTCTTTGTAGTGTGGGGTGAAACCGGAGCACCCGGAGAAACCCCACACAGGTCGCAGGGAGAACGTATAAATTCCGTACAGACAGCACCCATCTTCTGGCGCTGTGAGGCAGCAACTCTACCACTGCGCCACCGTGCCACACAACCAAGAATGGTTCAGAGAGGGTGGGAAGGAGGAGGAAATAAGGTGCAGGGAGACAATCAGGAGAGGTGGTGGTGAAGTGTGGTGATTAATGGAGTGATTGAAGTCTTGACAGAAGAACCACCAAGTTCATTTGGTGAATGAACTTGGGTCAAGGGACTGATTTGGTGAGAAAATGAGCCCATGTTAAGACCCTAAATGACCCTTCTTCACACCTCTCCATTGACTCTCAGTCTGACGAAGGTTCTCGACCCGAAACGTCACCTACTCCTCCCCAGAAATGCTGCCTGACCCACTGAGTTAAGGGCCTGTCCCACTTGGCCACCATTTGCGCGGCATTTATGTGACCTTCAATAATGTGGTCGTCAAGTTGTGACGCACGGGTAGCGTGTGGGTAGCGTGGGACGGGCGCATGGAGAGGCATGGAGGAGTGTGGAGTTGCGTGCGGTATTGGGCGCGCCACCTGCGTGACGTATCGCATACGCACGCTGACGCATTGGGTACGCACGCTGATGCATTGGGTACGCATGCTGACGCATTGGCGTCGCACGCTGGCGTCCCGATGTCTCACGTGTATCGCATGATGACGCATGGTTACGTCACCTTGCATAACAATGCGTCGCCGCGCGCCGCAGGGTATACGAATGACATCTCGCGCGCCAGACAGCATGATGATGCGTCGACCTATTTTACATATGACGCGTAAATGAGGCGCAAATGATGGCCCATTATTTCAGCATTTGTGTCTATCTTCGGTGTAAACCAGCATCTGCATTTCCTTTCGACACATTCTGGTTGAATATAAATGCGGTTTTCCTAAACTCAGCTGCATTCAAGTCAGGTCACTCTAGCAATGGTGCCAATCGACTACAGGCCCATTTCTTAGCCAGATCAGAATAAGGTTTATACCTTGTTCTTGGCAAGGAGCTCAGATATCTGTTTCAATGTTCCAGCCAGCTACTGGCAGCCAAGACTGCACTTGCCACCTTCAACATTTCAACACCAATCATTACTGGTCTGTAATATGTGGAATGGGTGGCAGCGGTAGAGTTGCTGCCTTACAGCGCTTGCAGTGCCAGTAGACCCCAGTTCGATCCCGACTACGGGTGCTGTCTGTACGGCGTTTGTACGTTCTCCCCCTGACCACGTGGGTTTTCTCCGAGATCTTGGTTTCCTCCCACACTCCAAAGACGTACAGGTTTGTAGGTTAATTGGCTTGGTTTCAATATAAATTGTCCCTAATGTGTGCGGGATAGTGTTAATGTGTGGGTTCGCTGGCCAGTGCAAACTCGGTGGGCTGAAGGGCCTGTTTCCGTGCCCCATCTCTAAACTAAACAAAACTGAAAGCAGAGATGAATTAATACGGATGTACTATAGGGAGAAGGAGGGAGAATGGGGTTAGGACGGAGAGATAGATCAGGCGTGATTAAATGACAGAGTAGACTTGAAGGGCCGAATGGCCTATTCTGCTCCCATCACTTATGACTGTATGAATTTCCAGGACCACCTGGGAGTGGTGGGAGGTAAATCCATAGTGGAGGGAAGATGGGGAGAACTGGGAAGGGGAAAAGGGCAGGGGGATGTCTCCTCCAGTGAGCTAGCACTGACGCAATGGGCCAAAAGGCCTGCCTTGCGAAATTCTTCGCACGTCATAAAGAATCACGTTCTCAGCACCTCTTTTGCGTGACCTCCATCTGGTGAATGTGCATTCCAGACTCTCCTCACTGCCCCGAGGATCTTTGAACACAAGGTGTTGTCTGTTCAACATCTCTGGTGGCCTGTAAGTGGCGGCCACGCCCGGTTTTAGTTCCTCTCGTGATAAATCATCCAGGCTCAAAATAGAATGCAGCACTGCCAACTTTCCCCTTTCCAAGTCTCAGAGTGCAGTTTTTGCAAATTCTCACAAATCCCCTACTTACTGGAAACAAGACGTTACCATGAGGTGCTCCAGCAGTCTGAGGGCTGGAGTGTAAACGTCTGATTGTCCTTGAACGTGTCGGATCCATGGAGTCACAGAGGGACACAGCATGGAAGGAGGCCATTCAGCCCAACTTGGCCATGCTGACCAAGGTCTCATACCTTGTGTTTACTGGTTTACTGGGGTTAATGGTTAATCAAGGGTTAATGGTTAATCAAGGGTTAATGGTTTTGAAATTTTCAAGCCTAAACATTACTTAAAGCTTGCGGTTCAACATAGGATCAGGATTACACCGTCTTTTGCCATTTGGTTAGGTCGTGACTAATCTACATCACAATTTAAAAAAAATTCGTACCGATGACATTCCTAGGTTCGAATTTCTTGCACAATTTACCCCAGTCACCCTGTTCCTTTCTCCTTCCTACTCTCATCTCCCATCCCCAAGTCCCTCATTTCCCTTTTATTTCCACCCCCCGTCAGTCAGGAGATCCTCAGAGTATGTTTGATCAGACTTTACTGGACATTATCTTGCACTAAACATTGTTCCCTTTATCATGTATCTGTACACTGCGGAAGGTTCGATTGTAATCATGTATTGTCTTTCCGCTGACTGGTTAGCACACAATAAAAGCTTTTTATTATACCTGTGACAATGAACTAAACTCAAACTCAATATCTCACGTTGAACTGGGTGAAGATTGGGAGGGCAGCAGAGGTGAAAGGCAACTGGAATTCAGTAGGAAAGTGGCAGAACGTTGAGCATCACCTATCACTTCCTCTCACCTTCAGAGAAATGACAGTGTTTACTCTGGTGCCGACCATTACAATAGAGGGCATATAGCTTCACAAGTTCATAAGTATACGGAGCAGAAATAGGTCATTCAGCCCATCGAGCCATTCAATCATGGCTGGTGTATCTTTCCCTCTCGACCCATAACCCCTGACACCCGTACTGATCAAGAATTCGTCAATCTCCACCTTAAAAATATCCAATGACGTGGCCTCCACAGCCCTTTGTGGTAAAGAATTCCACAAATTCTCCACCCTCAGACTGGCAAAATCCCTCCCCATCGTCTTTTTAAAGGTACATTCTTTTATTCTTGGGGTGGCACAGTGGTAGAGTTGCTGCCTCACAGCGCCAGAGACCCTGGTTCAATCCTGACTACGGGTGCTCCCTGTACGGAATTTATACGTTCTCCCCGTGACCTGCGTGCGTTTTCTACAGTCTCCTTCCACACTCCAATGACGTGCAGGTTTATAGGTTAATTGGCTTTGGTAAAATTGTAAATTGTCCATAGGTGTGGTTGTGCAAAAATAATTTCACTGTGCTGTGCGCATGTGACAATAACAAACCCATTGACCATTGAGTGTGTAGAATAGTGCTAGTGTAGGGGGTGATCGCTGGACCACATGGACTTGGTGGGCCGAAGGGCCTGTTTCTCTAGTATATAGTATCTTTAAACTAAACTAAAATTCTGAGACTCGCCCACTAGTGGAAACATCCTCACCACGTCCACACTATCCACGCCTTTCTGTGGATTTCTCTGCCACAGAAGGAAGTGGAGGACAATTCACTGGATGTTTTCAAGAGAGCGTTAGATATAGCTCTTAGGGCTAACGGAATCAGGGGACATGGGGAGAAAGCAGGAACGGGGGACTGATTGTGGATGATCAGCCATGATCATATTGAATGGCGGTGCTGGCTCGAAGGGCCGAATGGCCTACTCCTGCACCCTGTTTTCTATGTTTCTTTCACTTATTGAATAACTTCTTGAGAACAGCACGGAGTCCGGCAGACCTGCCGTTAGAGGCACAACGAACTGCAGATGCTGGAATCATAGGCAAAAACACACAGTGCTGGAGGGACTCAGCAGGCCAGGCAGTTAACTTTAAGGGGAGGATGGAAATGGCGTGATTCCCTGCACCCTCCCCTTCCAACTCTGCATTAAGATCATGCCTTCTAGCTGGTTGTTGTTTTTCCCCAGCCCAGTTCCCGGTCTCTCACCCAGTAGAAAATTATACCATAGGTTGAGGAAGCATCTCCGGAATTTTTTGTTAGCTCGGTTGGATGCAAGTGAACAGGCCACGGGGGTGAAGGGAGTTATGTAGAGGGAAATAGAACCCTGTACAAACAACCCAGACGATCATACCACTGAGTATTGAGTAAAACTACTTCAGGTGTGTGTGTGTCGCAATGCTCTGGTGTCCAATTTCCAACAGAGTTATAAACAAGTTAAATGGGACATAGACACTAGTGCTGGAGTAATTCAGTGGGTCAGGCGGCATCTCTGGAGAAAAAGGATGGGTGACGTTTCGAGTCGGGACCCTTCTTCAATGTTTTGGGTCCCGACCCGGAAGTCACCCTAGATAGGCAAAAAATGCTGGAGTAACTCAGCGGGTCAGGCAGCATCTCTGGAGAAAAGGAATAGGTGAGGTTTCGGGTCGAGACCCTTCATCCTTTTTCTCCAGAGATGCTGCTGGAAACGCTGGGTTACTCCAGCACTTTGTGTCTATCTTTGATAGAAAACAGCATCTGCAGTTCTTTGTTAAACAGGGTGCTTCTCTTCTCCGGGGTGTTGGATGGGGTGGGGAGGGTGGGGGAACACTGAGCTGTTCCTTTCATCTCTGCTGCTTCCTAATCTTTGCAAGGTTCAGCGTGAGAGACCGACTCTAACACAGAGCACTTGGGCCGAAATTGGGAAGCATTGTTGAAAGCCGAAACTCCCTTCCATAAATGGGTGTGAAAAAGCAGTAACACTTGGTGACGTTCAAGACCAAAACAGATGAATCATTGGGAGACAATGAATTGAGACACAAGGAACTGCTAGAATCTTGAGTAAAACGCAAAGTGCTGGAGTAACACAGCCAGTCAGGCAGCATCTGTGGCAGGAAGGGTTCAGGTCGGGACACCTTCTTCAGACTTATTATGATAGACGTTAAACTTCAGAGAAACTGCATGGAAACAGGCCCGTCAACTCACCGAGTCTGCGCTGACCAGCGCTCACACCGTACACTAGAACTGGGCAGCAGCACGGTGGTGCAGTGGTAGAGTTGATGCCTCACAGCGCCATAGACCTGGGTTCGCTCCTGACCTCGGGTGCTGTCTGTACGGAGTTTGCACGTTCCCCCTGTGACCACGTGGGTTTTATCTGAGAACTCCAGTTTTCTTCCACACTCCAAAGACATACAGGTTTGTTGGTTAATTGGCCGAGTGTAAAAGTAATTTGTCCCTATTGTGTCTAGGATAATGTTAATATGCGGGGATCGCTGGTCTGTGTGGACTCGGTGGGCCCGAAGGGCCTGTGTCCATGCTGTGTCTCTAAACTAAACAAAAAAACTAAACTATCCTACACACTAGGGACTATTTACAATTTTATCGAAGCCAATTAACCCACAAACGTGTACATCTCTGCAATGTGGGGAGAAACCGGAGCTCCCAGAGAGAACCCACGTGGTCACAGGGAGAACGTACAAATTCTGTACAGACAGCACCCGTCGTCAGGATCAAACCTGGGTCTCTGGCGCTGTCAGGTAGCAACTCTACCGCTGCGCCACCATGCATGTAGTAGGGTGGAAAAAAAACTGGTAAAGAAAATTGGGGGGTGAGACAGAGCCTAGCAAGTGATAGGTGGATACGGGTGAAGGTGGGACAGTGATGTGGCACAGTGGCACAGCAGTAGAGTTGCTGCCTCACTGCACCAGAGACCCGGGTTCAATTGTGACTAGGGGTGCTGTCCGAGTGGAGTTTGTACGTTCTCCCTGTGATCGAGTGGGTTTACTTTGGGAAACCTCCCACATACCAAGGGTTGAACGTTAGTTGGCTTCTGTAAATTGCCCCTAGCGTGCAGGATAGGACTTGTGTACGGGGTGATCGCTGGTCGGCACGGACTCGGTGGGCCGAAGGGCCTATTTCCAGGCTGTATCTCTAAACTCAACTCAACCAAAACTAAACTAAGGGAGAAAGCCTAGAGGTGAAAAAGAGACAAAGGAGTGAAAGGTAAAGCAGTTGGAGGGATATAGGTGGTAGGGGATGGGCGGGGAGGAGGGAGAGGGATGGGATAGTGGGAAAAATGGGAGTACAGTGGATTAGCCAGGTACAGGATCGAGAGGGGGATTAGAGAGGGGGTAATACTTAAAACTGGAGAATTCACTGTTCATGCTGTGGGTTGTAAGCTACCCAAGCACAATGTGAGGTATTGTGTCTCCAGTTTGTGTGTGAGCTGGTGAATCGCGGTATTGGTTTATACAGCCTCGGGGAAAGCAAATTGTCGTGGCATTTTACCAAAATTGGAGCAGCACTGGTGCGTTAACATTGAGCAAACAACAAACTGCTGGAGTAACTCAGCGGGTCAGGCAGCATCTGTGGAGAAGATGGATCGGTGACGTTTCAGGCCGGGGCCCTTCTTCGGACTCTCCCGCCGAGTTACTCCAGCACATTGCCTCCTTCTGTGTAAACCCACATCTGCAGTTCCTTGTTCCTGCTATTTGATCTTGGCACTGTGCTCCACAGAGACATTGCAACACAGTGCCGTAGAGTTGCTGCCTCACAGTGCCAGAGGCCCGGGTTCGATTCCGCCTACACGTGCTGCCTGTGTGGAGTTTGCGCGTTCTCCCCCCCCCCCCCCCCCGTGGACCCGCGTGGGTTTTCTCCGGGTGATCCGGTTACCTCCCACATTCCAAAGACGTGCAGGTTTGTAAGTAAATAGGCTTCTGAAATTGTCCCTAGTGTCTGGGATAGGACGAGAGTTTGGGTGATTGTCGGTCAGCGTGGACTCGATGGGCCGAAGGGCCTGTTTCCACGAGGTATCTCCAAAGAAGAATAGTGAGCTGAAGGGCCCATTCCTGTGCTGCTTCATGGTGCAACAGGCCTGAGGGGCTGAAGTACCGGCTCTTATTTATTTTCATCTATTAGCAGCTAAACCAGACCCGTATAAATGGCATGCGAGTATATTGTTTTCCTGGTGTGACAACATTTCCTTATACGTCGGCTGGGAATTTCCACAAAGCTGCTCCCTCCCTCAATGCATCTTTGCTGGGAATGTGGCTTAGATTCTGTCTGTGTAGGAAAGAACTGCAGACTCTGGTTTTCACCGATGACAGACACAAAATGCAGCGTCTCTGGAGAGAAGGAATGGGTGACATTTCGGGTCGAGGCCCTTCCTCAGACCGAGTCAGGGGCGAGGGAGACACAGTGATATGGAAGGGTAAGGTGTGAAAACGAGAGATTAAAGGGGATGACGTTTGAGGAAAATGTAGAATAGATCAATGTTAGCTCGGGGAAGCTGACAACGAGGCACACAAAGATAAAATGTAATCAGGAGGACAATGATACTGGTTGGGGAAATAGGATGGAGGATGGATGGAGTGAGAGGGAAAGCAAGGGTTATTTGAAGTTAGAGATCTGAAGAAGGGTCTCAACCCGAAACGTCGCCTATTCCTTCTCTCCGTAGATGTTGCCTCACCCGCTGAGTTTCTCCAGCATTTTAGACAATTGACAATAGACTATAGGTGCAGGAGTAGGCCATTCAGCCCTTTGAGCCAGCACAGCCATTCACTGTGATCATGGCTGATCATCCACAATCAGTACCCCGTTCCTGCCTTCTCCCCATATCCCCTGACTCCGCTATGTTTAAGAGCCCTATCAAGCTCTCTCTTTAGAGTTTCCAGAGAACCGGCCTCCACCGCCCTCTGAGGCAGACATTTCCACAGACTCACAACTCTCTGTGTGAAAATGTGTTTCCTCATCTCTGTTCTAAATGCTTTACCCCTTCATCTTAAACGGTGGCCCCTGGTTCTGGACTCCCCCAACATCGGGAACATGTTTCCTGCCTCTGGAAACATGATTATTAAGCGTGTCCAAACCCTTAATAATCTTATATGTTTCAATAAGATCGCCTCTCATCCTTCTAAATTCTAGAGTATACAAGCCCAGCCACTCCATTCTGTCAGCATATGACAGTCCCGCCATCCCGGGAATTAATTTTGTGAACCTACGCTGCACTCCCTCAATAGCAAGAATGTCCTTCCTCAAATTAGGGGATCAAAACTGCACACAATACTCCAGGTGTGGTCTCACTAGGGCCCTATACAACTGCAGAAGGATCTCTTTGCTCCTATACTCAACTCCTCTTGTTATGAAGGCCAACATGCCATTCGCTTTCTTCACCCCTGCTGTACCTGCATGCTTACTTTCATTGACTGATGAACAAAGACTTCCAGATCTCATTGTACTTCCCCTTTTCCTAACTTGACACCATTTAGATAATAATCTGCCTCCCAGTTTTTGCTACCAAAGTGGAAAACCTCACATTTATCCACATTAAACTGCATCTGCCATGCATCTGCCCACTCACCCAACCTGTCCAAGTCACCCTGCATTCACATAGCATCCTCTTCACAGTTCATACTGCCACCCAGCTTTGTGTCATCTGCAAATTTGCTAATGTTACTTTGAATCCCTTCATCTAAATCATTGATGTATATTGTAAATAGCTGCGGTCCCAGCACCGAGCCTTGCGGTACCCCACTAGTCACTGCCTGCCATTCTGAAAGGGACCCGTAATCCCTACTCTTTGTTTCCTGTCTGCCATCCAATTTTCTATCCATGTCAGCACTCTACCCCCAATACCACGTGCCCTAATTTTGCCCACTAATCTCCTATGTGGGACCTTATCAAATGCTTTCTGAAAGTCCAGGTACACTACATCCACTGGCTCCCCCTTGGATGTAGTGTGCCTGGACTTTCAGAAAGCATTGAGGTTAGAGAAATCAATATTAAGGCTAACGGAATCAAGGGATATGGGGAGAAAGCGGAACGGGATACTGATTTTGGATGATCAGCCATGATCATATTGAATGGCGGTGCAGGCTCGAAGGGGTGAATGGCCTACTCCTGCACCTATTTTCTATGTTTCTATATTCATACTGCTGAGTTGTAAGTTCTGTATGGCTACATAAGTGGAATTTATACTTACCTCAGCAAGATTTTCATTGTACCTACACCTCACCTAACCTTTACACGATGCAACCAACTCCACTTGACACATCTATTGACGTTAGAATGGATACAGACCTCAAAAGATTCTCAGCCTAAGATCTGTTGATCGCAATCTGACCGTCTGACATTTACCTAATTGTCTATGCCCATTATCTCACTGATAAGAGGTTGAGACTATGGTATGTGTCAGTATGTTAGGCCCTTGACAAAGGGATAGAAAGAAGACACAAAATGCTGTAGTTGCTCAGCAGGTCAGGCAGCATCTCTGGAGAAAAAGGACGGATGACATTTTGGGTCGGGACCCTTCTTTTGACTCTAGGGTCCCGACTAGAAATATCACCCAGCTTTTTTTATTCCGGAGATGCTGCTTGACTTGCTGAGTTACTCCAGCACTTTGTGTCTATCTTTGGTACGTACCAGCATCTGCAGTTCCTTTCTACACAAAGAGATGGGGATGTTTAATGTGCCTGTGAGGGCGGCAGAGTAACGCAGCTGGTAGAGATGCTGCCTCACTGCGCCCGAGATCCTGACCTTGCATGCTTTCTTTGTGGAGTTTTCGTGTTCTTCCTGTGACCGCACGGGGTTCCTCCTGATACGCCAGTTTTCCCCCACATCCCAAAGACGTGCGGGTGTGTAGGTTAATCTGCTTCTTCTTGCTCTTCTCAAGCCCTTTGCTCCTCTGGGAAGCACAGGCCATTGACAAATGCCCTTCACCTCAAGTTCAAGTTCAAGTGAGTTTATTGTCATGTGTCCCTGTATAGGACAATGATCTAGGTTGTTGGCAGTTCTTTCGAGATCTCCCCAGTTGAGCCCACTCTCAGACATCTCTGTCTGGACACCTCTTCTCCAGCTGTTCCTGAGGTGACCTCATTTCCTTTTTCCTTGGGGGTTCCATTTCAGGGCCTGCCGGTGATGTTTGTGGCAGGTTTCCTGAGGATGTGTCCAATCCAACTCCATTTTCTCCTCCTTTCTCCATTTGTAAGTCAATGGGCTCCTGGCTTGTTCTTTTCCACAGGTCCACATTGCTTAATAATAATAATAATAATATACTTTATTGCGGGCTCGAGGTCCAGACAAGGGGCAACATTACTTAAAAAATGCTTGCATATTAAATATCATAAAATACATATAAAATCTTAGTATATCACATAAAAACATCATAATTTATATATTTTTTTAAACCACAATACATAAGTTAAAAATCCAGATTAAAAGAATGATCAATGTCCTACAACGAGACAACGATACCAGTGTCGCCACAGCTGGGATTCGTAGCGTGTGATGCTAACCCTTATGTTTGACAAGGCCACAATAATCACATTTTTAGAGTCATTTATCCAGCAAATGAATTTATACATGTGATGTCTTAGGATAGCTTCTAAAGTACTGACTCCTGCAGCCACAAACATATTACTGGCACTACACCATCTAGGTTTCCTTAGCAGTGTTCTCATGGCATCGTTATATGCCACCTTTAGTCTCTGCATACTTGTCTTTCCATAGTTCGACCACAGTTGCGCAGTGTAGAGTGGTGTGCAGTATGCTCTAAATAGCGACATCTTCACCACATCTGCACACGCACCAAATTTACGCAAGAGAATATTTGCCTGTACATACAGCATGCGTCGTTGCCTATAAATATCCTCATCATCTGTCATTTGTTCTGTAATAATATGCCCTAGATATTTTACCTTATTACAGACACTGAGATTATTGTCAGACAATTTAAAATCAGGAAATGTTAGACATTTATCCTCTTTGGTTCTACAGATCATAACAGCACTCTTACTAGCATTATATTTAATGTCATGTTCCACACCATACACAGAACATATAGTAAGAGCTGCTGGAAACCAGCGCTAGATGGACTAAAGACCACAAGATCATCTGCATACATAATATGGTTCACTAAAATATTACCAATCACGCACCCAGTGTTACAGGCTTTCAATTGTTTAGTCAGATCATCAATATATAGATTAAAAAGGACTGGGGACAAAATTCCCCCTTGTCTAACATCATTGCTAACCCCAAATGGGGCTGAGACCCTATTGCCCCATTTTATTTGCATAGTCTGGTGGGCATATCAGTAGGCCAGAATTCTAACAATGTATTCAGGCACCCCTCTTTGACTCATTTTACCAAACAGCTTTCTGTGATTAACACGGTCAAAGGCTTTGGAAGCATCAATAAAGCACATAAGGATTGAAGAGTTTTTGCCTCTATATTTGTTTACAATCTCCTTTAGGGCATATATGCATAAGTCAGTGCCATGTTTAGCTTTAAAGCCAAACTGGTTATCTGTGGAGTTAACAAACTCATTTATTCTATCCAGCAGAACTATTTCTAAAACTTTTGACAATATGCTGGCTAAAGCTATGGGCCTGTAATTATTTAGGCATTACCAGCTTTACCAGCTTTGTCCTTAATGACCGGCACTAACAGGACAGACAACATTGAGTCTGGGTAACAAGCCATGAATCATAAAGCCAGTAAAACAAATAGCAAGGAGAGGAGCTATCCACATACTCGTATATTTAAGATGTTCAGCAGAGATATGATCCAAGCCCCTTGCTTTGTTGTTGGACAGCTTGTTCATGGCATGATACACCTCATGTGACATAATCGCCATTGAGTCATTACTCTCAATATTACTAATACAGTGGTCCAGCCATGATGTGGTGTGCCAGGCCTCACTAATATAAGTATAACTATCTGTAGGTAAAAGCACTTTGCTTGACAATATTAAATTATTATCTTGACAGAACTGAGCCATATGATTGGCAAATAATGAGTTCCTATCTGAGATATCTGCATTCATATCCCCAATCACATATACACTACAATAATTATTGTTTTGAATGAAAGAATAGATGAAAGCAAGTCTATTTAAATATTCCTCATTCTGATGGCATTCATAGGGTGTATATACATTCAGGATAACAAATTCCTTGTCGTTGTGAGCAAAGTGTATGGCAATGCACCAGTCAGCATCAAGCCGAATCACATTTACTGATGAGTCAAGCTTCTTGTTCCATAGAATAGCCACACCACCTGGTATCCTACCTCTGACTATTCCCATGCCAAGGTCAGTTGTAGACTCCCCAGCCCCATGAAAGTTGTCATTGAGAGAATTGAGTTTGTCCAAGTCTTGCTTCGCTAAGAATGTCTCTTGCATACATAGTATGTCACAGTTCTCCAGGAGGTTGTGAACAACTGAGCGTCGAGCTTTATCCCCTGTGCTCTGGCCCGAACGCAGGCCATGACAGTTGTACGATAGTACCCGAATGTTCATTTAGCGAGACTAGTGAATGCCCCTAGCACCAGCAGGTATACTCATTTCCCCCGCGGCAGGCGCGGTGCTTGATCCGATGACTCCAACCCTGCGCGGCTCGTAATAGCGCCGGACAAATGCCCCTTCTGGCCAGAACTCCGGATTGTACATTTCGCCAACCTCATTGGATTCCGCAGATACTTTAAATGAACTGTATCTACTGTGTACAGTGTCAATCTTTTGACAGGTAACCTCACGGCCAACTTTTTCGTTAAGATAGACAGATAAAGTTCTGACGTCTAGATCCGGTGAAAACTTGTAGGCAAAAACACTCACCAGCTTAGTCTTAATCATTTTGATGTTGCCCGCAGCTCCGGTACCAATAATAGGCACAGCGTTACTGGATTTCTTTCTCTGCCCGGTGGTAATAGTGCACAATTTTGGCTTACCAACAGTGTTGTTTCACATTTGAGTTAAAGATGAGTATTTTGCTGTTGATTGAGATGTGTTTTGAGCTCCAGATCTTCCCGAGCATGTTAAACACCACCCTAGCCTTATTGATTCTACTTCCTATGTCTGCCTCTGCCCCTCCGGTGATGTCCACAACACTGCCTAGGTATGTGAATGTTTCTACCTCCTCTAGAGCAATGCTGAACATAAGGATAGGGTTGCTGGTTTTGGAGTGGATCCTCATCACCTGTGTCTTTGCTGTGTTGGGTGTAAGACCAAGTTTTGTTGCAGCTTGTGAGAGTCTGTCCGTCTTCTCCTGCATTTGTATCTGTGTGTGTGAAAGGATAGTTAAAGCCCTGTCCCACTGTACGAGTTCATTCAAGAGCTCTCCCGAGTTTAAAAAAAAAAAATCAAACTCGTGGTAAGCACGGAGAATTAACGTAGCGGGTACTTCGGAGCTCGGGGACGTCTCTTAGCGGCTCGTAACGCTAACGGCAGGTACTCGGGAAGACTCGGTAAGCTCGGGAAGACTCGTGAAGATTTTTCAACATGTTGAAAAATGTCCACGAGAGCCCCGAGTACCTGCGAGCCGCCATTACCGTAATTCTCCGAGTTCGAATCAGGGGAAACTTGGGGGGAGAACTCTTTGAATGAACTTGTACAGTGGGACACGGCTTTTATGTTGTCTGCAAAGCCAAGATCATCCAGCTGCTCCCACGCTGTCCACTGAATTCCGTTTCTTTTCCCTTCAGCAGTTGTTTCCATCATGATCCAGTCAATTGTAGGTTAACGGGCCTCTGTAAATGTGCAGGGAGTGGATGAGAAAGTGGGGTAGCTATAGAACTGGTGTGAATGGGTGATTGGTGGCTGTCCTGGGGTCGATGGGCCGAAGGGTCTGTTTCCACACTAAACTATCTCTAAACTAAAGTTAAAAAAAACGTAGAGTGTGTCACCACTCACTTCAAACCAAATGGGACACTTCAAGTAATCAAAATAAGCAGCTACCTGTCACAGAACAATGTCATCCTACTCTGTGGATCATGAGTCTTTCCCAAGTTATTCATAGTCATAGAGTCATACAGCGTGGAAACAGGCCCTTCGGCCCAACTTGCCCGTGCTGCCCCACATGCCCCATCTACACTCGTCCCACCTGCCTGTGTTTGGCCCTTATCATATAATCATAGTCAGAAACGTAACCCTTCCATGGTCCGGTCCAAATGCTTATTTGTTTCACTCAAAAATCCAAAATAAAATTTGATCAAATGTTTCAATTATGTTCTCTCTCTCTCTCTCGATAGGAAAACAGCCCAGCCCATGTAAAAAATGTATGGGTGATCGGCATTTAATTAAATGGTCCTTCCTCTCTGTTGTTGCATCCACCCATTTATCTACTGCAGGGATCGTTCGTGCGTGGTTGCACCCCCGGAGGTGAATAATTGTCTTGCTGCTCTGCGGCTCTTTGGTGACAAGTCCTCTCATCAACCTGCTTGTAAATTAATTCGAGGGTTGTGTGCTTTGTAAACGGAGCCAGCATTTAGCTGCCCATCCCCACTTGCTCTGCTACCTCCGTTGGTGATGATCTGCCTTCATGCACTGTTGCAATCCTGGATGTGTGGGTGTTACCCTCGTGCTGTTAGCTTGCAGGATTGCGATCTAGTGACTGCAAAGGAACAATCATTATGATTGTGATACTCAAGTTGATTCTGGGGCAAAATCCATCCCGTTTTGTTTTGTCTCCTGATAGCTTCCTGGTGGTTTAATACGTCATGTGAAGTTTCGTGTTCAGTTTTGGTCACCCTGTTTAATTTAGTTTAGAGTTACACTAGTTTAGAGTACACTAATATTATCCTACTGACTGAGTGTGGCAGCCTCGCCTGCAGCTGTTTGTCCTTTCATCCTTTTTTTTATTTTTAGTCTGTCAAATAGTTTTGTTTTGGAGATCTTTTAATCTTTTTACGTGGGGGATGAGGTAGTGGAAACTGTTTTTCACAGTCGCTACCTGGTCAAGGATACGTCTTTCCTCCGAGCTGCATCTTCGCCCCCTCCTCGCGGCCTACCATCTGGATTGGCGCGGCCTTTCCTGCCGGAGACGGGCCAGAGCTTCAGCTTCAGCGGCGGTGCAGCACTGAGGTACCATCGCGGAGCAGGCGATGCCTTACTCGGGTCGCCGTGTTGGAAGTTCCAGAGCGCTGGGACTGCCGACTTTAACACCGTGGAGCTGTGGTCTGCGGAGCCTGCAGCCGCGGGCGGCGCTGACTTTAAACACCGCGGAGGCCTGGGATCTTTTGCCGAGGTCGCCAATGTTGGACTGGAGCTCAGCCCAGCTCGGCCTGTGGACTTCGGGAGCCGCGGTCTCCGGTAGGAAGTGGCCATTTCGGAAACTCCAAGCCGCTGAGAACGTTCTTCCGACGCTGGAGTTCCATCATTCTGGCGAGAGGGCCTGAAACATCGGGCCGTCCCTAGTGACGACTGCGGAGGCCTCAATAGGCCCCGACCACGGGTGAACAAGGGGAAGAGGACTGAACTTTGCTGCCTTCCCTCACAGTGGGAAACGTTGATTCCGATGTGGGGGATGTGTTTATGTTTTTTGTGTGCTGCATGGTAACTCAAATTTCACTGCACCAATTGGTGAATGTGACAATAAATGTCTGTACAGCACTTTGGTCAACGTGGGTTGTTTTTAAATGTGCTCTATAAATAAATCTGATTTGATTTGATACACACTAGAGACAATTTACAATTTTACAGAAGCCAATCAACCTACAGACCTATACGTCTTTGGGGTGTGGGGGGAACCGCAGTACCCGGAGAAAACCTATGTGGTCACAGAGAGAACGTGCAAACTCCGTCCAAACAGCACCCATTGTAAGGATCACAGCCAGGTCTCTGGTACAGTAAGGCAGCAGCTCTACTGCTGTGCCGCCTCTGTCACCCGGAGACTTTGCATCCAACACCTTTGATACGGTGACACAAGATAACATGCCTTAAGGCCAAGTTAAGACTCGAACATTTGTAACAACTTTGAACTTGAAAGGTACAAGATGTTGCTGGAAGCATGGCCACTCTTGTGTACTACCTCAGTATAATATATTATTCTTACACTCAAGAGTCAAGAGTGTTTTATTGTCATATGTCCCAGGTAGAACAATGAAATTCTTCCGCTTGAATGTGACTGTGCCTCTGTGTAGTAAGATTTTCAAGGCACTTTATGCAAAATAGGGATTTCACGGTACCCAGGTAGAGATGACAATAAAGCGCTATTGAATTCTGCTTACTTCCCCAATACTGAGGCATCACACTCTCTCCTAGCCCTGCTGTGGAAACCACATTGTCAACATTAACGAGGATGTTGCCAGGACTCGAGGGCCTGAGCTACAGGGCGTGGTTGAGCAGGCTAGGACTTTAGTCCAAGGAGTGCAGGAGGCTGAGGGGTAAACGTATAGAGGTGTATAAGATCATAAGGGGGATGGGTAGGGTAGATGCGCAGAGTATTTTACCCAGAGTAGGGAAATCAGGAGCTAGGGACACCGTTTTAAGGCGAGAGAGAAAGACAATAAGAAACTGAGGGGCAACTTTTCTCACACAGAGGGTGGTTGGTATAAACCTATCCTATATGAGCTGCCAGAGGGAGTAGTTGAGGCAGGTACTATAACAGTATTTAAAAGACATTTGGATAGGTACATGGATTGGAAATTAGAGGGATATGGGCCAAACGTGGGTTGGTGGGACTAGTGTAGATGGGGCATCTTGGTCAGCATGTATGACTATGACGTGTCTGATGGTTAAATCCTGAGGTCTCTCGTTGCAAGAGGTTTCCAAGAAGCGGAGTACAGTAGATGTTCAAGGCTCAGAACCTCCGTCTGAAAAAACCTCAAATCCCTCTTCTATGACCTTCCAAAATGGCAGAGTAAGGTCAAGGAAGGCAGTGAGTATTTGGAGGCCCAGGCAGCTGCAGGAGTGAGCAACGCGACAAGCACTCCAACGTACACCTCATTGTGTCCCACCTCTCTCGTGCACGACACAGTCCAAGGGTTGTACACTTTGACTCATCAGCCACCTCAACCCTCAGAGAACTGGAACACAACCAGAACATCCTGAACCCTGAGGGATTTACGGAGAAGGAGAAGCACGAAACTAAATTGTTGTAACGCCCTAATGCAGGGTGGATGTGGTGGCTGTGGAGAGGGTGACGAGGAGGTTTACCAGCATGATGCATGGATTATGGCGTAATAGCTACAGGAAGAGGTTGGACTAACTTAGGTTTTCTCTTGAACACTGGAGGTTGTGTGGAGACCTAATAAATGTGCACAAAATTGTGAGAGACATAGAGAGGATAGACAGTCAAAACCTTTTACCCAGGATAGAATTATCAAATACTTCAGAGCATAGCTTTAAGGTGAGAGGGGGCAAAGCTTAAAGGAGAAGCACGATACTAAATTGTTGTAATACCCCAATAGAGGGTGGATGTGGACAGGGGCGGAAATCCACAGGGGTAGAGGGGGGACACACCCCCCCACATGGTTTGAGAGGTGGGAGACGCCCCCCCCCCCCCCCATGTTTTGTAATCCAGACTTTATCAGATGCTTTAAGGACTGAATCGGCCTGTTCATGGGGCCTTTCAGCGCCCGGCACGGCTTGAAATTAAACTGCTGCATTGAGGTGATCGAGGCTCACGATGTTGAAGCTCCCGCCAGCCGATGAAAGACCCGTGAACGGGCCGATTCAAGCCCCACGATTCAGGGTGGACAAAGCTGCTGTTGCCCACGGTCAAAGCCTCGCGTTTACATGCATGCGCGCGCGCAACCGGCATGAGATTGTGTCCCCCGCATGTTTTGACAGCGATTTCCATGCCTGGATGTGGAGGCTTTGGAGAGGGTGCTGAAGAGGTCTACCTGGCGGAAGCCCACGCGGTCACGGGGAGAACGTACAAATCCGTACAGACAGCACCTGTAGTCAAGATCGATTCCAGGTCTCTGGCGCTGTAAAGCCCCTGTCCCACTTAGGAGACCTAAACAGCAACCTCTGGTGACCTTGCCCGCCACCCAAGGTTTCCATGAGGTCACCGGAGGTTTTGGTCACTCTCCCTAATGGTCGAAAGTGGTTTCCGCGTGGTCGAGGCTTCATCTCGGTTGCTGCTATTTTTTCATCATGATTAAAACCGGCCTCAACTAAAAATAGGTTGCCGTTTTAAAAATCGATAATTTTTTAGTCGCAGGTCTAGTCTAAGCCGGTTTTCTTCATAGTCGAGGAAGGTTTTCAACATGTACGTGGGAGGTGGTAGGAGGTTGCAGGTCACCTCGACATTGATTTTTTTTTGGGCGGTGGGCAAGGTCACCTGAGGTTGCCGGCTATATTTAAGAGGGAGTTAGATGTGGCCCTTGTGGCTAAGGGGATCAGAGGGTATGGAGAGAAGGCAGGTACGGGATACTGAGTTGGATGATCAGCCATGATCATATTGAATGGCGGTGCAGGCTCGAAGGGCCGAATGGCCTACTCCTGCACCTAATTTCTATGTTTCTATGTTTCTATGTTTAGATCTCCTAAGTGGGACAGGGGCTTAATTCAGCATCTCTACCGCTGTGCCACTGTGCTGCTACGTGGTTTGGGGAAAGGAAGATTTGCAAAATTATTCTACTTCTTATTTGTTTACAGTGGCCATTTAAAAAAAAAGCAAGAACTTTTCTCACTTCTGAATTACCACTAACTTGCGATTAAGCATCGTTAGAACAAGATCAAGTTCAGTGTAAAGTTGGGTGGGTAGTTCGGATTATTGGAACTTCGGCCGAGGGTAACGGTGGATGTCAGAAATCTGAAGTTAGAGTGAAAATGGTCAGCAGGTCAGGTGGTATCCGTGGAGAGAGGAGCATGGCAAATGTCAATAACCTTCCCGTAGTGTGTGTAGGGTCGTGTTAATGTGCGGGGATCGCTGGTCGGCGCGGACTCATTGGCCGAAGGGCCTGTTTCCGCACTGTATCTCTAAACTAAACTGATGTCTCTGTAATATGTAATATGTGTCTGAAGAAGTATCTCGACCCGAAACACCACCCATGCCGTCTCTCCAGAGATGCTGCCTGTCCCACTGAGTTACTCCGGTTTTTCATGTTTAATGTATCTGTACACTGTGTATGGCTCGATTGTAAGCATGCATAGTCTTTCCGCGGACTGGTCAGCACAAAAGGTTTTTCGCTGTACCTCGATACACGTGACATAAACTAAACTAAGCTTGGCCACTGTTTGTATCTGTCTCTTTCCTGCACACACTCTCACCCCATCGCTCACCCATTTCTATCACTATCCCTGCCCCTTGCCCCTCCCCCCACCCAGATCCCCCCCTCCAGCTTTACATTTCACTTCTCATCTGGCCCACCTTTGTCTCCTAGCCTTTGTCCACCCATCTCTCAATGAATCCCTCCCCCTCCCCCTCGCCCTTATCCTCCCATCACTGGCCTGGCTTCGTCCCGCCCCACCTCTCTATATCCCGGTTTCTTCTCCCTACTACAATCCCGACCCGAAACATCATCTGTCTCCTCCCTCCCCGCAAAGACGCTGCCCGATCGCTGAGATCCTCCGGCACTTTGTCTTCTGCCATGGTGGAGCGTGGTGGCCATCTAGTGGCCTTGATCAGTATTACATACTGAGACTGACCTTGAATTTATCTTTGGTGGACAAAAATGCTGGAGAAACTCAGCGGGTGAGTGAAGCAGCTTCTATACAATACAATATTTATTACATTGTCATTTGTACCTCAGTGAGGCTCAAAGGAAACTCCGTTTCCACAGCCATACAAACAAAGACAATTTCCTACAGACATACACACAATTCAATTTACAGAAACATCCATCACAGTGAACCTCCGCCTCACTGTGATGGAAGGCAAAGTCTTTTCTCTCCCCTGTTCTCCACTTCTCTCCCGATGTCCAAGCCCCAGGCGGGCGATGATAAGTCCCACGGCCATTTTAGGCCGCGCCGGGCGATGTACGGCCCCGCTCCCGGTCTAAATGTCACAAAGTTGGAGCCCCCGGCGGGCGTTCGAATGTCCCACGGCCATGAAGCCGCGCCGGGCGATGTACGGTCCCGCTCCGGGTCGTTCCAACCCCGCGACACGGGCTAGAGAAGTCGCGTTACGGGAGCTCCGGAAATCGGTCTCTCACCCGGACCCGCGAACTCCCGATGTCCCGACAGTCCATCGGACCTGCGGCTGCAGCTGGAGCCTCCGAGCTACGTGGTCGGGCCGCAGCAGCGAGTCACCACCGCTCCCCACGCTCCGATGCCGGCCAGCCCCATGATGGTAAGTCCGCAGCTCCGCAGGCTCCGTGACTGGAGCCCCCGGGTCGTTCAGGCTGGAGGCCGCTCCACGGTGCTAGGCCCCAACGACAACGGAGACCCGACAAGGAAAAGGTCGGGTCTCCCGTACAGGGAAGAGATTTTAAAAAGTTTCCCCCTTCCCCGCCCCCCACATATACACAGTTAAAAACACTATTAAAAAACACAAACAACTACATTTAACTAGACAATAAAAATAAAAAAAAGACAGACAGGCTGTAGGGGCCGCTGCAACACAGAGTCGCGCCGACACGTTTGGAGCAAAGGAAATAGGCGACGTTTCGGGTCAAGACCCTTCTTCAGACTTTGATTTAGGTTTAGGGATACAACGTGGAACCAGGCCCTTCGACCCACTGAGTCCACACCAACCAGTGATCATCCATACACTAGTTCTATGCGAGGGACAATTTACAATTTTACCAAAGCCATTTAATCTACAAACCTGCACGTCTTTGGAGTGGGGGAGGAAACCAGAGCACCCGGAGAAAACTCCACTCAGGTCACAGAGAGAATGCACAAACTCCGTATAGACAGCACCCGTGGTCAGGATCGAACCTGGATATCTGGCTGCTGTAAGGCAGCAACTCTACCGCTGTGCCACTGTGCCACCCTTGCACCAAGGTGCTGCCTGATTTTCAGAGTGGCTTTTAGATCAGTTATCCCATCATTGATTAATTAATACAATCAAAGAATGTACAGTGAGCAGATAACTTGCAGAAAGGATTCATAGATGCTGCTGCACCCGCTGAGTTTCTCCAGCACCTTTGTCTACCATGCTCACTAAAGGTGGCAGCACAATTAGATAGGGTGGTAAAGAAGGCTTATGGTATGCAAAGGGCATTGAAGATAACAGTCATGTAGATAAAAGTCGCGGTGTAGTGACTTTGGTTAGACATCTGTAGTATTGCGTGTAGTTCGTGGACGCCCCAATATCGGAAACATGTGGAAGCTTAGGAGAGGGTGAAGAGGAAGTTTACCAGAATGCTGCCTGGATTAGAGTGTTTCAGCTACAGGGAGAGGTTGGATAGATTTGAATTGTTTTCTCTGAAGCTTTGGAGGTTGAGGGGAGAGTCAATAGAAGTGTATACAATTATGAGGGGCATAGATAGGGTAGATAGTCAGAACCTTTTTCCCCCAGGGTGTAAACGGCCAACATTAGAGAGCATAGCAATAAGGTGAGAGCGGGAAAAAAATATAATGGAGAGGTGGTGCTGGGCAGGTTTTTTGTACATAGGGGGTGGTGGGGACCTGGAACGCATTGCCAGGGGTGGTGGTGGAGGCAGATACAATAGTGGCGTTTAAGAAGCTTTTAGATAGATACATGAATGTGCAGGGAATGGAGGGATATGGATCGTGTGCAGGCAGATGAGATCAGTACAGCTAGGCATTACGTTCGGCACCAACATTGTAGGCCGAAGGGCCCGTTCCTGTACGGGACTGTTCTATGTTCTACAAATGCTGACCGGTTGCATCGTGGCTTGGTTTGGCAACTTGAGCGCCCAGGAGCGGAAAAGACTGCAAAAAGTTGTAAACACTGCCCAGTCCATCATCGGCTCTGACCTCCCTACCATTGTGGGGATCTACCACAGTCGCTGCCTCAAAAAGGCTGGCAGCATCATCAAGGATCCACACCATCCTGGCCACACACTCATCTCCCCGCTACCTTCAGGTAGAAGGTACAGGAGCCTGAAATCTGCAACATCCAGGTTCAGGAACAGCTTCTTCCCCACAGCTATCAGGCTATTAAACTCAACTCAAACAAAACGCTGAACATTAATTCACCCATTGAACTTTATCTGCTTATGGTATGTGACTTTATGAAGAAATATATACATAGATTTCAAACTATATTTTTAGACCCTTTAGAAGAAGCAATGAATATTAAGGCTGATTCACAAAAATTAATTTCATACTTTTATAATAATATATTAGATAGAGAATCACCCTCAACAGAAGCACTAAGGGAAGATTGGGAACATGAGCTAATGATAAAGATCTCGAAGGATAGATGGGAAAAGTATTTGATGAATACACATAACTGTTCTATTAATACAAGACATAATTTAATTCAATTCAAATTATTACATAGACTATATTATTCAAAAACGAGGTTGAATAAATTTTATCCAAACGTCTCTCCCAGATGCGATAAATGTTTGTTTCAAAACGCTAATTTAACACATTCATTTGTAGGATGTACAAAGTTGAATAAATTTTGGAGTGATATATTTGATATATTTACAAAGCTCTTCAAGTCAAGAATAGAACCCAAAATGGAATGGATTATATTTGGAATAATAGGAGAAGATACCAATTTAAATAAAGACCAAAATGTTTTTTTTAATTATGGGTTAATAATTGGAAAGAAATTGATACTTAAATTTTGGAAAAATACAACCATACCAACTGTTAAAATGTGGATTAGGAATATGATGGACATAGCACGCCTTGAAGAAATGAGACTCCGACTAATAGATAAATATGACCAATTCTTAAGGAGTTGGTCTCCTTTCATCGACTTTTTGGAATCATGTGATGCAGCGGTACCATAAGGATTGCTGATTTCAGTTCATGACGTGGATAGATCTACATCTCCGAATATAGATTTGAAAAATTCTCTTTTAAGGGGCCTTTTCTTCTATTTCTACTTTCCACCTTTTCTTTTTTATTTTATTTTTTTATTTTTATTTTTTATATCCACACTTCACATTTTTCTACTCTCTACCATCTATTTTTCCACTCTTTCCCCTTTCTATTGTTTTCTTTTTCTTGTCTTGCCTACTCATAACATAAAACTAGAGGTTGTACATAGAATGGATTACGGTATGACATAGTTGGCACCTAAAATTAGGTGCCACTGTATTTTTTTGTATTGTATTAACTTCTAATAAAATAAACAAAAAAAAAAAAACAAAAACAAAAAAAAAAAAAGAACTTTATCTGCTTATTTATGTGTGTATATATATATATATATATATATATATATATATATATATATATATATATATTCAAGGGTATATGGTCACACTGATCTGTTCTGTATTTATTTATGCCTACTATATTCTGTTGTGCTGAAGCAAAGCAAGAATGTCATTGTCCTATCTGGGACACATGACAATAAACTCTTTTGAATCTTGAATATAATCAATTAGTGAACCTTCACATCAGTCTTAGGTGAGAGTTTGAAAGAGACACCTCACTCTGAGTGTAAAATAAATCGTCTTATCCTTCTCTTGACTGTCTGTGTAATGGCAGTTTCTTAGCTTTCCAATGTCCAACTTTTGATTGCCATTACTACTCGGGGATGTAGAAGAGATAGCTTAGGCAGTAGCCGATAGTAAGAACAAATCTTCCACTCGTTGTTTCTGGATTAGTCCGTCTTTAATTGAAGTAGCACAAAATAAAGAAATGTTTCACATCAAGTATTTCTTAATCCAATATAAATTGTAATTTTTCATTCTAAAGGGCCTGTCCCACTTTGGCGATTTTTTCGGCAAATGCCGGCGACGGTCACAGTCGGCTAGACCCCCCCCCCATGACAATGTCTACGACAAGTTGCGACAACCTACCACCTGGTCGATGTCAAGCCACGGTGAGCTACCAACAACCGGCGACCCATTGGGACGTCCACCTACGACCACACCTACAGCAACCGACGACCACACAGGCGACAACCTACGACACCCGCGACAAGCTGCGACAAGCAACGACCCTGTCGGCGACAACTGAAGACAGCTGAAGGCAATTCAGTACCTGTCGCCGGTTGACGTAGGTTGACATAGGTAGCCGCCAATGGAATTCACCTCAGTTACCGCCAACCAACGTCACCTGGCGACAACCTAGCACCTTCAACAGGAGGACAAGCTCCTACGATATAGGAAGGATCTTGTTCTCACCGATAAAATTGAATAGTATAATATATAAGAAGAACCCAATTATTCACAATACAATAAGAATTTGGAAACAAATAAAATTATCCTTGAAATTAAATAATCTATCAGTACTAACCCTACTATTGAACAATCCTGCATTCAAACCATCTCTTATCGACAAATATAAACAATGGGATAGACTGGGGATTAGGAAAGTAGGAGATATGTATGAATTGGGCAAATTGTTATCATTTCAACAATTAAAATCAAAATTTAAACTGAATGATAATCAATATTTTAAATATATACAGGTATGTGACTTTATGAAGAAATATACACATAGATTTCAAACTATATTTTTAGACCCTTTAGAAGAAGCAATGAATATTAAGGCTGATTCACAAAAACTAATATCATACTTTTATAATAATACTAGACCAAGTGCAGACCCGTTGGGTCTGTTCCCCCAACGTGCGGTTGTGGGGGGGAGGCGCCATGCAGCGTCACACACACTAACTATCACCCCCCCCGCACTCACCCTAATTACCCCCCTTGATATTATATTAATATTATTAATTTGCTCCTTTTACCCCGTAACCACCCTATCTACTGACGCATAGCCCCCAACTTGCAGTCACATCTAGAGAGGGGGGGGGGGGGGGAGGGGGGGGAGGGGGGGGAGGGGGTAGAGAGTGAGGCAGAGAGAGAAGGGGCAGAGACAGAGAGAGAGAGACAGAGACACAGAGAGGGGCAAGAGGGATGGGGGTGGAGAGGAGAAGAGGAAGGGTGGGTGACGGGGGAAAGGTGGGGGAGGAGAGAGAGAGGGTGAGAGTGAGGGGGAGAGAGAGGGGGGTGAGGGGGAGAGGGGGGGAGCAGGGAGGGTGGAGGGAAGAGGGTAGGGGGTGTGGAGGGGAGGGGGTTTAGGGCAGGGAGGGTGGTGGAGGGGAGAGAGGGGGGGAGAGGGAGAGGGATATGGAGAGAGAGAGGGATATGGAGAGAGAGAGGTGGGGAGAGAGAGGAGGGGAGAGAGAGAGAGAGGGTGCTTTTTTACTTCAACCCAAACAACCATTTGCAGGCAGTGCTTTTTTCCCCTCAAACTAAACATATTTTCATTTTCAAACCACATTATGGGTACTCACAGCTGTGGAGACATTTGTTCAGTGTTATTCAGAGCTCTGATTGAGGCACACCACTTGCAGAGACTGATTGAGGCACACCACTTGCAGAGACTGATTGAGGCACACCACTTCCTGGTTTTATAGTCCCTCCCCCTCCCTCCAGCAGGGGCAGCAGAGAGAATGGGGAATTTTGTAAAAACATTAATATCTCTGTCATTTTTCATCGACGGGAAAAATGCTCGGCACACCTGCGGCGGAGGGGGGCTCTGAGCGAGGTGGCCAAAAATGACGGTTGTAGGTGGCGGCGTTCTCTCCGAAATCGCAGCACAGAAGGCCAAAAGCGGTCAAGAACAGAGATCTAGTAATATACTAGACCAAGTGCAGACCCGTTGGGTCTGTTCCCCCAACGTGTGGTTGTGGGGGGGGGGAGGCGGCATGCAGCGTCACACATTAACTACCCCACCCCCCGCACTCACGCTAATGGAGGGGAGAAGGGAAGAGAGGGAGAGAGGGGGAGGAGAGAGGGGGAGTGCTGAGAGGGGGAGTGCTGAGAAGGGGGTGAGATGAGGGGTGGGGGAGAGATGGGGAGCAGGGAGGGGGAGGGAGGGTGGAGGGAAGGGGGTAGGGGTGTGTGGAGGGGAGGGGGGTTTAGGGGAGGGACGGTGGGGGAGGGGATGGAGGGGAGGAGGGGGAGAAAAAGAGGGGAGGAGGGGGAGAAAAAGAGGGGAGAGAGAGAGAGAGGGGGAGAGGGGGGAGGAGAGGGGGGGAGGAGAGAGGGGGGAGGGAGGAGAGGAGGGAGGAGAGGAGGGAGGGGGGAGAGGCGGGGGAGAGAGAGGAGGGGAGAGAGAGAGAGAAAGGGAGAGAGATGGGGGGAGAGAGAGAGGGATAGGGAGAGAGAGAGGTGGAGAGAGAGAGGAGGGAGAGAGGGTGCCTTTTTACTTCAACCCAAACAACCATTTGCAGGCAGTGCTTTTTTCCCCTCAAACTAACCATATTTTCATTTTCAAACCACATTATGGGTACTCACAGCTGTGGAGACATTTGTTCAGTGTTATTCAGAGCTCTGATTGAGGCACACCACTTGCAGAGACTGATTGAGGCACACCACTTGCAGAGACTGATTGAGGCACACCACTTCCTGGTTTTATAGTCCCTCCCCTTCCCTCCAGCAGGGGCAGCAGAGAGAATGGGGAATTTTGTAAAAACATTAATATCTCTGTCATTTTTCATCGACGGGATAAATCCTCGGCACACCTGCGGCGGAGGGGGGCTCTGAGCGAGGTGGCCAAAAATGACGGTCGTAGGTGGCGGCGTTCTCTCCGAAATCGCAGCACAGTAGGCCAAAAGCGGTCAAGAACAGAGATCTAGTAATATACTAGACCAAGTGCAGACCCATTGGGTCTGTACCCCCAACGTGTGGTTGTGGGGGGGAGGCGGCATGCAGCGTCACACACTAACTACCCCCCCCCCGCACTCACGCTAATGGAGGGGAGAAGGGAAGAGAGGGAGAGAGGGGGAGGAGAGAGGGGGAGTGCTGAGAGGGGGAGTGCTGAGAGGGGGGTGAGATGAGGGGTGGGGGAGAGGTGGGGAGCAGGGAGGGGGAGGGAGGGTGGAGGGAAGGGGGTAGGGGTGTGTGGAGGGGAGGGGGATTTAGGGGAGGGACGGTGGGGGAGGGGATGGAGGGGAGGAGGGGGAGAAAAAGAGGGGAGAGAGAGGGGGAGAGGGGGGGGAGGAGAGAAGGGGAGTGGAGAGGGGGGGAGTGGAGAGGGGGGAGTGGAGAGGGGGGAAAGGAGAGGGGAGTAAAGGAGAGGGGGAGGAGGAGAGGGGGGAGGAGGGGGGGGAGGAGGGGGGGAGAGGGGGGAGAGAGGAGGGGGGGAGAGGAGGGGGGGGGAGAGGAGGGGGGGGAGAGGAGGGGGGGGGGGAGGAGAGGGGGGGAGGAGGAGAGGGGGGGAGAGGAGGGGGAGGGGGGGAGAGAGAGTGCCTTTTTACTTCAACCCAAACCCAAACAACCATTTGCAGGCAGTGCTTTTTTACCTCTAACCATATTTTCATTTTCAAACCAAATTAAGGGTACTCACAGTGCTGTAGACATTTGTCAGTGTCATTCAGACCTCTGATTGAGGCACACCACTTGCAGAGACTGATTGAGGCACACCACTTCCTGGTTTTATAGTCCCTCCCCCTCCCTCCAGCAGGGGCAGCAGAGAGAATGGGGAATTTTGTAAAAACATTAATATCTCTGTCAATTTTCATCGACGGGAAAAATCCTCGGCACACATGTGGCAGAGGGGGGCTCTGAGCGAGGTGGCCAAAAATGACGGCCATAGGTGGCGGCATACTCTCGGAAATCGCAGCACAGAAAGCCAAAACCGGTCAAGAACAGACTTTTAGTAATATAGATATTAAATAGAGAATTACCCTCAACAGAGGCACTAAGAGAAGATTGGGAACATGAACTAATGATAAAGATCCCACAAGATAGATGGGAAAAGTATCTGATGAACACACATAATTGTTCCATTAATGCAAGACATAATATAATTCAATTTAAACTATTACATAGACTATATTATTCAAAAACGAGGTTGAATAAATTCTACCCAAACGTCTCTCCCAGATGCGATAAATGTTTGTTTCAAAATGCTAATATAACACATTCATTTGTAGGATGTACAAAGTTGAATAAATTTTGGAGCGATATATTTGATATATTTACAAAGCTTTTCAAGTCAAGCATAGAACCTAATACGGAATGGATTATATTCGTAATAATAGTAGAAGATATCAATTTAAATAAAGACCAAAAAGGTTTTTTTAATTATGGGTTAATAATTGGAAAGAAATTGATACTTATATTTTGGAAAAATACAGCTATACTATTAAAATGTGGATTAGGAATATGATGGACATAGCACACCTTGAAGAAATGAGACTCCGACTAATAGATAAATATGACCAATTCTTAAGGAGTTGGTCTCCTTTCATCGACTTTTTGGAATCATGTGATACAGCGGTACCGTAAAGATTGCTGATTTCAGGTCAGGTCGTGGATAGATTTACATCTCCGAATAAAGATTTGAAAATTTCTTTTTTAAGGGTCTTTCTCTCCTATTTCTACTTTCTACTCTTTCTTTTCTTATACACACACTTCACGTTTTTCTATTTTAAACTATCTATTTTTCCTCTTTTTCTTCTCTCTATTTTTTTTTTTCCTTGTCTTTCTTACTTCCTTTTCAAAAACGTAAAACTAGAGGTTGTACATAGAATGTATTACGTTATGACATAGTTGGCACCTAAAATTAGGTCCCACTGTATTGATTGTATTGTATTAACTTCTAATAAAAAATTTTTTTTTAAATAACAGGAGGACAAGCAACGTCAAGCCCACAGTCGCCAAAAAGTTTCAAACATTTAAAAATCCAGCGGCGACCAGAAAAATGTTACGACTCTTTAGGACGCTAACGACCATACAGGCATCACCGCGCGACCATGTGGCGACAACCTACTCGCGTGTCGCTGAAATAAATCGCCTAAGTGGGACAGGGGCTTTACTGTTTCATCAGTGTCGTGTAGGGTCATGTAGCGTCGTGCAAGAGTAGTAAAAACTGTTGTCTCAACTATCCCTCGAGTCTAAAATGACCCCCAATCTCTGTGGCTACGCTAGCCTCCTCCGATGTAGACCAACCCATCTACATATATAATCCCACCACAAACATACCAAAAACATACCTAGAAATATCTAGACATGGTATAATATACTAACAGTAACTAACTTAAGAATAAATAGCTCCTACAGTCTAAAACTTTATTTTAAAAACCCTGTCCCTTGCTCCCTTATGGGCCTGTCCCACTTAGACGACTTTTTAGGCGACTGCAGGAGACTATGCGGTTGCCACATGTTCACGGATGGTTGCCGGGGTGGTTGCCGGGGAGTCGCCTTCATGGTCGCGAGGAGTTCCCGCATTCTAGGAACTAGTCGCGGACTCATTATGGTCGCCGCAAATTTTTCAACATGTTGAAAAATTAACGGCTACCAGAATGAAGCCGCCATGGAGTCGTAGTGGGTTGCCAGGAGGTCGAAGTTCTCGTAGGTTATAGCCGGTGCTGATCGGTGAATTTCATTTACTCATTGGGGAAAAAAAACTTAAGCAGTAGTTTTCAGAGGCAAGGATAACTGACCGGTAATGTTAATGTCCACCGAGCTTCACAGCCGTGTATCTCTGGCTTCTTAAAAGTTGTCTCCACTCCTTCACCCTCCCCCCCTTCCCCCTCTTTTAAAGGACTTACGTAACCCTTCCTGTACACTGTGCTTTAGCCGTCTTAATTACACCGCCAACCTTCCTGTTCATCGCGGTGTGTGTCTGTATCACATTGGCTTTGCACCGTGTGAATTTCACTCCGCTTGCCCTGTCCCCCGCCTGCATAACGGGCTCGTGTGCGTCCAATATACATCTCAACATGTCGTAATGTAATGCTTAGGAAATGTAGAATGGTTTGTTGTGTAGGATGGAGCTGCAGATGCTGGTTTAAACCAAAGATAGACACAAAATGCTGGAGTAACTCAGCGGAACGGGCAGCATCTCTGGAGAGAAGGAACGGGTGACGTTTTCAATCCGAGACCCTTCTGCTTGAATAAGGATCTCAATCCGAAACGTCACCCATTCCTTCTCTCCAGAGATGCTGCCTGTCCCGCTGAGTTACTCCAGCATTTTGTGTCTGTCTTTAGAGTGGTTCTTTGTTAGCTGAGGGGAAGGTGACAAGGAGGTGTACAGTCAAAAACATTTTACTGCATTTATGCCGCCTTGTTACCTTTGTCTCAACCAACAATGAGGCATTCTACATTTTCTTAACAAGTCTGCTTTGATCTGTCATTTTCACACCTTACCCTTCCATATCTTAACGCCTCCGTCTCTCCTTACTCTCAGTTTTAATAAGGGTCCTGACCCGAAACGTCACCCATTCCTTCTCTCCAGAGATGCTGCCTGTCCCGATGAGTTACTCCAGCATTTTGCGTGCATCTTCGGTGTATAACCAGCATCTGCAGTTCCTTCCTACATGTAACGTAATGGTTGCTGTTTGCAAACTGCACGAATAGCAGTTTGATTAATGTACTATTATGTTAATTGCGACTATGGAATAAAAGCTCCTTGTTAAGGAAAATAATGAAGGATATGTAATTCTTGGGGCCAATACGCAGAATTGACCTGAATAAACCACCCATCTCAGGGACACAATAAACTGCAGATACTGGTAAAAAAGACACAAAGTACTGGAGTAACTCAGCGGGCCGGGCAGGATCATTGGAGAACGTGGATAGGTGACGTTTCAGGTCATGACCCTTCTTTGGACTGATTGAGATAAGAGGGGGGAAAGCTGGAAGAGAGGAGGGGTAGGACTAAGCCTGGTAAGTGATAGGTGGATACAGGTGAGTGGGGGTTTAGATGGAGAGCTGTTTGGACAAAAGTTAGGGATGAAAAGATAAAAGGTGCGAGCTAAGTATTAGAATAGTTGTCAATTGTGAAGCCAGATGAAGGAATGTTGGTGGAAGAGGAGGGGAGAAATAATGTTTCAAAGGTCTTTTGTGGAAGGAGGGGGGGGGGGGGGAGAGAAGAGTGGGGGGGGGAAATGAAGGGGAGGTTTGGTTAGTTACCCAAAATTGGAAATTCAGTGAATGAATGAAAGATACTCTATTGTCACATGTACCTCGGTACAGTGAAATTCATTCTTTGTTTTTGCATAGAACGCGGCAAATTCACACAGCTTACCTCACCTAGGCAGTACGCAAGAGTCGCCAGCGAACCTTTCCTCCAATTACAGGAGGCAGTCTGAATTGGGAGTTAGATATAGTTGCAGAGGGAATAAATCTAAAATAAGTAGTTCACAGAAATCTCAGGTGCATTGACTATGTCACAAACAAACTGTGTACAGCAAGTAAACAGCTATGAAATGCTCATTATAGAATAAGATGTGGCCACACACACACATATATATACACATATCAGCATCTACAGTTCCATATATATATACACAGTACATATTTTTTAATTTTGTGATCCCATTCATGATCATTATGTTGCTGATCAGACCATCCTAAAGGCCTGCAATATAGCCTTTATTCATGTGTGTATTTATATTATGGTATATGGACACACTGATCTGTTTTGTAGTAAATACCTACTATGTTCTGTGTGCTGAAGCAAAGCAAGAATTTCATTGTCCTATCAGGGACACATGACAATAAACTCACTTGAACTTGAACTTGAACTATTAGACTGATGTACAAGATTAATTTGAATGGGATAATCTTTAGAAAAGGAGATTTTAATTTCTACCCTATTTGGTGAATAGGACAGTGAAGGTTGTATGACTCTAACATTTTCACACAAATCCTATATATCTTTGGGTAGATTCACAGTCTCTTGCCCAGAGTAGGTGAATCGAAGACCAGGGGACATAGGTTGAAGGTGAAGGGGAAAAGATTTAATAGGAATCTGGGGGGTAACTTTTTCACACAAAGGGTGGTGGGTGTATGGAACGAGCTGCCAGAGGAGGTAGTTGAGGCCGGGACTATCCCTACATTTGAGAAACATTTAGACAGGTACATGGATAGGACAGGTTTGGTGGGATATGGACCAAATGCGGGCAGGTGGGACTAGTGTAGCTGATTCAAGATTCAAGATTCAAGAGAGTTTATTGTCATGTGTCCCAGATAGGACAATGAAATTCTTGCTTTGCTTTCAGCACAACAGAATATTGCAGGCATAAATATTATTGAACAGATCAGTGTGTCCATATACCATTTAATATATATATACACACATAAATAAACATAAGTGCAGTAGGCTAACTAAAGTTCAGATTTTGTTTGAGTTGAGTTTAATAGTCTGAAGGCTGTGGGGAAGTAGCTGTTCCTGAACATGATGGTGTGGGCAAGTTGGGCCGAAGGGCCTGTTTCCATGCTGTATCGCTCTATGACTATGCGGAGGTGGAGCCCAGAGAGCGTGCAGGCACCAAGAAAGGGCTCAGTAATCGAGCGGCACATCTGCCGAGATATGCGCGGAGACTGGGCGAGGGGCCAAGTAACAGACAGAAGACAATTATCTCCGGCAACTCATGGTTATTAATGTTGCAGCTGAAAGGGCTGCGCCCCGCTCACATTTTACTGTCCCCGCAATCTCTCAATGCTCCTTTTTATTTTTGAAGTAATTATTATTTTGTGGGTATCAGCGCGAGGGAGGGTGATGCAGTGGGGAAACAAGCACTTTTGTACTGTTTGTCTCCCGTGTCAGCATCAGCCTGGCACTGAACTCTAGAGGGCCATAATCATGCTATCTGTAGCGGATAGAATATCACAGCAATTCAGACACACGATAATACATAAACCAAACTGCCAAGGCCGCTATAAAGTCACGGAGTGATACAGTGTGGAAACAGGCCCGTTGGCCCAACTTGCCCACACTGGCCAACATATCCCAGCTATGTTAGTCCCACCTGCCAGCATTTGGTCCACATCCCTCCAAACCTATCTTGTCCGTGTAGATAAGTGTAAAAGAATTTCAGACAAATGTTCGTTCTGACACTTAAGTAGGACAATTCTGCACGGTGGCGCAGCGGTAGAGTTGCTGTCTCACCGCGCCAGAGACCCGGGTTCGATCCTGACCATCGGTGCTGTCTGCACGGAGTTTGTACGTTCTCCCCGTGACCTGCGTGGGTTTTCTCCGGGTGCTCTGGTTTCCTCCAACACTCCATAGACGTACAGGTTTGTAGGTTGATTGGCTTGGGGTTTAAATGTAAATTGTGCCTAGTGTGTGTAGGATAGTGCTAATGTGTGGTGATCGCTGGTCGGCGCAGACTCGGTGGGCCTGTTTCCGCGCTGTATCTCTAATCTAAACAAAAAAATTCAGCTGAAAGTAGAATAAATACTCTGAAGCATTAACTTGCTGGTTTGATATTTCAGTACAAGCAAAATGGCACTTTGATGGCCTGAACTTTGGCTAGACACCACTAGATGGCAGACATTTTAAAATAGACTGAAGAAGGGTTTCGGCCCGAAACGTTGCCTATTTCCTTCGCTCCATAGATGCTGCTGCACCCGCTGAGTTTCTCCAGCATTTGTGTGTACCTTTTAAAATAGACGCAAGGAACTGCAGATGATGGAATCTTGCAGGAATAACTCAGCGGATCAGGCAGCATCTTTGGAGGACATGGATGGGCGATGCTGGTTGTAGTCGGGAGGAGTAAACTGGAAGAGAGGTGGGGGCGGGACAAAGCCTGGCAAGTGATAGTCTGAAGAAGGGTCTCGACCCGAAAGGTCTCGACTCCTTCTCTACAGAGATGCTGCCTGATCCACGGATGTTACTCTGGCATTTAGTGTCTATTGTTGCAAGTGATAGGTGGATACAAGTGACGTGGGGCTTTCCATGACAGATGCCTGGACAAAGGCCAGAGATGAAAGGGAGACAAAAAGACGAGAAGGAGACAAAAAGATGTTTAGCTTAGTTTAGAGATATTGCGCGGAAACAGGCCCTTTGGCCCATCGAGTCCACACCGACCAGCGACACTAACACTATCTTACACAGACTGGGGACAATTTACATTTACACCAAGCCAATTAACCCAAAAACCTGTACGTCTTTGGAGTGAGGGAGGAAACCGAAAATCTCGGAGAAAATCCACGCGGTCACGGGGAGAACGTATAAACTTCATACAGACAGCACCCGTAGTCGGGATCGAACCCGGGTCTCCGGCGCTGCAAGGGCTCTAAGGCAACAACTCTACCGCTGCGCCACCGTGCAGCTAGAGTTGATAAGGAGAGGAGTGAAAGAAGAGTGAAAGTAAAGCCAGAGGGAGGGATAATAGTGAAGGAAACGGGGGGCGAGATGGTGCGAGAAATGGGTGCACACCAGGGTCAATGGCTTCTTTATTGTCACTTGTACCAGATGCAGCGAAGTACATTTTTTTCACGCAGCTCAGCAAGACTACTGCCATACAGAAGCACGATCACCCCGGTCAGTACAGTATGTACAGAACAGCCCACTGAGTCCGTATGCAAGAGGTGCCATTTTACCGTCCCAGCTACAGCTGGCCACAAGGAAATGGAGGCGATGGGCCTTTGTGGCCAACAGTTTGCAACAAATACAATAAAACTTTATCGATCCCAGGAGGACAATTGATCCGCCAACAGTCATAAAGGCACAAAATACATGCAACATTAAATTAAAGTGAGGAGTGGAAAGGATTGGGGATGTGCGAAGATTGTGGATGGAAGTCAGTCTACCCCACGATAGAAGGGGGACGAGTTGTACTTTACTGTATATTTTCGCTCAAGGTTCCAGCATCTATTTTTCCTTGCTTGTCCCAAGATTGAAACTTGTTGCCTAAACAACCACCAGGGAAATAAGTGACCAAACACAAGTTCATGTTGTTGCACAGCGCACCGATGACTGATTCCTACCGGTCATTTGGCTGAATATCCCTCGCGCATCACACAAACCAACCTCCCTTCCATTGACTCTCACGCTGCCTTGGCAAGGCCAGCAGCAAAATCAAAGACGGGTCGCACCCTGGCCACTCCTCTTCTCCCCTCTCCCATCGGGCAAGAGGTTTAGAAGTGTGAAAACGCACAACTCCAGATTCCGGGACTGTTTTTTGCCATTTGTTATCAGGCAACTGAATCAGCCTACCATAGCTAGACAGCAGTCCTGAACTACTATCTACCTCATTGGTGACCCTCTGACTATCTTTGATCGGACTTCACTGGCTAAACGTTATTCCCTTATCATGTATATGTACACTGTGAATGGCTCGATTGTAATCACGTGTTATCTTTCTGCTGACTGGTTAGCACGCAACAAAAGCGTTTCACTGTACCTCGCTCGGTACACATGACAATAAACTAAACCGAACTGAACCAAACTCACCCATTGGCCTTTTCCACTGTACGACACTCATGACCTCTTCTGTGTTTAGTTTGAAATTCCAGAATTCCCAGTGGGAATCACACTCACATAGAACTGAAGTCCGGGAGCCTCTATTCTCTTCATCTTCCTGACTGTGGGGCCAGAATTACATGGTCACTGGACAGTCTACGGGTTGTGTGTTCACTCCTAGGATCCATAGCATCAAGGATAACGCCAGGTTCAGCAGTGACCACTCCGACACTCGCATTCGAGTGAACTCACGTGGTATGTTTTATTTACAGTGGTAAGAAAGTCCAGGACCACAAGGGGGCGCCGTCTCTCACTCTCAGGGCACATGTGCGGCGGTGGGACTGGCTTGTCCCAACAGATCAGTCCTGGTCTAGAAGGAGGAGGTGTGGCGACCTCAGGCTTCTCCCCGCAGTTTACCATTGCCACGTGAGGAGGCGCTGGCGATCTCAGGATTATCCTGGCAGCTCAGCTTTGGGCTAGTAGAGGCGATGCTGGCAGTCTCTGGGTTATCCTGGCAGCTCAGTCTCTGCCTCTGTGTGTGGGCACTGACCCTTGTTGGCCATGGGCATCTCAGACTTGCCCCGGCCACAGTCTTGGCCTCAGTAGAGGCACTGGCTGTCCCGGCAGCTCAGTCTTGACCACATGGTGGCGCTGGTGGTCATGGGTTTGTCCCAGTGGCTCAGCCTTCCTCAACCCTGCTACAGGGGAACACAGATAGCAGGGGAGGCCCCTTTCCCTCTGTTTGTCTTGACAACCTGGGTTTTATAAGGAGTACGATCACGAGACCCAGGTGACCAACCAATATCAACTAATTGGACACGGCTGTTACCAGTGATGCTGGGGAAGGGCCTCTCCTGGCTTGTCAGCCAGTGATAGGGAACAGAGTGGCATCCAGCTGTTACTGGTGCCTGATGGTATACCCGGTCGTGTTCTAAAAACCTGTGCGGACCAACTGGCGGGAGTTTTTACGGACATTTTCAACCTCTCACTTCTGAGGTCTGAGGTCCCCACCTGCTTTAAAAGGGCATCAATTATACCGGTGCCCAAGAAGAATAAGGTGACATGCCTCAATGACTATCGACCAGTGGCACTAACGCCGGTGGTGATGAAGTGCTTTGAGAGGTTGATCATGGAGCAAATCAACTCCTACATTGACAAAAACCTGGACCCACTGCAGTTCGCGTACCGCCACAACAGATCAACGGTGGATGCGATCTCGCTGGCCCTCCACTCCGCACTGGACCACTTGGACAACAAAAACTCATATGTCAGGCTGTTATTCATTGATTACAGCTCGGCATTTAACACAATCATCCCCTCCAAACTGGTTACCAAACTCGCAGAACTGGGTCTCTGCGCATCCCTCTGCAACTGGATCCTTGACTTCCTCGTCCACAGACCACAGTCTGTTCGTATTGGTGGAAATGTGTCAGCCTCAATAACAATCAGCACGGGAGCACCTCAAGGCTGCGTGCTCAGCCCCCTGCTGTACTCACTCTATACCCATGACTGCGTAGCGAACCACAGCCACAGTGCGAACTCCATCATCAAGTTCGCTGACGACACCACTATTGTGGGGCGTATCACTGATGGGGACGAGTCAGAGTACAGAAGAGAGATCGAGCAACTGTCCATATGGTGCCAGCGCAATAACCTGGCCCTCAACACCAGCAAAACCAAGGAACTGATTGTGGACTTTGGAAGGAGTAGGAGGGGGACCCACAGCCCCATTTATATCAACGGGTCGATGGTTGAAAGGGTCAAGAGCTTCAAATTCCTGGGCGTGCACATCTCTGAAGATCTTTCCTGGTCCGAGAACACTAATGCAATCATCAAAAAAGCACATCAGCGCCTCTACTTCCTGAGAAGATTACGGAGAGTCAGATTGTCAAGGAAGACTCTCTCTAACTTCTACAGGTGCACAGTCGAGAGCATGCTGACCGGTTGCATCGTGGCTTGGTTCGGCAATTTGAGCGCCCTGGAAAGGAAAAGACTACAAAAAGTAGTAAACACTGCCCAGTCCATCATCGGCTCTGACCTTCCTTCCATCGAGGGGATTTATCGCAGTCGCTGCCTCAAAAAGGCTGGCAGTATCATCAAAGACCCACACCATCCTGGCCACACACTCATCTCCCTGCTACCTTCAGGTAGAAGGTACAGGAGCCTGAAGACTGCAACAACCAGGTTCAGGAATAGTTACTTCCCCTCAGCCATCAGGCTATTAAACCTGGCTCGGACAAAACTCTGATTATTACCAACCACTTTCTGTTATTTGCACTATCAGTTTATTTATTCATGTGTGTATATATTTATATCATGGTATATGGACACATTTTATCTGTTTTGTAGTAAATGCCTACTATTTTCTGTGTGCTTAAGCAAAGCAAGAATTTCATTGTCCTATACAGGGACACATGACAATAAACTCACTTGAACTTGAACTTGAACTTAGTGGCCAACAATATACCAGGCAGTGACTTCGCTTATGATGGCCAAAACTCAAGTATGGTCAAGCTATAATAAACCAGTGCTGAGCTGTGCGAGGGGGCAGGGATACCGATGACCAAAGGCATGGCAAAGTAGTCAAGACTGAGGTGTATCTTACATGGAGAGGGAGAGAGAGGCAGTGAGCTGGACGTCTAAGGAATGAATTCCAGAGCTTCGGGCCTTGGCAGCTGAGGGCACGGCCACTAGAGGCCTTCCCGAGTTGCCACGGCAACCACGGTCGTGAGAGGTCTCCTATGGTTGTGAGAGGTCTCCAAAGAGTCGTAGTGACTTTCTGGTCGCTTCTGAATTTTCAACATGTTGAACATTTTGGCGACCTATCGCGGGTGCCAGCAGTCGCCTGTAAAGGTGGCGTAAGTGGGACAGGCCCTTTAGCACGCAACAATACTTGTTCACTGTACCTCGGTACACGTGGCAATAAACTAAACTGAACTGAGCTGAAAAAACCCAGAATGCTGCCTGGTTTAGAGGGCATTACTTCTAAGGAGAGGTTGAGCAAACTTGTTGCCAATGTGGGATAGCATAGAACCAGTGTCAATGGGTGATCGATGGTCAGCGTGGACTCGGTGGGCCGAAGGGCCTGTTTCCATGCTGTATCTCTGAACTAAAGTGAAGCAAAGAGCAAGATGAGCAAGAGTCTTTTCACAAGGTCTGCTGCATCTGCCTAGTACTGAGCAGGATGTTGTTCTGACCCACATCAATCTCACCGCGGGGACTCCTCCACCGCCCAGCCTCGCCGGCAATCCAACCCTTTGAAAAACCCCGTCAGGAACAGAATCATCCTGTAGCTTTCAACGTGAATCCAAGGTCACGTGAAAGGTCAGCTTTGAATATATGGCGGGCGGAAACACAAATTACTTTTATGAGATAACTAAAATGAAGGCAGCTGTGGGAAGGTGAGAGTTTCTCTTCTTCATGCTGATACCTTTTGCTTATTCCTCGATTACCCTTTTTTCCATTTACAGAGCACAGAAGCGGGCCCTTCAGCCCACATCCGCATTGGGATAGTATCCTTCCCACCACCGATTTTCCGGCAACTGGTGGTCCGGCACCTGCTTTAATCCGGGTGAAATTCCCAGAGTGCACTTGGAATCCCCCCCGGAAGTCCCCCCGGCCTAGACTGGGTGAGACGGCCGGTCTCAATCTCATCGGGACTTCCGCGGCCGATCGGCGGGTCGACTTTGCCTCCTGCGGCCCGGGCTCTGGAACTCCCGCCCGGCCAGAGATCCGTTCCCAAAGCCGACTTCCGAGGCCGAGTTTGCGAACCGGTATCTTGGCTCATGGGCGGACCGTTCCTGTACTGTTGGATTCATCCCTCCTCTGTTGGTCCGGCAAAACGGATAACCCGGAAAGGTTCTGGAACCAAGGGTGCCGGAAAATCAGTGGTGGACCTGTATCTGTATAAATGCCCCTTCAACATAGCGATTGTATCTGATTCTGACACCTCCTCTGGCAGCGAGCTCCAGATATTAAGGGCTGCATAGTTTAGCAGCTGGTAGAGCCACAGCCTCACAGCGCCGGAGACTCGGGTCGAACCTGACTTCGGCTGCTGTCTGTGCAGTGTTTGCACGTTCTCCCTGTGACCACGTGGCCTTCTTCCAGGTGAACCAGTTCTCTCCCACATCCCACAGACGTGCGGGTCTATAGGTTAATTGCCCCTGGTGTGTCGGATGTGGATGAGGAAGTGGGATAACACAGAACTAGTGTGGATGGGTGAGCAATGGTGGGCCGAAGGGCTTGCTGACATGCTGTATCTCTCATTCCTTCATTCATTCATTCATTCATTCATTCAGTCATTCAATCAATCGATCACTGGTTGATGCAGACTCAGTGGGCCAAAGGGCCTGTTTTCACGCTGTATCTCCAAACTAAACCAAACATTCAATAGTGTCATATTCAGTAATGTTCGCTTCTATCTCTAAACAAAACAGCTTCACCACTCATGTGGCCCCTGGGGTGATATCCCTTCCGTTGTCTGAGGGGTGCCTCCACCACACCCTGCCCCCCCCCCCCCCCCCAATGTGCAGCAGTGGAAGGACCCTAGACTGTGATTCTCCCCCACTGAGCCTTGACGTTGGATGCACCGAGCTTCAGTGCGTCCCTCAGCACGTTCTCCTGCAGTCTGCAGCACGCCACGTTCCCCGACGGACATCTCGCTCTGCTGGAAGGTCAACAAGGATCGGGTTGACCTAAGAGTGATTTTCACTGAGCTGATGATCTTCCAGCAGCTCTTGATGTCCGTCTCCGAATGTGTTTCTGGGCATCTCAACTGATGGACTTTCAAACCCTTCGGTTCAGCATCTCCTTGTCTGGTCCAGGTGCTCTTGCACAATGCTGAGATTTTTTAATATATGTATATCATATATTTTATATATATCATATATACACATACACATATACACATATATGTGCGCGTGTATGGCATACAGTATATAATGTATATATATTGTATATAAATATCTATATATATATTATATCATATATTATATGTGGATATATTATTATATATATATAGATTTGCAGCATTTGCAAGCTTGCCATGTTATTTTCAGGCTCATGATAAATGACTGCTTCCTCCCCCCTTCATTGTTCCTTCCACTCCGGTTACTGTCAGTAATGTTTTGACCCACGGGGATCACAACGAGACAAATAAAGTCACTGTAAAAGCACGCTGCATCTTTTGTCTTATCCACACTGCTGGGTTTCACCAGTCCTCTCCAGTGTAGTCAGCTTTTGTTTCAGTGTTCACAGTGTTGTGACCTAGGCTCTGCCTGATCCCCCTGGGTCCGTGTTAATGGGTCGCCTGGACTGCATTCACCGGCCACATGCTATTGAATTGCCTTGTCAGCTGAGCGCATTGAAGGCCCGGCCTCCAGCTGAAATCAGCAGGAGGTTCGAACGTTCAGAGGTTACACCTCGTGCGTCACTCCCCACCAAGGAACCTCGGCAAGCCCATTGTGCGCTTTCACCTCGAGTAACTATGTCAGGACCCCCATCTGCAAAGATTGAGTTGGTTGGATCTGCACTCTCTGGAGTTCAGCAAAACCAGAGGCAACCTTGTTGAACTGTATCAGGTTTTGAACCAGTTGTACAGTCACAGAAGATAGACACAAAAATGCTGGAGTAACTCAGCGGGACCGGCAGCATCTCTGCAGAGAAAGAATGGGTGACATCATAGAGTCTTTGGGCAGGGAATCAGGCCCTTCAGCCCAACACGTTCATGCCGACCAAGATTCTCAGACCAAGCGTAGACTTGGTGATCGTTTCGCTGAACACTTACGCTCAGCCCACCTTGGCCTGTGCTATCTCCCCGTTGCCAACCATTCCAAACTCCCCAATCCCTCACTGACCTTTCTGTCTTGGGCCTCCTCCACTGTCAGAGTGAGGCCACATGCAAATTGGAGGAACAGCGCCTCATATTTCACTTGGGCAGCTACATTATTAGTAATTTCAAGTAAATCCAGCATTCCTTCCCCTCCCCCTCCCCCGATGGAGTCAGAGTCGCTGCCTCAAAAAGGCAGCCAACATCATCTGAGACCCACACCACCCTGGCCACACATACATTTCACCCCTGCCATCGGGAAGGAGGTACAGGAGCCTGAAAACTGTAACTGTCCAGGTTCAGGAATAGCTTCTTCCCTACAGCCATCAGGCTATTAACACACTGCAATCTCATATAAGCTTTGAACTAAATATAGACTAATATTATTATTATTATTATTATTATTATTATTATTAATGCACTATTTTGTTTGGTTTTTGAGTGTGTACGTGGGTGTATACATACATACATACATATATTGTGAATATGTGTATATATACACACTGAACTTTTCTCTCTCGTTTATCATATCATACTATGTTTACATATTCTGTTGTGCTGCAGCAAGTAAGAATTTCATTGTTCTATCTGGGACATACGACAATAAAACACTCTTGACGGATGAAAGCGAGAATTTGCGTTTATGTTGCATCTTTCATAACCCTAGGCATTCTCACAGCATTTCACAACTAATGAAGCGGAGCAGAAAAGTGTCAAGTCATGCTTCATGTCAAGTAGTTTTATTCACTAAATCATTCCAATCTTTCATCCGTTTTAATTGTGGTATTAAGTTCAAGAAGGAGCAACAGTAGAATGGTTGTCTGGGCACTAGATAGTCTTACGGTGGGAGCGAATTTACACCATTGAGTGACAGATACAGCGTGGAAGCAGGCCTTTCGGCCCAACTTGCACACAATGACCAACATGTCCCATCTACACAAGCCCCACCTGCCTGCGTTTGGCCAATATCCCTCTAAACCTGTCCGATCCATGTACCAGTCTAAATGTTTCTTAAACGTTGCGATAGTTAGTAGCTGCCTCAACTAGCTCCTCCGACAGCTCGTTCCATACACCCACCACCCTTAGTGTAAAATAGTTACCTCTCAGGTTCACATTAAATCTTTCTTCCCTCACCTTAAACCAGAAGTCGGCAAGCTACGGCCCCCGGGCCGAATGCGGCCCGTAAACTGAAATCATCCGGCCTACAGGCATATTTTTTTTCCCGTATTTATCCGGCCCGCAGACTACCATCGTCTCCGGTAACTCCGGGCCCGAGGCCGCGGCGCCCGGGCGCAGTGATGCAAGGGCGCCTGAGCTGGCGGCCGCAATGGCAGAGCGGTGAACAGTGCCGAGCTGCCGAACTGGGGCGAGCAGCCGAGGAACCAAGCAGCGCCGAGCCGCGCCGAGCCATCAAGCAGTGCCGAGCCGCGCCGAGCAGCCAAGCAGCAGCATGTGTGAAACTGTGCGCCATTGTTAGCATGAAAATGTCAAGCCAGCCATTCAGCTCCATTTTGACCCGCACAGAACTGCACCATATTGCTAGATCGCTTAACTCCACGAGGGGCACTTTGTCTCAGAATGCAAATAATTCGTCATTTTAAACTGCCGGGCGCCGAGCTCTGGCTGTACCGCATCCTGCGCAAAGCCGCCGGCACGGGCGCGCACCTTCTGTGTCTGGGCCTCACTGTCGGGATTGGGGTTGTCAATAGGCCGGGGACGAGTGAGTGTGAGTATTTGAGTCACCGCCTTCAGGAAAGAGCCAAGGCAATGGTCCATCGGTACGCCATGTTGGTGAGCGCCCGTAACTAGGGGCCAGTGCTCCGAGTGGCGTCCTCGAAGGGGCAGGATCTCTGTAAACACGTGACAGTTGTGGCCCGCCATCCGCTCACAGACATGCGTCCGGCCCAATGGAGAACAAGGTTGCCGACCCCTGCCTTAAACCTACAGTATGTCCTCTTGTTACCGATTTCCCTACTCTGGGAAATCCACTCTATCCAGGTCTTGATCACCTTCCTTGATGGAAAAATGATTAATGATCTTTTTTGTAGAATCAAGGAACTGCAGTTGCTGGTTTACCAAGGAAGGACAAAAAAGTCCTATCCATGTTCCCCATGGATGGTGCGTGGCCTGCTGAGTTATGCAAGCGTTTTGTGTCTTACCAATCTTTAATATCAACTATCAACATGCACTGTTCACATAGAAGGGTCCCGAACCGAAACGTCATCCATCCTTTTTCTCCGGAGATGCCGCCTGACCCGCTGAGTTACTCTAGCACTTTGTGTCTACCTTCAGTATAAATCAGCATCTGCAGTTCCTCCCTACACCCACTGTTCATATAATGTGCCATTAAAAAAAAAACAAAGATAAGGAGAAGAAAAAAAATTGTCCAGTGAAATAAATTGTTTTCTTTCAGGATGGTTTGATTTGGTTCCTTTGGAATAACCGGACAAACCAGCTCCATGAAGAGAAACGCAAACATGCAGTTCGGGCAGCACGGTGGCGCAGCGGTAGAGTTGCTGCCTTACAGCACTTGCAGCGCCAGAGACGGGTTTGATCCTGACTACGGGTGCTGTCTGTACGGAGTTTGCACGTTCTCCCCGTGACCTGCATGGGTTTTCTCTGAGATCTTCGGTTTCCTCCCACACTCCAAAGACGTGCAGGTTTGATGGTTAGTTGGCTTGGTACGAATGTAAAAACAATTGTCATTTGTGTGTGTTAGGACAGCGTTAATGTCGCAGGTCGGTGCGGACTCGGTGGACTGAAGTGCCGGTTTCCACGCTGTGTCTCTAACACTAGAGAGAAACGTTTTTTTAAACGGTACCTTACATCCCCGCATTTGTCATTTGACCTTTATTACTTCTATTGCTACCTCATCGCCATGCATGTGTTCCCACAGACGGCGGGGTCCCGCACATCTCCCCCTGCAGGGAAGGAAATAATGAAGCAATTGAGTGAACGAGACAGGAAGACAACGACATAAGAGCCCAGAAAACCACGTCGACGATTGATCCTTTTGGTGGAACATGATCTGTACTGACACACTTAAACAGGAGCCAGAGTAGCGGCGCACTAAAATGAAAGAGCTCCACCTTCATGGAAAAACGATTGTCAGATCCGTTTTGTTGGTTCATTCACGGTAAAACAAGCAGGCCTTGCCAAAGCATACAACATTGCCATTGCCTGTGATGACATGGCTATGGTCGGGTCACCTCTGGGTTATTCTCCAACCCGACAAAATAAAACTTGTTACCAAGAGTTTGTGATACAAAACAGGTAAGTATGGGCGGCACGAGGTGATGCAGCCTAAAGAGCTATACAGCCTCACAGCGCCAGAGACCCGGGTTCAATCCTGACCTCAGATGCTGTCTGCACGTTCTCCCTGTGGCCGCTTTGGTTTCCTCCGGGCTTTCCGGTTTCCTCCCACATCCCAAAGACGTGTGGGTTTGTAGGTTAATTGTAAATTGTCCCCTAGTGTGTAGGGTCTGGATGCGACAAGTGGGATAAAGTAGAACTAGTGTGAACGGGTGATCGTTTTCTCGTCTCCGTTCTAAATGGCTTACTCCTTATTCTTAAACTGTGGCCCCTGATTCTGGACTCCCCCAACATCGGGAACATGTTTCCTGCCTGTAGTGTGTCCAAGCCCTTAACAATCTTAGGGAATCTGAAGAAGTGTTTCAGTCAGACAGTGTTTGGAAACTGAAACTCACTGTTTGAATGGGTGAAAGAGGCAGATACTCCCTTAACATACGTATCTTGTCGAGTACGTACTTGAATCTTGGACGCAGAGAAGGCTTCAAACAAATGCTGGAAATTAGGAATAGTATAGATATCTAACTTGTGGGTGGTATGGTGGTGGTGGGCCGAAGCGCCTTTTACTCTCTGCAGGTCCCTATGATTCTATTCATTTGGTTACAAATGATCTTGGTTCCCTGAGGTCAGGAGAGGTGCTGTGGACTTAATAAGTATTTCATTCTAACATGTGGACAGAAGCACATGGAAGGAACAGATCGTGTGTGGTAACATCGATAGAAGGTGGAACGCTGGCCAGGAAACCGGGAACATTCTTGGCTCTTCCCAGTGCCACCACATCTCTTGTGTTCACCTCCGGAGACATTTGAGCCATCGATTGAGACATCTTATCTGATCTGAAAGATCTTGAAATCTGATTGAGCTGTGTAAATCTGCAGTACAGTACAACTACAGCTGTAGTTCTTCAGTACAGCCCTGACAAGTCAGCGAAACTACAAAGTGCGGCAGGTCAGGCAGCAACTGTGGAGGGGATAGAAAAATTAGATGAGCTTGTCTTTGCATCATTGGCGGCACTAAAGCACAAAGGACCCGTTCCTGTTCCGTTTGGCCACAAGGAACTGCAGATGCTGGTTTTACAAAAAAAAAAGTAAAAATTGACTTTAGAGATACAATGCAGAAACAGGCCCTTCAGCCCATCGTGTCCACTCTGGCCAGCGTTTTGGGTCGGGACCCTTCTTCAGAGTCTTTTTGATCTCTTCATTATAGAATACACCAGCCGTGGCCTAACTAACATTTTGTAAATTTAAGGTACACAAAATTGCTGGGGAAACTCAGCGGGTGAGCAGCATCTATGGAGAGAAGGAAATAGGCGACGTTTCGGGCCGAAACCCTTCTTCAGACTCTTTAGGGTTACTGCCTAACAGTGCCGGTGACCCGGGTTCGATCCTGACTACAGGTGCTGTCTGTACAGAGTTTGTATGTTCTCCCTGTGACTGCGTGAGGTTTTCTCTGAGTGCTCCGGATTCCTCCCACACTCCAAAGACGTAAGGTTTGCAGGTTAATTGGCTTCGGTAAACTTTAAAATTGTTCCTAGTATGTAGGAGAGTGTTGGTGTACGGATGACCGCCAGTCAGAGCGGACTTGGTGGGCTGAAGGGCCTGTTTCCACGCTTTTTGCTTATTTTTGTAAGGCCAGCATCTGCAGTTCCTTGTGGGGTGGAAGATTGCAACCTTCACGTGGTCCGCCCTGTTTCGACTCGACGTGCACAAACGGAGGATCAAATAGAACAAGTTGTCCAACAACTTTAGGCAGTGCACGCCACACAAAAGAAGAAGAAGAAGCAGTCCCTTGTGTCCTAATGGAACAGTACACCAAAGAGCCACACACAATGCCAAGACAAACTGATCTCATCTGCCGGCACGTGATCCATATCCCTCCGCGGACTATCCTTGATCGGACTTTCCCGACTTTACCTTGCACTAAATGTTATTTCCTTATCATGTATCTGTACACTGTAAATGGATTGATTGTAATCCTGTATTGTCTTTCTGCTGACTGGCTGGCACGCAACAAAAGTTTTTCACTGTACCTTGGTACACATGACAATAAACCAAACTGAACATATCCATGCGCCATTGTAAAAGCCTTTTAAACGCCACGATTTAAATTTTAATTTCATTTGAGCATTCTGCAGCCTGAAGTTCTTTAGCCATTTGACAAGATTTAGTAGGTAAATTATTATTTACAAGTGCCGGACGTTGGGAGTGTGAGATTCTTTGCGTGACTCACTAATTTTCATCTGTCCATTTATTAGTCTAACGAGGTCAAACGTGACGTGGAGAAAGGACATGGACTGTGTTAGTGTGCCTGGCGAGGTTGCCCCTCCAACAGTGCGAATGCCATGCTACCATCAAGCCTTTTTCACAATCTGTCACTTCCCAAGGATAGTAATGTTCGCTGATAAGCTCAATACAGCAATCATGAACAAAGACTGATAATCCCAGCACTGCTGTCGTTGCCATTTATGCTCGTTGGCTGCACTCTGAGATAGGGACTGGTGATGAATGAGCAGCAGGAAGCACTGGGCCTTTATTTTATTGACATTTCCTATCAGACTCCGCCTCAGCCACGCATTCATAAATAATACAAAATGGCACCTCTTGTTCCTTTCAAGACAAAGAACAACATAAAACCCTGTGCAATGTCATTTGACACAATATTGTGTGGGAAGGAACTGCAGACGCTGGTTTAAACCGAAGACTAGAGACGGAATGCTGGAGTAACTCAGCGGAGCAGGCAGCATCCCTGGAGAGAAGAAATGGCTGACGTTTCGGGTTGAGACCTATTCTTCAGACTGATGTCAGGGGAGAGGGAGATACATAGATAAGGAAGTGTAAGATGTGAAAATAGGACAAAGGGAATGGAGATCCGGGAAAATGTAGAAGAGATCATTGATAGCTGGGAGAAGGTAACAACAAAGCAAAGAGAGATAAAATGTTGTCGGAGACAGTCAGACTGGCCGGCGAACTGGGAAGGGGGAAGGATGGAGAGAGAGGAAAAGCAAGGGTTACTTGAAGTTAGAGAAGCCAATGTTCATACCGCTGGGGTGTAAGCTGCCCAAGCGAACTATGAGGTGTTGTTCCATCAATTTACGCTGGGCCTCACTCTGACAATGGAGGGGGCCCAAGACAGAAAGGTCAGTGTAGGAATGGGAGGGGGAGTTAAAGTGTTGATCAACTGGGAGATCAGGTAGGTTTGTGCGGACTGAGCGGAGGTATTCAGCGATCGCCAATATACAGGAGACACACAATATTGTATATTCAAACATTGCAAATCATTTGGATCTTAATAACAACCCAGTTACAAACCTCACTAGCCTCTCCCTGAATAGGAGTGATGGGGTGTAAATATCTTGCAGAAAGGTTATAAGGAGCCTGCTTTGCAACAATTTTATCTCTCTACATAACGATACAAGAAGGATGTGGTGTGTGTGTGTGAGTTTAGATTATTGTCACGTGTACTGAGGTACAGTGAAAAACTATTGCATGTTAATCAGTCAGCGGAAAGACAATGGAAGGACGTCTATATCTCTCGTTTCCCTTTCCCCTGACCCTCAGCGCGAAGAAGAGTCCCGACCCGAAACATCACCTTTACTCCAGAGATGCTGCCTGATCTGCTGTTACTACAGCTTTTTGTGTCTATCAGCGGAAGGACAATGTGTGCTTGTGTGAGTGAGTGAGTGAGTGAGTGGGTGGGTGAGTGAGTGGGTGAGTGAGTGAGTGAGTGAGTGAGTGAGTGAGTGAGTGAGTGAGTGAGTGAGTGAGTGAGTGAGTGAGTGAGTGTGTGAGTGAGTGAGTGAGTGAGTGAGTGAGTGAGTGAGTGGGTGGGTGAGTGAGTGAGTGAGTGAGCGAGCTATGTGCGTGCGCCTGCCTGTCTGTGTATGTGTAGATAGACACAAAGTGCTGGAGTAACTCCGCGGGTCAGGCATCACCTCTGAGAAAAAGTATAGGTGACGTTTCGTGTCAGGACCCTTCTTCAGGCTGAAAGTATAAAGGAGGGAACTGGTGGTAAGAAAAGGCCAGAACAAAGGTACACAAAAATGCTGGAGAAACTCAGCGGGTGCAGCAGCATCTATGGAGCGAAGGAAATAGGTGACGTTTCGGGCCGAAACCCTTCGTTCCTTCGCTCCATAGATGCTGCTGCACCCGCTGAGTTTCTCCAGCATTTTTGTGTACCTTCGAACTTCCAGCATCTGCAGTTCCTTCTTGAACACAAAGGCCAGAACAAAGCAGGGCCGGCAACAGATGACCTAGTAAAGGCGGAGCCCATAATGGCCGATAGTTGGCTGGGGAAGAGGTGATAATGAAGTGACACAAGGATGCAAACAGTGGAACTTGCATGACGTCTTGGGTGGGGGAGGGGGGGAGAGAGAGAGACGGAATGCAGGGGTTACTTGAAGTTAGAGAAATTAAATAAAGCTGGGGTGTAAGCTGCCGAAGCAAAATATGAGGTGCTATTCCTCCAATTTGCATGTGGCCTCACCCTGACAGTGGGGGAGGCCCAGGACAGATAGGTCAGTACAGTGCAGAGCATGGGTGATGCAGGGAAAGGTTTACCAGAATAATGCATGGATTAGCAGGGCATTAAATGCAGGGAGAGGTTTTGAACGAGTTGGATTGTTTTCTCTGCAGTGCTGGAGGTTGAGGGCCTGATGAAAGGATATAAAATTATGAGAGGAATAGATAAAGCAGACACAGAACCCTTTTCCCAGGATGGAAATGTCAAATACCAAAGGACAGTACGAAAAGGTGAGAGGATCAAAGTTTAAAGGAGATGTGTGGGGTGAATATTTTACGCAGAGGGTGGTGAGTGCCTGGAACAGAGTATTGAGTATAGAAGTTGGGAGGTCATGTTGCAGTTGTATAAGATGTTGGTGAGACCGCATTTAGAGTATTGTGTTCAGTTCTGGACACCGTGTTATAGGAAAGATGGTGTCAAGTTGGAAAGGGCACAGAGAAGATTTACGAGGCTGTTGCCAGGACTCAAAGCCCTGAGCAATAAGGAGAGGTTGAGCAGGCTAGGACTCTATTCCTTGGAGCGCAGGAGGATGAGGGGTGATCATATAAAAGTGTATAATATCATGTGAGGAATAGATCAGATAGATGAACAGAGTCTCTTGTCCAGAGTAGGGGAGTTGAGAACCACAGGACATGGGTTTAAGGTGAGGAGGTAAAGATTTAATAGGAACATAACATCACTTTTTCACACAAAGGGTGGTGGATATATGGAATGTGCTGCCGAAGGAGGTGGTTGGGGTAGGGACTATCGCAACATTTAAGAATCATTTAGACAGGTACATGAATAGAACAGGTTTAGAGGGATATGGGCCAAACACAGGCAGGTGGGACTAGTGTAGATGGGACATGTTGGTTGGTGTGGGCAAGTTGGGCCGAAGGGCCTGTTTCCAGGCTGTATGAATCTATGACTCCATAACTCGCTGTATGACTCTGTAACAATCTTTCTCCATTTGGATAATAGTTAACTCACATTTTCCCTCATTAATCTGAATCTTTTGCCCACTGACTCAACCTCACTCACTCATCCAGTTGCAGAGTTCCCATTGCAATGTGTCCTCTCACTTATTTTAGTACCATTGGCAAACGTGGATACTTTGCACTCTGCCCCTTCCTCCCATTTCCGATCATCGCACACTATCTGAAGGTGGAGGGTGTACAGGACAAGCTGCCAGAGGAGGTAGTTGAGGCAGGTACTTTCACATTTAAAAGACACTTGGATGGGTACATTGATAGGAAAGGTTTAGAAGGATATGGGGCCAACGCATGGAAATGGGACGAGCTTACTGACCATCTTGGTCGGCGTGGACGAGGTGGGCCGAAGGGCCTGTTTCCGTGCTGTATGACTCTATGACCACCTCATTGCTTGCCCTGCAACGCATGAGACTGTAATGGGGGTGGCTCTGTAATAGAGGCTCTGACCTCTAGTCCTAGACTCTCCCACATCCTTTCCATATCCACTCCATCCAAGCCTTTCACTGTTCTGTATGTTTCAATGAGGTTCCCCCTCATTCTTCTAAACTCCAGCGAGTACAGGCCCAGTGCCGTCAAACGCTCATCACAGGTTAACCTACTAATTCCTGGGATCATTCTTGTAAAACCTCCTGTGGACCCTCTCCAGAGCCAACACATCCTTCCTCAGATATGGTGCCCAGAATTGCTCCCAATAATATGCAGTGCCTCTGTGACAATAAAGAACCATTGAACCATTGATGTGGGACTTCAGGAGGAGTTGTAAACATTTCAGACACCTTGTATGGAACACGAGTTGTGTCTGTTCCACACTCCAACAGGAGCCCAACCTGAAACATCATTTTTTCTTCACAGATGACAATAGACAATACACAATAGACAATACACAATAGACAATACACAATGGACAATAGGTGCAGGAGTAGGCCATTCGGCCCTTCGAGCCAGCACCGCCATTTAATGTGATCATAGCTGATCATCCCCAATCAGTACCCCGTTCCTGCCTTCTCCCCATATCCCCTGACTCCGCTATTTTTAACTGCCCGCCCCGCTGAGTTCCTGGAACAGTTTTATTTTATTCCAGGATTTAGGACATTCCTCAAATCTTTCCCTCCATGTGCATGAGTCTGTTTATCCACCGCTTGCTACATGTCTCTAGCTGGTTGGAAATTCACTCCAACTTCTTCTCCATCCAGTTAAAACCAGGGAACCGCCAGCAACATCTTACTTCCTGCACCTACACCTTTCCATTAGACGGTGCTGGAGTTGGGTCATTTCTTTCAGTTTAGAGATCCAGCGCAGAAACAGGCCCTTCGGCCCATCGAGTCCACGTCAACCTGCGAACCAATGATCACTCCATACACCAGCACTATCCTACACATTGAGGAGAATTTACAATTTTACCAAACCTACACCTCTTTGGGATGTGGGAAGAAAGCGGAGCACTCGGATAAACCCCACACGGTCACAAGGAGTACGTGCAAACTCCGCACAGACAGCATGGAACCCGGGTCTCTGGCGCTGTAGGGCAGCAACTCTACCGCTGTGCCAATGTGCCAAATGTTTCTCACTTTAATGCAACAAATCACAGAACGGAAGTGTGGGGAGAGATTGTCAGTGAAGTGGTGAGATGGGACACGCACAAGATTGGCTTGCGTTCAATAGCAGAAGAAGGCCATCAGTGGAAGCCAACATTATGTAAATGAGGCGGCACGGTGGCGCAGCGGTAGAGCTGCTGCCACACAGAGCCAGAGTCCTGGGTTCGACCCTGACTGCGGGCGCTGTCTGTACAGAGTTTGTACGTTCTCCCCGTGACCTGCGTGGGTTTTCTCCGGGAGCTCCGGTTTCTCCTCTCGCTCCAAAGACGTACAGGTTTGCAGGTTTGGTAAAATCGAAAATTATCCCTAGTGAGTAGGATGTGCGGGCCGATCGGTGGTGGGCACAAACTCGGTGGGCCGAAGGGCCTGTTTCCGTGCTCCAGAGGGCCCCGCTATTTAAAGCATCTCCAAATTCTAAAGTCTAAAATCTAAAGTCTTAAAATCAACATCTCAGCCTGGGACCCACCATGGAGTAATAATGATTCAGATCTATTTCCGAACAATTATACACAAAGTCCCCAGGGACAAAGCTATAAATATCCTGACATTACACTGTGGTTAAATCCACAGCAGAACTAGTGATCAAAGACAAATATATTTATCTCTCGGTCAGAAGAACGTCATTAAACACAATGTGTAGACAGCATTAAAGATCGGCAGATGCAAAGACTATATTAAGAACTGACCCAACCCAGCAAGCTTCCCCTGGAAGATAGTTCTAATCCCGGGAGATACATCACTTCCATTTCCAGAGATCTACACGCACACTGTGAACAAAATGGAAACTAACCTCGTAACCTCCTGCCCAGCCAACCCACTGGCACACCAGGCACTGGGCCTGTACTCGCTGGAGTTCGGACGATCTCAGTGAATAGTGAAAGGCTAGGATAGAGTGGATGCGGGGAGGATGTTTACACTAGTGGGAGAGTCGAGGACCAGAGGCCATAGCCTCAGAATAAAAGGATGTTCCTCTAGGATGGAGAGGAGGAGGAATTTATTTAGTCAGAGAATGGTGAATCTGTGGAATTCATTGCCACAGAGGGCTGTGGAAGCCAAGTCAGTGGATATTTTTAAGGCAGAGATAGATAGATTCTTGATTCGTACGGGTGTCAGGGGTTACGGGGAGAATGGGGTTGAGAGGGAAAGATAGACAAGCCATGATTAAATGGCAGAGTAGATGATGGGCCGAATGGCCTAATTCTGCTCCTTTCATTTATCACCAAATGAACTATTTTCTTTCCTTCACGAGGAGCTTTTATTACAAGTACTGCGTTGATGTTCATAGGGTTTGCAAACATCCACCATCAGGTTACAACATTGTCAGGTGTATTCACGACGCACTCGAGCCCCCGCGGCGACCAGCGTTGGCGGAAGGCCTCCAAAGGCCCTGTGGTCACAGCGTGTTCTCTCTGCAGGGACACGGGGGCACGGACGTGAGTCCAGGCCGGCGGTAGTGGCAGTACGAGCGGCGTGGCAGCAGCGGGAGAGGCGGTGTGGGCCGAGGGTGGTGTTGGCAGCCTGGCATGGCCTGGCCTGGCGGTGAAGGTCGGCAGCTCAGTCCGTCCAAAATCCGTTATAAAGAGGTCCGTAATCTATATACACATGTGACCTCAACCTGTCACCCTTATGGGGCTGTCCCACTGTACGAGCTAACTCAAGAGTTCTCCCGAGTTTCCCCTGATTCGAACTCGCAAAATTACTGTAATAGCCACTCGTAGGTACTCGGGGCTCTCGTGGATATTTTTCAACATTTCGAAAAATCTTCACGAGTCTTCACGAGCTTACCGCGTTTCCCGAGTACCTGCCGTTAGCGTTACGAGCCGCTAAGAGACCTAAATCGTCACCTATCCATATTCTCCAGAGATGCTGCCTGACCCGCTGAGCTACTCCGGCATTTTGCATCCTTGTCTCAGGGCGTTCTTTCAGAAGGTTGAGGGTTCAGATCAGACTCCAGCTTGTGAGTATACAATTCAAGACTTCATTACCGAAATAGAGTGACCTTCTATTTACTTGTTCATTCATAGGATGTGAACATCCCTGACAATGCTGCCATTTATGTCCACCAGTAAGTACTTCTGAAGAGGCAACCATTTAGGTGGGGCCAAAGTCACGTATCAGCCCGACTAGGAAAGCATTGAAGATCATCTCCATTGAAAGACATTGGAGTATCAAATGTGTTTTCATGACATCCAACTGATGGTTCAATGTGTCCACGCGACCATCGATCACTAGTTCACCCTAGTTCTATGTTATCCCACTTTCTCATCCACTCCCTCTTTCTCATACACAGCACAGTGGCTCAGCAGTAGAGTTGCTGCCTTTACAGTGCCAGAGACCCGGGTTCAATCTTGACTATGGGTGTTGTCTCTATGAAGTTTGTACGTTCTCCCTAAGACCACGTGGGTTTTATCCGAGATCTTTGGTTTCCTCCCACACTCCAAAGGCGTGCAGGTTTGTAGGTTAATTGGCTTTGGTAAAATTGTTTTTCGCCGTGGACTCAGTGGGTCGACGGGCCTGTTTCCATGCTGTATCTCTAAAGTCTCAAAAGAGCTGGGGCAATTTACAGAGACCCAATTAACCTACAAACCTGCACGCATTTTTAAGGATGTGGGAGCAACCTGGAATACCTGGAGGAAACCCACGCAGTCACGGGGAAAACATGTGAACTCCACACAGGCAGCACCTGAGGATTGAACCCGGGTCTCTGGCGCTGCGAGGAGGCTGCTCCACCAACCGCGCCCCCTAGAAACACACTTCCCTGACCTGGAATCGAACTCGGGCCACGTCTGTTCAAACTTCCTCTTTCTATGGCGGAGCATTTTTGCGCAAACTGACTGCCGCTTATTGTTAAGTTTATCGCGACAAGGATAACATTTGAATGGAACGTTGTTGACTTGGACGTCATTCCAGGGCGCCAGGAGATAGATGGAGTTGATGCTCTTCCTTATAATGTCAATGTGAACACACAATAAAAATAACAATAATGCATTTTATTTAACGGCGCCTTTCAAGACACTCAAGGTCACCTTACATCACATAATATCAGTAATAAACATACAAGCAGCAACAAAGCATAGCACAACGAGTTAAGATTGATATAAAATAAGATGCAGTTGTTGCAGTTAAAATAAGTCAGCTAGTTTAAAAAGATGGGTTTTAAGAGCGGTTTTGAATTCTGTCATGGAGTCCAGTATGCGGATGTGAGGTGGTAGTGACTTCCAAAGTGTAGGTGCATCATGGGAGTAGGCCCTGGCACCCGTTGTGCTGAGGTTGATGAGTGGTAGTGCCATAACCATCTTCCTACCATTACACGGCACCTCCACCACAGCATCCACCAATGGCAGACTTTTAAAAAACTGTTCATTTCTGGAATGTCCACTGGTGGGAAAGACAACATCATTGCCCATCTCACTAATCCGTGCAAAGGTGGCTGCCAGCCACATTCATCAGCTGCTGCAGTCCTTTTGATGATGAGGGCTTCTCACTATTGAATCCATCTACACTCCGCGTTGCCTCAGAAAAACGGCCAACATCATCACCCCTGCTCTCACCCGACAAAAGGTACAGAAGCTTGAAAGCACTCGCCAACTGACTCAGGAGCAGGTGCCCCCCCTCTGTTATGGGGCTTCTGAACAGTCCCTTCCACAAGTTAGGGTACCTATAGTATAATAGCATTGAGGCAGTCCTTGACAAAAATGATGAATTGGTCTCCGTTTTAAAAATACATGAAATAGAATGAGGCCAAGCAACTCCTTGAGCCCATCTGCCATTCAATAAGATCAAGACTGATCTGATCCTGGCTCAGATTCCACCCCTGCCTGTTCTCCAGAAACCTTAACTCTCCTCTAGTTTAAACACCTGACCTGAAGACGATTCAGATGCTTGAAAACGTCACTACCAGACTCAGGAACAGCTTCTTCCCCTCTGTTATCAGGCTTCTGATCAGTCCTTCCATAAGCTAGGGTACTGTCCGATTCACCTCTACCCCATTGCGGACATTGGACTTTCCAATGGAACTGGTGCGCTACAATGCTGAGCTATATTCTGTACTCTGTATCTTCCTCTTTGCTCTATCTGTTGTACTTGAGTTTGGCACGATTGTATTTATGTATAGTATTATCTAATCTATTTGGATAGGATGCACAAACAAATCTTCTCACTGTTTCTTGGTACATGTGGTCATAATAACCCTAAACCTAAACCTAAAGAATATATAATTTTAAAAAGACCTTCTTGTGGAACTGGGAGGAACATGGAGTTGTTGTTGAGTCTCCCAGTGTGGTGACTGTCCATTGCTCCGGCCTCCCCTTCCCAACCCTTTGGAATGGTATGGAATAGTTTATGGCATACTTATTGTCACCTGTGACAAGGTACACAGTGAAATTCTTTGCTTGCATACCCAATGTATACAAATAGCGGCCACCTACGGCGCTGACAACGTTACAAAGCACACCCGTTCCTCCTTTTGTTCTCCCCCCTCCTCCTCCCCACCACACAGTGGTCCCCCCATGCTGGGCCCCCATTGTCCATTGTTCTTCCCCCTCCTCCCCACACGCTCTCATAGACCGTTGACCATGGGTTGACCCGCGAGGCCTCACCACCGCCACGAGGCCTCACCACCGTTTTTAGGCCTCACCACTGCCGCAAGGCCTCACCACCGTCGCAAGGCCTCACCACGGCCACAAGGCTTCACCACTGCCACAAGGCCTCACCACCGTCGCAAGGCCTCACCACAAGGCCTCACCACGGCCACAAGGCCTCACCACCGTCGCAAGACCTCACCATGGCCACAAGACCTCACCACGGCCACAAGGCCTCACCACTGCCACAAGGCCTCACCACTGCCATGAGGCTTCACCTCTGCCACGAGGCTTCACCAGTGCCAAGGCTCCATCGCTGCAAGGTCTCACCGCTCAGAGCCGCCAAGGCCCCACTTCACGTGTCCGTCTCGTCCGTCGGTCGGCACCATCATCAGCCGCCGCACTGACCTCTCCACACCGCTGCTGAGTGGCCTCCGTGGTGCCGATCCGGGCTCCAACCCGTGAGGCAAGGCTCCTCCGACCTGCGAGGCCCCTGCCGGGCTCCGACCCGGAATTCTCCGTGGCCATCCGGGAACCATCGAGACTGCAGCGCCTCGATAAAGGCCTCCCGCCACGTGCCCAGTCCACAGCCACAGCTCGGCAGGAAGCCTTCCACACCTCCTACCAGCCTTCTCTGTCCAAGTACTGCTATAACGCCCATTAGGTACATGGCTCTTGTAGTTCATTTGTGTGGAGTGGAGGTCAGTACCTGTGATGGAATGGGCAGCGTCCACCAATTTTTGTAATCTCCTTCGTTGCTGGGCGTTCGAGTTGCCGAACCAGGCCGTGATGCAACCGGTCAATAGATGGTAAACATTCCATCCGCATTCCGATGGTGGAAACCTTTGGTAAGTTGATGTAGAGTCGCTTGCTGTGGATACCCACAGAGTCATAGAGTCAAGTGTAGGAAGGTGTAGGAAGCAGAGGCTGGTTAACACCGAAGAACAAGACGCTGGAGTAACTCAGCGGGACAGTCAGCATCTCTGGATAGAAGGAATGGGTGACGTTACTGGTGAAGACCCTTACTCAGATCGAGAGTCAGGGGAGAGGGAGTCACAGAGATATGGAAGGGTAGGGTGAAAACGAGACATTAAAGGGGACAAAGTTCAATGAAAATGTAGAATAAATCATTGTAAGCTACGGGAAGGTGACAATGAAGCATACAGAGATAAAATTTAATCAGGACGACAGTCAGACTGATCGGAGAAATAGGATGGGGGAGGGATGGAGGGAGAGGGGTTACTTGAAGTTAGAGGTCAATATTCATACCGTTGGGATGTAAGATGCCCAAACAAAATATGAGGCGCTGTTCCTCCATTTTGCATTGGGCCTCACTCTGACTGTGGAGGAGGCCCAGGACAGAAACGTCAGTGTGGGAATGGGATGGGGCGTTAAAGTGTTTAGCAACCGGGGAGATCACGTAGGTTTAGGCAGACTGAGCGGAGGTGTTCAGCGAAATGATCGCCGAGCCTGCGCTTGGTCTCGCCAATGTACAGGAGTCGACACCTGGAACAGCGGATACAGTAGATGAAGTTGGAGGAGGTGCAAGTGAAGCTCCGCCTCACCTGTCGCGGTCCTTGGATGGAGACGAGGGGGACAGGTGTTGCATCTTCTGCGGTTGCAGGAGAGAGTACCTGAGGGAGGAGGTAGTTTGGGTGGGAAGGGATGAATTAACCAGGGAGTTACAGAGGGAACGCTCTGCGGAAGGTGGAAAGGGGTGGAGATGGGAAGATGTGGCTAGTGGTGGGATCCTGCTGGAGGTGACAAAATTGTTGGAGGGTTATGTGCCGCATGCGACGGCTGATGGGTGAAAGGTGAGGACGAGGGGGACTCTGTCCCTGTTGCGACTGGTGGGAGGGGGAGCAAGGGCAGAGCTGCGGGATACCGAGGAGACCTGTGTGAGGGCCTCATCTATGATGGTAGAGGGGAACCCCCGTTCCCTAAGGAATGAGGACATCTCAGATGTCTTGGTATGGAACACCTCATCTTGGGCGCAGATGCGGCGTAGACGGAGGAATTGGGAGTAGGGGTTAGAGTCTTTACAGGAGACAGGGTGGGAATAAGTGTAGTCTAGATAGCTGTGGGAGTCTGTAGGTTCATAATAGATGTCAGTTAATAGTCTTTCTCTTGTGATGAAAACGTTGAGATCAAGTTCTAGTAGGAAGTCGGAGATGGTCCTCGTGAATTTGAGTCAGACAGTTTGGAAACAGGCCATTCAGCCCAACTTGCCCACACTGACCAACATGTCCCATCTACACTAGTCTCACCTGCCTGCATTTGGTCCATATCCCTCTAAACCTATCCTATCCATGTACCTGTCCAAATGTTTCTTAAACATTGCGATAGTTCCTGCAAAACGATAGTTTCTAACGACTGATTTGTTCTTGTTGTGGATACTCATATAATTAGTCAAAATCATAAAAAATTCGTAAGTTATAGGATCAGAATTAGGCCATTCGGTCCATCAGGTCTATTCCGCCATTCAATCATGGCTGATCCATCCTTCCCTCTCGACCCCATTCTCCTGCCTTCTCCCCGCAACCCTTGATACCCGTACTAATCAAGGAGAGATCAAACCATGCTTTGCTAAGGATGTGGCGCACACCTTGGCTAAAGGCGACACCAGAACTGCATGGTAGTCATGATACTCTCTGAAGAAGGGTTTAGGCCCGAAACGTTGCCTATTTCCTTCGCTCTGTAGATGCTGCCTCACCCGCTGAGCTTCTTCAGCATTTTTGTCTACCTTCGATTTTCCAGCATCTGCAGTTCCTTCTTGAACATGATACTTTCTTGTGCAAACTGCTAGCTAAAAAAGTCCAAGCAACTTAGCTTCTTAATCTCCTCTTAAAAATAAATTAATGATGGCATATGCATTAACCTTGCTCTAACACACCAGCACCAGTAATCTATTGTCATCATTAATGGAGTGGGTGGGAGAGAAAAGGGGAATAATTTGAATGTTTTGTGACATTGCAAGTCTTTTCATTAGCAGGTATGGATGACAAAATGTAGGGAATCAGATCGTCGTACGTGCTTGCTTCAGTAATACAGAAATCGGGTAACACATACTCTGCGTCACGCACTGTTCATCCAATATGCTTCACGCAACGTGCAAGTCCGAGCTGCAGTGAATTATCCTGAGTAAACTTTAATAGTAAACCTCGGTGTAGGAAGGAACTGCAGATGTTGGTTTAAATTGAAGATAGACGAAAAATGCTGGAGTAATTCCACGGGTCAGGCAGCCTCTCTGGAGAAAAAGCATAGGTGACTTTTCAGGTCAAGACCTTTTTTCAGACTCTGACTCTCAGTCCGAAGAAGCGTCTTGACCCGAAACGTCACCTACTCCTTTTCTCCAGAGATGTTGCCTGACCCGCTGAGTTACTCCAGCATTTTGTTTCTGTCTAATAGTAAACCTCCTTTGTCAGTGCTCTGGATTAGTTATTGTTTTAACACGTGCCGTGTTGGAACAGGGAGAAGAGGTCAGAGGATAGTTCCACTGTGCCACTAACTGGCCAGAGTTGCAACTACTTTGTAACAGTTGACATGGCAACATTTACCGAGGAATGTTATGGTAAAGCATAAAGTGCTGGAGGAACTCAGTGGGTCAGGCAGCATCTGTGGTGGGAATGGACAGTCGACATCTCAGGTTGGGACCCTTCTTCAAGTTGATCGGTCTGAAGAAGGGTCCCGACCTGAAACGTCGTCTGTCCATTCCTTCCGCAGATTCTGCCTGACCTGTTAAGTTAAACAGTGGATATGAGAGTCACTGCACCTCTGGAAGCAGTAAGAGGCTTGTGCACTATATTAAGTGCACCCATTAACCTACTCAAGTAAATTCCTCTGCATTGGTTTATCACAGATGGAGAATTGCTGAGAAGACAGTAAATTGCACAGATTATTGGCCATCCTGTAAGTAGCGTGCAGAGATAATTAAATCCACGAGTTATGGGCCTGTCCCATTTAGGCGATTATTTTGGCGAATGCTGGTGACTGGCATAGTCGTAGCAGGTCGCCGAAAAACCGACGACTGGACCTTCCTTACGACAATATCTACAACAACCTACCACCTAGTCGACATCAAGCAATGGCAAGCTACCGACAACCGGCGACCCATTAGGACGTCCACCTACGACCACACCTACGACAACATACGTCCACCTTTCTACACAAGCTACGACAAGGTACGACTCTGTCAGCGACAACCGGAGACAACTTAAGACAATTCGGTCGCCGGTACCTGTCGCCGGTTGACGTAGGTTGACGTAGGTAGTCGCCAACGGAATTCACCGAAGTCAGCACCAGCGACAACCTACCTCATCCTGGCGACAACCTATGACAAGCCAACTGTCGCCGACTGTCGAAAAGTTTTGAACATTTCAAAATCCAGCGGCGACCAGAAAAAAGGTACGACTCTTTGGGCGACTACTCACGACCATACAGGCGACACCCCGGTGACCATGTGGCGACAGCCCAGTTGCCTAAAAAATCGCCTATGTCGGACAGAGCCATTAGCCACACATTATATATATATAAACTGCTGGCATACAAAATGTTGGAGATGATGAAGTCTATCAGAGCCATATCATAGGTTGAATCTGTAGCTGGATCTCGATGCTTTCATTGACACCAATGAGTGCGCAAGAACAGTTCGCCAACCCGATGAGCGTCCCCCAAAACCTGGTGGGTCTCCCGGTTGCGAACCATTTTAACTGACCCTTCCCATTCCCACACTGAGCTTTCTGTCCTGGGCCTCCTCCATTGCCACAGTGAGGCCACATGCAAATTGGAGGAACAGCACCTCATATTCTGCCTGGGTAGCCAATGGTATGAACATTGAATACTCCAATTTTAAGTAATACTCCTCCCCGCCTGCCCCCGATCCCATCTCTCTTTCCTGTGTCCTCCCTCACCCTGTCACACTCCCATTTCTCCCACTATTCCACCCTTGTCACAGGGAATGTGAGGAGAATGTAAAAAATGTGATTTAAAAGACATTTGGATAGGCACGTGGATAGGAAAAACTTTGAGGAATATGAGCCAAATGCAGGTAGATGGGGCTGGGGTAGATGGGCATCTTGGTTGGCATGGACGTGACGGGCTGAAGGGCCGGTTACCGTACTGTATCGGTGAATCTGTGAGTAGTTTACAATCCATGTGAATGGCTGCTTTGTGTTTGGCACCAAGTCAGTGGGCTAAAGGGCCTGTTTCCATGATAGTTTGGAGCATAGAATTTCCCTGATTGTATTATCCTGCTTCTTCAGGACAGCTGTCTAGGAGCAGGCACGGTGGCGCAGCGGCGGAGCTAGTACCTTACAGCGACAGAAACCCGGGTTCGATCCCGACTATGGGTGCTTGTCTGTATTGAGCTTGTACGTTCTCCCCGTGACCACGTGGGTTTTCGTCGAGATCTTCGGTTTCCTCCCACACTCCAAAGACGTACATGTTTGTAGGTTAATTGGATTGGTATAAATGTTTTTAAAAATAGTCACTTGTATGTGTAGGATAGTGTTAATGTGCGGTGGGAGCGGACTCGGTAAGCCGAAGGGCCTGTTTCCGCGCTGTATCTCTAAACTAAACTAAACTAAGCAGAACAGTGATTTTTTTTCAGCAGTGGCTCATTTAAAATGTGCTCCGTTCATTCCTGGCCCACGTCGTGAAGATGCTGTAATGGTAGACTTCTGTTGAATTCCACTGTGCAATCCCTGGAAAGTACTGAAAGTACTGAAGTTGTGATAGATGTGGCCGTCAGAGCAGGTGCTGGGGTCAGGATAAAATCCACAGTCTGGGCACAGTTCAGGCTTCCCATTGAATTTTCAGCTGTCAGTGCCTTTGGGACTAGCAAATAGCCAGGAGCATTGGCCAGCAAAGATAAATCACAAACTGACAACTGAGCACCAAGCACTGCATATCATTTCAGTTACTTTAAAATAATCTTTTTAATCCTCCGGATATTCAATTGCTTTGACTGCAGGATCGTAACTTTGCCTAAATAAAAACTAGCAAGAATCCAAGGAGAAAGGTTCTGACTGTCCGTGCCTCTCATAATTTTATGTAGTTTAGTTTAGAGATACAGCACGGAAACAGGCGCTTCGGCCCACCGAGTCCGCGCCGACACTAACCGTACACCTGCACCATCGCACACACACTAAAGGGCCTGTCCCACTTTCACGGCCTAATTCACGACCTTTTTTACTCGTGGACATTTTTCATCGTGTTGAAAAAACGCCCCGATCTACTTGATGCCATGAGTACCTACGACTAGCATCATGTCCTGCTACGACCTACCTACAACCTCCTCCGACCTCGTGACGACCATGCTGCGAGTATGAGTCAAGGGCAAACTCGCCAGAGTTCATGAATTAGGTCGTGAAAGTGGGACAGGCCCTTAAGGACAATTTATAATTTTACCACGTCAATTAACCTACAAACCTGTACGTGTTTGGAGTGCGGGAGGAAACTGGAACACACAAGGAAACCCACGCGGTCACAGGGAGAACGTACAAACTCAGTACAGACAGCACCCGTAGTCAGGATTGAACCGGGGTCTCTGGCACTGTGAGGCAGCAACTCTACCACTGCGCCACCGTGCCGTCCCACTGCATATCATTTAAATGACTTTAAAATTTGACGTGGAAATAAAGTTGACGTGGAAAAGCTTTTCCCACTGAGAGTAGGGAAGATTCAAACAAGGGGACATGACTTGAGAATTAAGGGACTGAAGTTTAGGGGTAACATGAGGGGGAACTTTTTTACTCAGAGAGTGGTAGCTGTGTGGAATGAGCTTCCAGTGAAGGTGGTGGAGGCAGGTTCTTTTTTATCATTTAAAAATAAATTGGATAGTTATATGGATGGGAAAGGAATGGAGGGTTATGGTCTGAGTGCAGGTATATGGGACTAGGGGAGATTATGTGTTCGGCACGGACTAGAAGGGTCGAGATGGCCTGTTTCCGTGCTGTAATTGTTATATGGTTATATGGTTATATGGTTAAAATAATTTTCACAAAACCTCCGACAGCAGGATTGCAACTTGACTGAATTAACACCAGCAAGAATCCAAGGAGAAAGGTTCTGACTGTCAGTGCCATTTATCATTTTATATACATCTATCAGATCTCGCCTTAACCTCTGGCGTTGTAGAGAAAACAATCCAAGTTGTCCAACCTCTCTCCCTGTAGCTAAGACACCCTAATCCAGGCATTATTCTGCTGAGAAGGAATGAGCGACGTTTCGGGTCAAGACCCTTTTTCAGGCACACAGTCAAAAGGGTCTCGACCCAAACATCCCCCATTCCTTCTCTCCAGAGATGCTCCCTGACCCACTGAGTTACTCCAGCATTTTGTGTCTATCTTCAGTGTAAACCAGCATCTGCAGTTTTTTCCTATGCACATCATTCTGATAAACCTCCTCTGTGCCCTTTCCAAAGCCTCTACATTCTTCCTGTAATTTTCTTAGGCCCCCCTCGGTCATGGCTGACCTTGGGTGTCTCCAGGGTTGGAGGACACCTGTGCGTGACTTTGTTTAACATGGGGAGGCTGGTGCACAGACAGCCACCACACGGTCCTTGACAGATCTGGGTCAGGATCTAGTGGCATGGAGTCCAAGATGACCGGAGACCCTTTTCTACTGCAGCCTTCATTCGCCTTCCCAGCCGTTGTGACGCTCCACCAAGGTCCAGCCATCGTCCTCTGCCTGGTCTACCGTTGAGGTCTTGGTTGGATTGCTCTTTGTCAGAGACCTCCCCCTCGACCTTACCGCCATGGGTGGCCCTACCGGGAGCATAGCTCCAGACGGCATCGCTCTCAGGATCTCAGGACCACACAAGCTTCTCCACCACGACATGGTGACAATCCATGGAGATAGGGCGACCAAAACTGCATGCAATACTCCAAATGTGACCTAACCAGTCCTATGAAGCTGCATGGCTCCCTGACTCTTATATTCAATGCCCCATCCAATGAAGGCAAACATCCCAATGAAGCCAGCCAGACAAACTCTTACCTGCCTGCACATAATCCATCTCCCCCATTCCCTGCATATCCATGTACCTTTCCAAATGCCTCTTAAAAGCCACTACTGTATCTGCTTCCACCACCACCAACACAGCACACTACAGCCACCTACCACCCTCTGTATGAAAAACTTGCCTTGCTCAACTCCTTTACGCCTTTTTGTGCGGCCACGTTCAATGAGTTATGGACTTGGACCCCAAGATCACTGTACATCAATGCTCTTGAGGGTCTTGCCATTGATTGTACATTTTCCCCTTACATTCGACCTCCCAAAATGCAACACCTCACACTTGCTCGGATTAAACTCCATCTGCCGATTTCTCCGCCCACTCCCATAGCTGACCTATATCCCGCTGTGTACTTTTGCAGCCTTCCCTCACAGCCCGTGTAGAAGGCCCAGGAGAATTGATGTTCACATCTCTGAGGCAAGGAGAGAAACTGGGGCAGTCGCTGGGTGGTGGGGGGGAGAAAGCGGAAATAGTCGGGACAGGGGGTAGGTTCAGCTTCAGTAAATCGGAAGGGATAATGGCAACAAAATCCTGTATGGCCAGCACATGCAAAGAGGTTTGCAAAGACGGGACACACTTGTCGGAAGGTCAACGTTTGTAAAAATAAGTGCTTAATTCAGAATTAAGAGCTTTAAAGGATCTGAGAGAAGGGTGGTGAATGGGGATTAGAAAATATAATTGTTCTGGTACTCTCTTCCTCTTAATAACCTTGCACAGTTCATCTTAAATTGCCTGCAGTTTTTATTTCATTGTTCCTCTTAGCTTCTATTATTGATCTCATTCACTCACCTACAAGAGTTTACTCATCTGCCTGTTGGTTTTTGTGTTTGCTGCTCTTGGTTTATCCTTTCTGTTTTCACGTCTTACTGTCTCTCATTGACCTTGGCTGAGATAACTGTAAATGAAATGATTGCCTTTCAGGGATGTGCTCCCATTTTTTTTCCACTAGGTGAAAAAATATTCTTAGCATCCAACATTTTGAGTCATAGAGTCCTACAGTGTGGAAACAGGCCCTTCGGCCCAACTTACCCAACTTACCCAACATGCCCCATCTACACTAGTCCCACCTGCCTGCATTTGGCCCAAATCACTCTTCACCTGTCCTATCGAAATGTTTCTTAAACATTGCAATAATACTTGCTTCAACCACCTCCTCCGGCAGCTCGTTCCATACACCCACCACCCTGAAAAAGTTATCCCTTAGGTTCCTATTAAATCTTTTCCCCCTCACCTTAAACATATGTCCTCTGGAATATTATTATCTGCTTAAAGTTTATTAAGAGATTTACCTATTAACAGTTTGTCTTGGATTACTGTGGGAAATTTAGTTCCCATTCTTTTATTAGCCTTTACTGGGTATCTCCAGGGTGCTATTCCCTATATGGAGGATGCCAGTGCGTGACTTTGTTTAACGTGGGGAGACTGGTACACAGACAGCCACCCCACGGTCCCTGACAGATCTGGGTCAGGATCCAGTGGCATGGAGTCCAAGACGACCGGAGACCCTTTTCCTTCAACCACCTTCCCAGCCTCTTAAATGCTATCATCTCTGCTTACCCCACCACCTCCGGCAACACTTTCCAGACACTCACCTCCCTCTGTATAAAAAACACTTGCCATGCACACCTCCTTTAAACTTTGTCCCTCTCACCTTGAAGTTATGCCCTCTAATATTTCCATCGTGGGAAAAAGGTTCTGTCTGTTTACCCAACTTCTGCCTCTCATAATTTTACATACTTCTATCAGGTCTCTCCTTAACCTTCTACATTCCAGAGAAAACAGTCCAAATCTGTCCCTCTAATCCAAGCATCATTTTGATAAACCTCCTCTGCGCCCTTTCTAAAGCCTCCACATCTTTCCTGTAATGGGGCGACCAGAAATGTACACAAAACCCGCAGGTAGTAAGGTGGTCAAAAAGGCTTTTGGCACTTTGGCCTTCATCAGTCAAAGTATTGAGTATAGATGTTGGGAGGTCATGTTGCAGTTGTAAAAGACGTTGGTGGGACCGCATTTAGAATATCGCGTTCAGTTCTGGGCAAGCATGAAAGGGTTCAGAAAAGATTTACGAGGATGTTGCCAGGACTAGAGGGTGTGAGCTATAGGGAGAGGTTGAGTCGGCTGGGTCTCTATTCCATGGAGCGCAGGAGGATAAGGGGTGATCTTATGAGGTGAATATGAGATCATGAGAGGAATAGACTGGGTAGATGCACAATCTTTTGCCCAGAGTAGGGGAATCGAGGACCAAAGGACATAGGTTCAAGGTGAAGGGGAAAAGATTTAATAGGAATCTGAGGGGTAAATTTTTCACACAATGGGTGGTGAGTGTATGGAACAAGCTGCCAGAGGAGGTAGTTGAGGCTTGGGCTAACTATTCGTTTAAGAAACAGTTAGACAGGTACATGGATAGGACAGGTTTGGAGCGATATGGACCAAGCGCAGGCAAGTGGTGTAGCTGGGACATTGTTGGCTGGTGTGGGCGAGTTGGGCCGAAGGGCCTGTTTCCACACCGTATCACTCTATGACTCCAAATCCGGCCTAACCAAAGTCCTATAGAGCGGCATCATGACTTCCCAATTCCACTTCAAATTTGCACTGGAGTCCTTTACCCAGAGTAGGAGAATTAAGAACAAGCGGACATGGGCTTAAGGTGAGTGGAGAAAGATTTAACAGGAACCTGAGTGGCAACATTTACATACAGTGGGCAGTGGCTATATGGAACGCACAGCCAGAAGGGGTAGCTGAGGCAGCTACTATAACAGCATTTGGAACACTTTTAGATAGGTACATGGATAGGAAAGGTTTAGAGGCCTGGGTTCGATCCCGACTACAGGTGTTATACTGTACCAAGTTTGTATGTTCTCCCTGTCTCCGGCGTGGGTTTTCTCCCAGATCATCGGTTTCCTCCCACACTCTATAGACGCCCAGGTTTGTAGGCTAATTGACTCGGTATAAATGTAAATTGTCCCTAGGATAGTGTTAAAAAGCAGGGGATCGCTGGTCGGTGCGGACTCGGTGGGCCCAAGAACCTGTTTTTTGCGCAGTAACTAAACTACAAGTTGAGAGTGTTTACATGGAGACAATGTAATCTTGAGGTTCAGACACCATCAGAATTAGCGGCAGTGAACATCAGTGTTTATTGTAGTCATCTGTGCCCCAAGATTACATTGTTGTTCTCTCGCCCATGCTGTGTGCATTGAGTTGTGTTTGATGGCTGCGTGGAGAAATTTATTGCCTTCTGTTGCTGGTTCTTAGCTGCCGGATAAAACCAAACAAAGCCTCTATAAATTACACCATCCTTTTAAAGTCCTGAATCCCTTTAGCCATCTGCCAAGCCTGCACTTTACCGAGACCACTGACAATTTCAGATCTATTGAGTATCGGAGTAAAGAGATCCTTCTGCAGTTGTACGGGGCCCTGATGAGACCATAGCTGGAGTATTGTGTGCAGTTTTGGTCTCCTAATTTGAGGAAGGACATCCTTGCTATTGAGGGAGTGCAGCATAGGTTCACGAGGTTAATCCCCGGGATGGTGGGACTGTCATATGAGGAGAGATTGGAAAGACTGGGCTTGTATTCGCTGGAATTTAGAAGGATGAGAGGTTATCTTATAGAAACATATAAAACTATAAAAGGACTGGACAAGCTAGGTGCAGGAAAATTGTTCCCAATGTTGGGGGTGTTCAGAACCAGGGGCCACAGTCTAAGAATAAGGGGGAGGCAATTTAAAACTTAGATGTGAGAAAACATTTTCACCCAGAGAGTTGTGAATTTGTGGAATTCTCTGCCACAGAGTGCAGTGGAGGCCAATTCACTGGATGAATTTAAAAGAGAGTTAGATAGAGCTCTAGGGGCTAGCGGAATCAAGGGATATGGGGAGAAGGCAGGCATGGGTTACTGATTGTGGATGATGAGCCATGATCACAATTAAATAATTGCAATTGAGCCATTCACAGTGTATAGATAGATGATAAAGGAAATAATGTTTAGTGCAAAATAAAGTCCAGTAATGTCCGATCAAAGATAGCCCGAGAGTCTCGAATGAGGTCGATAGTAGTTCAGGACCGCTCTCTAGTTGTTGGTAGGATGAAAAATGCTCAGGCTTTAGTACTTGCTGAAGAGTACATCTCCTTTATCCATTACACCACTAACAATTGGGGAGTTACACATCTGAAGTCTGCATAATGGTGATGACTTGTCCCACCCCGGTCATTCCTTCTCCCCGCTCCCATCCAGCAGCAGGTACAGAAGCTTGAGAACACGCACCTCCAGACTCAGTAACAGCTCCTTCCTCTCCATCATCAGGCTCCTGAATGTTCCATAAGCGAGGGTGCTGCCTGATTCATCTCTTCCCCATTGCGGACATTGGACCTTGTCTATGGAACTGTTGTGCTAGTATTTGTAGGCCCCTCTCGGTCATGATTAACCATGGGTGATGCGTCCTGGTCAGATGCAAGCCTGGGCGATGTCATATGAAGGACAGGCTGTTGCCCATGCAGCACGTCCCCTCTCTCCACGTCGCTGATCGATCCAAAGAAACAGCAGGGCCGTTACAGTTTGGCACCAGTGCCGTCGCAGGAGCTGCCAGAGCGAGGTTGGAGACAACAACGAACTGCCTTAGGGGCTCCGACTCCGGATTTTCTTGAGGTTTACTCCTGGAGCCTTTTCCGTGACTGGATATGGCCATAAGGCAGGGGGAGTTTTCCCTCTCCTGGATGGACTGCCTTCCCAGGCTGACGAGCCCCATCTGCCCGAGACTCGTGGGGGCGGGAGCGTCTACCTTCCCGTGCAGGTCTATAGCTCCTTCCCACTGCCCATTGTTGTGCTACAATGCTGAGAACTATATCTGCACTCTGTATCTTCCCCTTTGCTCTACCTAATGTACTTGAGTTTAACTTGATTAGATTTATGTATCGTATTATCTGATCTAATTGCTTAAGGGCCTGTCCCACTGTACGAGCTAATTCAAGAGCTCTCCCGAGTTTAAAAAAAAATCTAACTCGTGGTAAGCACGTAGAATGTACGCAACGGGTACGTCGGAGCTCGGGACGTCTCTTAGCGACTCGTAACACCAACGGCAGGTACTCGGGAAATGCGGTAAGCTCGTGAAGACGCGTGAAGATTTTTCAACATGTTGAAAAATGTTCACGAGAGCCCCGAGTACCAACAAGCGACTATTATCGTAATTCTCCGAGTTCGAATCCGGGGAAACTCGGGAGAACTCTTGAATTAGCTCGTACAGTGGGACAGCCCCTTTAGCATGCAGAACAAAGCTTTTCACTGTACATAGAAACATAGAAACATAGAAAATAGGTGCAGGAGGAGGCCATTCGACCCTTCGAGCCAGCACCACCATTCATTGTGATCATGGCTGATCATTACACGTGACAATAATCGTTATACGTGACCTCGGTATACGTGACAATAAGAAACCTGAACCTAAACTTAAATAAGAGACTGCACATGCTGGAATTCTTCAGACTAAAGAAGGATCAGGACCCAAAATGTGGTCAGTCCATTCCCTCCACAGATGCTGCCTGACCCACTGAGTTCCTCCCACACATTGTGTTTTGTTGAAATCTGTACTAATTAAATTCTGATTTTTTTTTTTACACAAGCCCTACAGGATGATCTATAAAACATAAAGCCCCCTTGTGAGGGAATGGGTATGTGTTCCCCAAATTCAGTGCAAATTTTGAGTGGCTCCTCTGTAAAACAAAGCTAACCTGCATCAGAAATGGAGAGGTTGAGAGTGAACATAGAACATAGAACTGTGAGGCGCAAGAACGGACCCATCGGCCTACAATGTCTCAGCCAAACATGATGCCAAGACCATCACTTATCTGCCTGCACATGATCCATATCCCTCCATTCCCTTCATATCCACGTGCCTATCTAAAGGTCTCTTAAACGCCACTAGCATATCTGCTTCAACCATCACCCCTGACAGCACTTTCCAGGCACTCGCCACCTTCTATGTAAAACAACTTCCCCCTCACATCTCCTCGAAACATTGCCCCTCTCACCTTAAAACCATCCCTCTAGGATTTGACTTTTCCATCCTGAGAAAAATATTCTGGCTGTCTCCCCTGTCCATGCCAGACATAATTTTATATACATCGACCGTGTCTCCCCGCAACCTCCAGCGTTCCGGACAACACAATCCAAGTCTGTCCAACCTCTCTCCCTGTAGCTAATACCCTCTAATCCAGGCATCATCCTGATCAACCTGCTCTGCACCCTCTCCAAAGCCTCCACATCCTTCCTGTAATGGGGTGACCAGAACTGCACGCTATAATCCAAATGCGGCTTAACCAAAGTCCTATATGATCATGTCATTTATTGATGCTCCCTTGGAAACCATGGTAGAGGTGTATCAATTAGACAGATCTGGGTAGAAATGGATTTGAATCAGTCCATCTGCAATTTAAATCCCAGTTGGAGCCACTGAGCACTGTAGGGTGTAAAGCAGTGTTAATAAATCTATTTCTTTTTTATTCAATCTTAGTTATGCAACAGCTACACTCACTCAATCACCTTTCTTCAGTCTGTGTGAGATATTTATTTAGACATACCTTAAAATAGACTTCCCTGTAGTTCATTTGGGTATACCAGCTGTGTACGTGATCTAAGCCCTCATTCTAAGTCCCCAGATCCCCTCCCGCAGTGCCAAAAGGGTTCAGTAGTCCAAGTCCACTCCCTGAAGGGCCTGTCCCACTTACGCAACTTTTTCGGCGACTGCCGGCACCCGTCATAGGTTGTTGCAGGTCGCCGAAATTTTCAACATGTTGATAATCCAGCGGCGACCAGAAAGACCCTACGACTCTTTGGGTGACTGAGGAGACTACTCACGGCCATACAGGCGACACCTTGGCGACATGTCGCGAGGTGAAGCCTGTATGGTCCTGAGTAGTCGCCCAAAGAGTCGTACCTTGTTCTGGTTGCCGGTGGATTTTCAACATGTTGAAAATTTTCGGCGACCTGTGACGACCTATGACGGGTGCCGGTAGTCGCCGAAAAAGTCGCGTAAGTGGGACAGGCCCTTTAGAGTGGCTTATACTCAATGCCCCCATCTATGAAGGCAAGTCATAGTGTCATAGTCATAGAGTGAAACAGGCCTTTCAGCCCAACTTGCCCACGCCGGCCAACATGTCCCAGCTACACTAGTCCTACTTGCCTGCGCTTGGACCATATCCCTCCAAACCTGTCATATCCATGTACCTGTCTATTTCTTAAACGTTGGGATTGTTCCTGCCTCAACTACCCCCTCTGGCAGCTTGTTCCATACACCCACCACCCTTTGTGTGAATAAAGTTACCCCTCAGATTCCTATTAAATCTTTTCTCCTTCACCTTGAACCTCTGGTCCTCGATTCCCCTACTCCGGGCAAGTATAGTGTACGCTGTCTTTACCACACTTTCTACTTGTGTTGCCGCTCTTAGGGAGTGGACTTGGACTATTGAACCCTTTGGCACTGCTGGAGGGGAGCTGGGGACAGAATGTGGGCTTAGATCATGGACACAGCTGGTATATCCAAATGAACTGCAGGGAAGTCTATTTTAAGGAATGTCGAAACAAATATCTCACACAGACTGAAGAAGGGTGATTGAGTGAGTATAGCTGTTGCATGACTAGGATTGAATAATAAAGAAATAGATTTATTAACACTGCTTTACACCTTACAGTGCTCAGCAGCTCCAACTGGGATTAAATTGCAGAATGACGGACTCAAATCCATTTCTATCCAGATCTGTCTAATTGATACACCTCTATCATGATTTCCAAGGGAGTGTCAGTAAATGACATGATCATATTCATTAGAAATAATGTCACATAATATTAGGCCAGGATCAATTGTCATCCACATTATGATTTCATTCCAAGGAATGGGATTTTACAATACAATAGAAAACAGGTCAGAAGACAATCAACGTTTCAGGTCAAAATACAAAGTGCTGGAGGAACCCAATGGGTCAGGCAACATCTGTGGAGGAAATGATCAGATGAGGGAGGAAGAGGTAGAGGTCGGGAATGAGGCCCTGGTACGTCTCGAACAAGGATTGTTCGACGTCCCCTACAAAGAGGCAGGCATAGCTGGGGCCCATGCGCGCGCCCATAGCTACGCCTCGTATTTGGAGGAAATGGTAGGAGTCAAATGAAAAGTCATTGAGGGTACGGACCAATAGGCGGAGGAGAGTATCTGTAGATTGGTTGGTTCTCCGGTCGAGGAAGAACCGGAGGGCTTTGAGACTCTCTTGGTGGGGGATGGAGGTGTAGAGTGATTGGACGTCCATGGTGGAGATGAGGGGATGGGGGCCTAGAGAATGGAATGCTCGGAGACGACGGAGAGTGTCTGATGATGTTTTGGGGCAGGGCTCTTCTTGACCCATGAGAGGTAGGAGTGGGACAGAGCCTGGCGAGTGATAGGTGGATACGGGTGGGGGGAAGGGGATAGGAATATTTTGGCAGATGGGTGGAGTCAGTGACAAAGGCTAGCGGTGAAATGGAGAAAAGCTGGAAATAAAATGGATTATAAGATGCAGAGCCAGTGGAAAGGAAGTAAAGAGGTGCAAAGGTGTACTGTAGGAGTTAGAGGATTACTTACTAGAGCTCGAGACCATTGATTCTAAAACAGGAGCTTAAGAAGGGTTTGGACCCAGAAATGTCACCCATTCCTTCTTTCCAGAGATGCTGCCCGTCCCGCTGAGTTACTCCAGCATTATGTGTCTATCTTTGTTGTAAACCAGCATTGCAGTTCCTTCCTACACATTAAATTCTATCATGTCGGTGGGGCCAATTTAAACTGCAGCGATTAAATAACGTGGAATTTTAAAATGACGAATCTCAGTGACATTAACCATCAAGTTTCCAGAACCTATCCGAGCCAGTGACAGATCTCTGAGGATCAGCCCTGGACCCAGCACGTTGATGCAATGATAAAGAAAGCCCACCACGCCTCTACTTCCTTACAAGACTGAGGAGATTTGGCAGGTTAACGGTCGTGAACGACTACAGGTGCTCGGTAGGGAGCATATTGACTGGATGCATCACGGCCTGGTTCGGCCAACTTGAAAGCCCAGGAACGAAGGAGATTTCAAAAAGTGGCAGACACTGCCCGATCCATCAAGGTTACTGACCTCTGCACCATTGAAGGGATCTGTAGGAGGCTCTGCCCCAAATAGGCAGCCAGCATCATCAGAGACCCACCCTGGCCACACATTCATTTCACTCCTGCCACCAGGAAGGAGGTACAGTGGTCTGAAAATTGTAAATTCTAGGTTCAAGAACAACTTCTTCCCAATAACCATCAGGCAATTAATTGCACATAGCAATTAAACTATGAAGGTACACAAAAATGCTGGAGAAACTCAGCGGGTGCAGCAGCATCTATGGAGCGAAGGAAATAGGCAACGTTTCGGCCCGAAACTTTGCCTATTTCCTTCGCTCCATAGATGCTGCTGCACCCGCTGAGTTTCTCCAGCATTTTTGTGTACCTTCGATTTTCCAGCATCTGCAGTTCCTTCTTAAGCAATTAAACTATGAACTGTCTTGGTTGCATACAGGACTTTTGGGCATTTTTGTTCTCATGTTTTTATTAATTTAGTGAACTTTTTTTCATTTATTATATGTTATCTATGAGTACTGCGTTGACAGACTTGTTATGCTGCTGCAAGTAAGAATTTTACAGTTTCAGTTTCCAGAACATATGGCAATAAATCACTCCTGACTACTAATGTTCTTCGTGGGAGGAAATCTGGTTGTCCTTCCTCAGTCTGCCCAATATAACTCCAGGGCCACTGAGTTCAAAAGGGAACTGCAGATGCTGGAATATCGAAGGTACACAAAATTGCTGGAGGAACTCAGCGGGTGCAGCAGCATCTATGGAGCGAAGGAAATAGGCGACGTTTCGGGCCGAAACCCTTCTTCAGACTGATGGGGGGTGGGGAAAGAAAGAAGGAAAAAGGGAGGAGGAGGAGCCCGAGGGCGGGCGGATGGGAGGGTGGGAGGAGACAGCTAGAGGGTGAAGGAAGGGGAGGGGACAGCACAGGCTAGCCAAATTGGGGGAATTCAATGTTGATGCCATAAGGGCGCAAGGACCCCAGACGGAATATGAGGTGCTGTTCCTCCAATTTCTGCTGTTGCTCACTCTGGCAATGGAGGAGACCCAGGACAGAGAGGTCGGATTGGGAATGGGAGGGGGAGTTGAAGTGCTGAGCCACCGGGAGGTCAGGTAGGTTAAGGCGGACTGAGCGGAGGTGTTCGGCGAAACGGTCGCCCAACCTACGCTTGGTCTCACCGATGTAAATTAGCTGACATCTAGAGCAGCGGATGCAGTAGATGAGGTTGGAGGAGATACAGGTGAACCTTTGTCGCACCTGGAACGACTGCTTGGGACCTTGAATGGAGTCGAGGGGGGAGGTGAAGGGACAGGTGTTGCATTTCTTGCGGTTGCAACGGAAAGTGCCCGGGGAGGGGGTGATGCGTACCAGGGCCCCATCCCCGACCTCTACCTCCGCTACATTGACGACTGCTTTGGTGCCACCTCCTGCACCCACACACAACTGACTGACTTCATCCACTTCACCACCAACTTCCATCCGGCACTCCAATACACCTGGACGATTTCCGACACTTCCCTACCATTCCTTGACCTCACCATCTCCATCGCAGGGGACAGACTCCTGACCGACATACATTATAAACCCACTGACTCACATGGCTATCTGGACTACACGTCTTCCCACCCTGCCCCCTGTAAAGACTCCATCCCCTACTCCCAATTCCTCCGCCTACGCCGCATCTGTTCCCAGGATGAGACATTTCATACCAGGGCATCGGAAATGTCCTCGTTCTTCAGGGAACGGGGATTCCCCTCCGCCACCATAGATGAGGCTCACACCAGGGTCTCATCCATACCCCGCAACACTGCTCTCTCTCCCCATCCCCGCACACGCAACAAGGGCAGAGTCCCTCTGGTCCTCACCTTTCACCCCACCAGCCGGCAAATACAACACATAATCCTCCGCCATTTCCGCCACCTCCAACGTGACCCCACCACTCGCCACATCTTCCCATCTCCCCCCATGTCTGCCTTCCGCAAAGACCGCTCCCTCCGCAACTCCCTCGTCAATTCTTCCCTTCCCTCCCGCACCACCCCCTCCCCGGGCACTTTCCGTTGCAACCGCAAGAAATGCAACACCTGTCCCTTCACCTCCCCCCTCGACTCCATTCAAGGTCCCAAGCAGTCGTTCCAGGTGCGACAAAGGTTCACCTGTATCTCCTCCAACCTCATCTACTGCATCCGCTGCTCTAGATGTCAGCTAATTTACATCGGTGAGACCAAGCGTAGGTTGGGCGACCGTTTCGCCGAACACCTCCGCTCAGTCCGCCTTAACCTACCTGACCTCCCGGTGGCTCAGCACTTCAACTCCCCCTCCCATTCCCAATCCGACCTCTCTGTCCTGGGTCTCCTCCATTGCCAGAGTGAGCAACAGCGGAAATTGGAGGAACAGCACCTCATATTCCGTCTGGGGTCCTTGCGCCCTTATGGCATCAACATTGAATTCCCCCAATTTGGCTAGCCTGTGCTGTCCCCTCCCCTTCCTTCACCCTCTAGCTGTCTCCTCCCACCCTCCCCTCCCCCCGCCCTCGGGCTCCTCCTCCTCCCTTTTTCCTTCTTTCTTTCCCCACCCCCCATCAGTCTGAAGAAGGGTTTCGGCCCGAAACGTCGCCTATTTCCTTCGCTCCATAGATGCTGCTGCACCCGCTGAGTTCCTCCAGCAATTTTGTGTACCTTCCAGGGCCACTGACATTGTTTACTCCTGGCATCTCCTCCGTGCCAAGGCAATCATGGATAGACAGTAAATGCCGGCATTGCATGGGACATTGTGATGTAAGGTTTAAAACAGACGGAGTCAGCTGAGTTATCAGCTAACGGGCATGTGCTCGCATTTCAGCTAAATTAACAATATTGCAGTGAGATATAGAGTCTTACAGCATGGAAACAGGTCCTTGGGCCCAGCTTGCCCACACTGATCAACATGCCCCATCTATATTAGTTCCACCTGCCTGCATTTGGCCCATAAACCTATCCTATCCATGTACCTGTCTAAATGTTTCTTAGGCACTGCTGGATAGGAATTGGATAGGAAGTCTGATAGAAACATAGAAGATAGGTGCAGGAGTAGGCCATTCGGCCCTTCGAGCCAGCACTGCCATTCAATATGATCAAGGCTGATCATCCAAAATCAGTACCCCGTTCCTGCTTTCTCCCCCATATCCCTAGATTCCGTTAGCCCTTAGAGCTATATCTATCTCTTGAAAACATCCAGCGAATTGGCCTCCACTGCCTTCTGTGGCAGAGAATTCCACAGATTCACAACTCTCCGGGTGAAAAGGTTTTTCCTCGTCTCCGTACTAAATGGCCTACCCCTTATTCTTAAACTGTGACCCCTGGTTTTGGACTCCCCCAACATCGGGAACATGTTCTAGGACTTTATACCATGGAGCGCAGGACGATGAAGGGTGATCTTATAGAGGTGCATAAAATCATGAGGGGGATATATAGGGTGAATGCACATAGTCTTTTACCCAGAGTAGTTGAATCACAAACCAGAGGACATAGGTTTAAGGTGAGAGTGCAAGATTTAATAAGAACCTGAGGGGCAACTTTTTCATACAGAGGATGATGGGTAAACGGAACGAGCTCCCAGAGGACATAGTTACTATAATAACATTTAAAAGACATCTGGACCAGTGCATGGATAGGAAAGGTATATGTGTACACAGCCAAACACAGCTAAATGGGACAGTGTAGATGGGGCATTTTGGTCAGCATAGTCAAGTTGGGCCGAAGGGCCTGGTTCCGTGATGTATGACTCCATGACTCTAAATGACATATCCCATAGTCTGTGGCTGTCTAGTCTTAATGGAATGTTATGTGTCTATCACAACTTTTCTTACTCTTTCATGGAAACCAAACTGACTCGATCCCACCTCATGGATCAGTTCTACTTTTCCACAAATTAGTCCACTGAATCTAATGGGCGAGTCTAAAACTAGAGGGCATAGATTTTAAGGTGAGAGGGGAGAAATTTAAAGAATCAAGGTTTTTCACAGGTGGTTATATGGAATGATGGCGCGGTGGTAGATTTGCTGCCTTACAGCGCCAGAGACCCGGGTTTGATCCTGACACTGGGTGCTGTCTGTATGGAGTTTGCACGTTCTCCCTGTGACCGCATACATTTTCTCCGGTTTCCTCCCACACTCTAAAGAAGTACAAGTTTGCAGGTTAATTAGCTTGGTAAAATTGTAAATTGTCCCTAGTGTGTGCAGTGTTAATGTGCGGGGATCGCTGGTCGGCGTGGACTCAGTGGGCCGAAGGGCCTGTTTCCGCGCTGTATCTCTAAATCAAAGTACTTAAATGGCTCACAAGAGCAGATTCCTGCCTTGAATTGTGTGCGTAACTAACTTGCTGGGCAGAATCGAAGATACTAGAGGACAGAATCCTCCAGAGAACTGTTCCGCTGTACACAACTGTCACAAATAAACAGTTTGTTGCACAGACTCTGCCGACAGAACAAACTTGCTGTGGAGAACCTGTCACAGAAGCAATCAGCTACATACGATCTCCACAGAAACAGCTTACTGTACCGATCGCGAAACACTAACAGTTTATGCAGGGCATCCAACACAGTAACATCTTACTGCAGAAGAACGCTGTAACAGTTCAGTGGATATAATCTATCATAGAATCTTCACAGCAATGCTTTACTGCCTGGAATTTACTCTGCTTACAGAATCTGTCACTGCAGCAGTTATAGGGCAGAATCTGCTAAGTATAATGTACAAAATCCATCATACTCTGCTCTGCAGAGACCTGCTACAGTAACAATGTATTGCGTGTAATCTTACCGCAACATGTATAATGGTGTAATGGCTCACTGCACAAAACATTGTAACAGTACAAGACATTATCATAGAAACCTGCCACAGTAATGATGTTTAGTTCAGATATACAGCATGGAAACAGGCCCTTCGGCCCATCAAGTCTATGCTGACCATCGATCACCTGTTCACTTGCTAGTCCTACATTATCCCACTTTCTCACCCACTCCCTAAGATGAGGGACAATTCACAGAGGGCCAATTAACCGACGACCACGCGCGTCTTTAGGATGTGGGAGGAAATCGGAGTGCTCGGAGGAAACCCACATGGTCACAGGGAGAACGTGCATACTCCACCCAGACAGCACCTGAGGTCAGGATCGAACCCGTGTTTCTGGAGCCGGGAGGCAGCAGCTCTACCCGCTGCACCACCGTGCTGCCATTGTGCAGATTCCACCACATTGATTTTACTTAATGGGATTTTCACAATGGCAAAATGAGGTCTGAAATCTGGCAACACACTGGTTTATTCAGCTAGTGCCTGTGGCAGAAACAAGTCACTGGACAGGTGCTGTCACAGAGTCTGAAGAAGGGTTTCGGCCCAAAACGTCGCCTATTTCCTTCGCTCCATAGATGCTGCTGCACCCACTGAGTTTCCCCAGCAATTTTGTGTACCTTCTGTCACTGTGATTCGAGTGTGGAATCCTGTTTACCTTCCAGGGTTGCACGGAGGCGCAGCAGTAGAGTTACTGCCTCACAGCACCTGAGACCCAGGTTCGATCCTGACTATGGGTGCTGCCCGTACGGAGTTTGTATGTTCTCTCCGTGACTTGTGTGAGTTTTCTCCGAGATCTTTGGCTTCCTTCCACACTCAAAAGACGTACAGGTTCCTAGGGTAATTGGTACAGTGTAAATCTAAAGTTGTCCCTAGTGTGTGTAGGGTAGTGTTAATGTGCATTGATGGCTGGTCGGTACGGACTTGATGGGCCGAAGGGCCTGTTTCCAGGCTGTATCTCTCAATCGGTTGGGCTAAAACTTCAATGTCAAGCATTATACCTGACCATTATACCTGTTTCACTGAACACTTGTGCTTTGTCCACCAAGACCTGCTGTATCTCCCAGTTGCTAACCTTCCCATTCCCATGCTGTCCTGGACCTTCTCCATTTGCTCAGTGAAGCCACATGCAATCTGGAGGAACAGCACCTCATATTCCAAAGATAGATGCAAGAAGCTGGAGTAACTCAGCGGGACAGGAGCATCTATCTTCGGTTTAAACCAGCATCTGCATTTCCTTCCTACACACCTCATATTCCACTCGGGTAGCTTACTGAAAACTGAACTTATACAGAACTTATGAACACTGAATTCTACAATTTCGAGCAATACCCCTCCACCTTCCCTCTCTTTCCACAATTTCCGCTTTAAAAATATCCAATGACGGCCTCCGCAGCCGTCTGTGGCAGTGAATTCCACAGATTCACCACCCTCTGACTAAAGAAAAACCTCCTCGTATTCTTTCTATTCCGCATCCTTTTATTCCGTTCTCCAGATATGCTGCCTGGCCCGCTGATTCCTCCAGCACTTTGTGTTTTGCTATTGTGGCTGATGCTCTTTTGATCTTGCCTAAATATTCTTCAGAGAATGGAGAAAGAGGGAGATTTGCAGAGACGGTTGCAGAGATCTTTACCTTGTTAAAGGTAAAATGTTAAAGAAGATTGGAAGTGGGTAGACAAAAATGCTGGAGAAACTCAGCGGGTGAGGCAGCATCTACGGAGCGAAGGAAATAGGCAACGTTTCGGGCTGAAACCCTTCTTCAGACCAATTCTTCAGAATTGGGCATGGGTTTTCAAATGTAATGCTGGGGCAGTGCTATTGGTGATAAAAGCAACAAAGCAATACTGAAGGACGGCACGGTGGCACAGCGGTAGAGTTGCTGCCTCACAGCACCAGAGACCCGGGTACGACCCTGTCTATGGGTGCTGTCTGTACGGAGTTTGCACGTTCTCCCTCTGACCTTTGTGGGTTTTCTCTGGGAGTTCAGGTTTCCTTCCACATTTCAAAGACGTACAAGTTTGTAGGTTAGTTGGCTTGGTAAAATTGTAAATTGTCCCTAGTGTGTGTAAGATAGTGTTGGTGTACGCTGGTCGACGTGGACTCAGTGGGCTGTAGGGCTTGTTTCCACGCTGTATCTCTAAACTAAACCAGACTAAATCTAAATGAGATCATGAGTAGGTAAGCGGTTCTGGATTCTCTGTAAAGTACTGTAAAGAAACAGTTGAGTGAAAAGTTAAAATTAAGAGAAAAGGCCAAAAGCTTTTATTTCAGTGGAAAATCTAAAACTTTGAATAGTCTTGAGAAGGAAGTTAAAGAAAGTTATTTTTATTAGGTAGCAAAATAGGAACGGCAATTGTGTAATAGACATCTCCATGAGAAAATAAACAGAAATATAAAAGGAAATGTTCAAATGAACGGCAAATACTCTCTGGAATTCTTTACCAGGGCCGGCCTTAAGCCGATTGGACCAATTTCTCCCAATTGGGCCCCGCACCTAAGGGGGGCCCGCCTTAATTTTCCATATTTCGTACGGAAATACAAATTCGCTTTGTTAAATAAAGATTTTTTTTTAAACATTGGCAATACGGATTTTTTACAAAACGAACATGGATAACAACCGCTGCACGGCCATCAGACACAAACAATTTGTTAACTACTACTGTAGCACTTGTTAACAGCCAGTAGTTAACAAGTAGTTATATAATGTGTCATCAATGTATCAATCCACATTCCTCAGTAAATATAATTGTGTTTTGAACAAGTATTAATGACGCCGCGTTCCTTTGAATACAATTCACGCGGCGTCATTCAGTTCTCTTAATTTTTTCAGTTCTCTTAATTTTTAAGAAAGCTATGGGCTTTTGACTGTCCTCGATCACAGCTTTGTGTTAAGTCAATGGAAAAGCAATAGGGAACAAGATGCTTATTTCCGAGTATGAAAATGGCCATAACTTATTTAATACTGAAGATATGAAAGTGAATTAGGTGTGAAATTAAACTTCTTTTTATGCTTTATCTGATGGGATAAATTTGGGATTTATAAAATCTCAAAATTTTGTAACATTGCTAGAAAATGTACCTGCATCTTGGAGGCCGAAGGTTAAGTTGTTAGCCAAGGAAGGTAGACTTTGTTATCCCTCAGTACAGCAACATCAAGAATGATGTCGCTGTACTGAGGTATAGCCAAGTCTATCTCTCATTGCTAGCAGCTGATGGGAAGCTGCTGTAAATGGACAGCGCTGCTGGGGGGGGGGAAGAGTTCCTTTCACAGCATGTGGGGAGTCTGGCCAGGAGTAAAGTTGCGGGAGGGCAAGAGCATTGAGAAGGAGGGGGTCGGGGATCATGCCAGCATCCAGCTCAAGAGCAGGTCAGTGGGCGATGGATAATAGGACAGCGGGCGGTGGAGTACTCCATATGTCAGGGCGAGTAACCTCAATTGATCCCTTGTTCGCGCTGACACAGGAGTAAGCTCCACCGCCCGCTGTGATGTTATCCATCACCCGCTGACCCACTTCGCTCTATGACCTTTGCTCTTGAGCTGGTCCCCTCACTGTTCAGACGGAGAGCACTGCCAGAGGTTAGCGTGCCGGCAGAAGGCGCTGAGATGGCGGTCGGTTCCGCTGTCCGGTGATGGCGGCCGTTCGCAGCCAAGCGAGCTGCTTCCCTCCCCGGCCACAATGTGGTGGCTCCGCGCCCGGAGCGCCGCGGCAGCGGTGAGTGAATGTTACTGGCATGAACCCCGACCCCCTCCTTCTCAACGCTCCTGCACTCCCCGCAGCTTTACCCCTGGCTAGACTCCCCAGACGCTTTGAAAGGAACTCTACTCCCAATTGGTCCCTTGAACTAGTCATTCAATAAGATGGCAACTGATTCAACTTGTCCCGTGTGCTCCCATTTCCCCACCATCTTTCCACCTGCCGTCACCCTCCATCCCCCACCCATTCAGTAATTCAGAAAGAAGGAGATTTGGAAGCCTTGGGCAAATTGAATTATTACATTATTTATTTTTATTTTTATTTTTACGGAGAGAACAATCTGCGCATGCGCGGTTCAAGATTTTTTTAAAGCCGACTGACTCATTTATAATTATTTATTTATATTTCTATGAAAATTGTTCACAATTGGGCCCCGCACCTCCTAAGGCCGGCCCTGTTCTTTACCACATTATGTGTAAGGACAGCACAGTTAGTATGGATTGGTTTAGTTTAGAGATACAGCATGGAAACAGGCTCTTTGGCCTACTGAGTCCACGCCGGACCAGCAATCACTCCGTATACTAGCACTATCCTACACATTAGGGACAATTTACAATTTACAGAAGCTAATTAACCTACAAACCCGCACATCTTTGGAATGTGGGAGGAAACTGGAACTCCTGAAGAAAACCCACGTGGTCACAGGGAGAACGTTAACTCCGTACTGACATCACCTATATTCAGGATCAAACCTCGGTCTCTGGCGCTGTAAGGCAGCAATTCTACCGCTGTGCCACAGTGCCACTGTGCTGCACCCCTGTTGGTAGAGTTTAGTTTAGTTTGGAGATCCAGCACAGAAACAGGCCCTTTGGCCCACCACGTCCACGCCAACCATCGATCACTCTATATTATTAATATATATAATCTATATTATTCCACTTTGTCATCAACTCCCGACACACTACAATCTACAATGAACCTACAGATCCGTACATCTTTGGGATGAGGGAAGAGACCGGCGCACCCGGAGGAAGCCCACGCGGTCACGGGGAGAACGTGCAAACTCCAGACACACCACACCCGAGGTCAGGATCGAACCGGGGTCTCTGGCGCTGTGAGGCAGCAGCTCTACCAGCAGTGCCAATATGCCCCCCGGGTATATTGAGGCTTGTAGCAATAAACCTCTTAACGTTCAGCACTTCATTATGATGCCGTCCAAACGCATATAGTGCAGTTATTCTCTAACTCCTGGGAAAAATCTCACGGAAAAGCCTGCACGAATCTACACTGATTAAATTCATTTGATTCACTGGAGCAGAAAACATTTAAAAGTGCTCCCTTTCCCTGGACTTGCTGCTGGTAGACCATGACCAAAGATTCTAGAGGAGCTTCTCTGGAATCTTTCACCATGACTGAGGTCAAATGCTGATTTAATCGTCACCTTCTTAAAATTTCAGTTTAAAATTTGTATTATTCACAACCTCATTTATTTAACAATTTGAATTAAACAAAATGAATTGGACAACACGTTGAGGCTTCAGTCCTTAAAATAAATTATCTTGTGAAGCTATTGAAGAACAAGCTGGGAAATACCATGGACCAGACCTTCCACGACTGCAGCTGAGCTCAAAGATTAGTGCGGCACGGTGGCGCAGCAGTAGAGTTGCTGCCTTACAGCGCCAGAAACCCGGGTTCGATCCTGGTCTGTACGGAGTTTGTACGCTCACCCCGTGACCATCTGTGTTTTCTCCGGGTGCTTTTGTTTCCTCCCACACTCCAAAGATGTGCAGGTTTGTAGGTTAATTGGCTTTGGTAAAGATTATTCATTGTCTCTAGTGTATAGGATAGTGCAAGTATACGGGGATCGCTGGTTGGCGTGGACTCGGTGTGCCGAAAGGTCTGTTTCCTGTTTCCTTGTATCTCTAAACCAAACTAAACTAAAGAGTATACAAAACTGCTGGAGAAACTCAGCGGGTGAGGCAGCATCTATGGAGCGAAGGAAATAGGCAACGTTTCGGGCCGAACCCGATTCAAGCCCCGTGGACGAAGCTGCTGTTGCTGGTGTTCGGAGTCGGTCACCAACCAGGTCAGCTTCCGATGTTACCATCCACAGGGCCCACGGCCGAAGCCTCGCGTGTGAGCGCATGCGCGCGCGCAGCCGGCAGGAAATTGTGTTTTCCCCCCCATGTTTTGAAAGCGATTTCCATGCCTGACTCAGCCGGTCAGTCAGCATCTCTGGAGAAAAGGAATAGGTGATGCTTCGGGTCGGAAACTTTCTTCGGGCTTGAAACGTCACCTATTTCTTCTCTCTAGATCTGCTGCCTGAACCGCTGAGTTACTCCAGCATTTTGTGTCTATCTTCGGTATAAACAAGCATCTGCAGTTCCTTCCTACACACCATGCCAGGCGTTGGCTTTCTTAAGAAGATTCAATTCAAACTAGAAATAATTCTCCTGTTGGCAACTTAATCATGCCAATATTCATAAACGCATTATGTTTGAAGCAAGTAATGTAAGTGTGGGCAAATTACCTTGGAATGTTGCTGTTTCTTTTCCCGTGTAGAACAATTGCAAGCTGCATCCACCGTAAAGGAAAACCCAGGCAACAAGGGTAGATTTCCTCCTTTGTACCAACCCACGAACAGATGGTTGTGGAATCAGCAGGGGGCGGAAATCCCGGGGGGGACAGACAGGGGGGACACGTCTCCAACCCCCCCACCCCCGTTTTGAAAGGTGGGGGACGATCACCCCCTCAGGAGGGAAACGTCCTGGTGGAGCAAAGATCATAGAGCGGAGCTTGAATCGGCCCGTTCGCGGGGCTTTTCATCGCCTGGCCCGGCGCAGCTTAGAATCGACATCGGGGTCTTCCACTGCCCCACGGTCAAATTGCTGTGTCGAGGCGATCGAGGCTCCCAATGTTGAAGCCCCCGCCGGGCGATGAAAGGCCCCGCGAACGGGCCAATTGAAGCCCCACGATTCGGAGCGGACGAAGCTGCTGTTGCCAGGGTTCAGAGTCGGTCACCAACCAGGTCAGTTGCCGATGTTACCGGCCATAGGGCCCACGGCTGAAACCTCGCGTGTGTGTGCATGTGCGTGCGTGTGTGTGTGCGCGCCTGCGCGCTCGCGGCCGCCAAGAAATTGTGTCCCCCCCCCCATGTTTTGACAGCGATTTCCGTGCCTGCTGAAATTCACAGAGTCTTGTAAGCGATTCACGTGGTATATTTGAAGGTGCCGTTCCTCCATTTTGTGAGTGGCCTCACTCTGGTAATGGAGGCGGCCCAGGACAGAAAGGTCATTATGGCATTGGGAAGGGGAGCTAAGACAGTTGCAACCGGGAGATCCAGCGGACCTTGGTGGATCGAGAGCAGGTATTCGGCAAAGAGGTCAAGGCTTGGTCTCTCCGATGTAAAGGAGGCTACACCGGGTCCACCAAATGTTGTTGTATTGTCGAAAGACACAACATGCTGGACATGCAGAACCTCTGGAGAGAAGGAATGGCTGGCGTTCCGGGTCGAGGCCCTTCTTCAACCTTAGAGTCTGGGTAGAGGGAAACTAGGGATATGGAAGGGCACGGTGTGAAAACGACAGATCAAAGCAGACGACGATCAAGGGAATGTCCAATGGTTCATTGTTGGCTAAGGGGAAGGTGGAAAGGAGGCATACAGACAGACATACAAATAGATGTATTGTTGACTGGTTTGGTGTGGATCATTCATGGTGTGTAGGAAAGCCAGTACACATTGTCCATCCAAAACCATCCTCGATATGAATGGTTTACTAGAGAGGAGTTAAAAAGTGTACACATTGCTGTGCTCCTGGACTCTCAAGTTGGCCAAACTGGGTGGATAGGGATGACAGATTTTGCTCAAAGATGTTAGTGAAGCAGATGGCTTTTGTTTCACAGCAAGTCATCTTAAGAGATGCAACGTTTTAATTCTGGACCATCTAAGTAGCTTAATTTTAAATCTTCAGCTGCCGCGGAGGATTTGATGCTGCGTCTTTAGGATCAGTGGGCCAGGCTTTGTGTCTGCAGAGTACAGTAAGAATTAGACTTGCACTGAACTTTGGTTAGTTCATGCGTGCAATACCACACACAGAGTGTGTCGCTCACCAAACAAAGGTCTAGGAAAGAACTGCAGATGCTGGTTTGATTCGAAGGTAGGCTCAAAATGCTGGAGTAACTCTGCGGGACAGGCAGCATCTCCGGAGAGAAGGAATGGATGACGTTTCGGGTCGAGACTCTCAAACCCGCATCTGTAGTTCCTTTCTACGCATTTTGTGTGAATGGGTGATTGATGGTCGGCTTGGACTCGATGAGCTGAAGGGCCTATTTCCATGCCAAATCCCTGAATTCTCAACTAAACTAAACTATTGTTTTCCAAATGCAGATTTTTCCATGGTTCACTTCAAGTCGATGAAATCCACCTGCAGGTGTCATTGTCAAAATATCTGTTGTACTATTCTTCTGCTGGTAGCTTCTTGCAGGACAACACAAAGTGAGAAAGAGTTAGATAGAGCTCTAGGGGCTAGTGGAATCGAGGGATATGGGGAGAAGGCAGGCACGGGTTATTGATTGGGGACGATCAGCCATGATCACAATGAATGACGGTGCTGGATCGAAGGGCCGAATGGCCTCCTCCTGCACCTATTTTCTATGTTTCTATGTTTCTATGTATGCTGGAGTAAACTAGCAGGTCAGCTGGCATCTGTGGAGGGAACGGCAGGTTTTGGGTTGGGACCCTTGTTCCGACTGATGCGCTAAATTCCTCCAGCACTTTTTGTTTTCATCAGAGTTCCAGCAGCTGCAGTCTCCTCTGCTCTATTAAGGATTGCTTTGATATTCTGGAGGAGCTAACAGCATTGCAAGGAACAATGAAAAAAAAACAACTCAACACTAACTTTAAAAGTAAACTTTTCAATTAAGACTGCAATGCAGAGAAATGGGACAATGGTAAATAGTTCAGCTGAAGAGCTAGCAACACCATTCATTTTCATAAATTATAGGAGCTGAATTAGGTCATATGGCCCATCAAGTCTACTCCGCCATTCAATCATGGCTGATCTATCTTTCCCTCTCAACCTCATTCTCCTGCCTTCTCCCCATTATCCCTGACGCCCGACAAGCATTTGTCTGGAGGGCTGAATGGCCTTTGTCTATTTAATCTATAGAAACATAGAAACATAGAAATTAGGTGCAGGAGTAGGCCATTCGGCCCTTCGAGCCTGCACCGCCATTCAATATGATCATGGCTGATCATCCAACTCAGTATCCCGTACCTGCCTTCTCTCCATACCCTCTGATCCCCTTAGCCACAAGGGCCACATCTAACTCCCTCTTAAATATAGCCAATGAACTGGCCTCAACTACCCTCTGTGGCAGAGAGTTCCAGAGATTCACCATTCTCTGTGTGAAAAAAGTTTTTCTCATCTCGGTTTTAAAGGATTTCCCCCTTATCCTTAAACTGTGACCCCTTGTTCTGGGGTATGCAGTATGTGACACTATACCACATCCCTTGGAGGGATTTTTTGTTTTTTATGTACAATGAATTTCAGTGTTTATTATTTTTGGCAAATTAATGAGCCGTTTTCTACACATTTCTATTATTAATTTATGAGTCTCTGATGATGCTAACTACACTACAAAGGAGAAAATAGCTGGTTAAAACAACATATAAACCTTGCTCTTCTTCCATAAAATTCTTCGCCTGAATCCCCCAAATGGCCCTTTTATGTCTCCAAGGATGAAAGTCCACAGGACTAAAATTCTGTGGAGGTTTTCAGCAGGTTACCAGCAGTGATCCTTACACCGTCCTGTAAGGTCAAACTGTAGAGGAAATAAAACAAACATTTGCAAATAAAAGCTTTGCTATGGTGCAAATCTGAGGGGGTTTGTTCTCCATATCTTTCATGTGCAGGGTAATATATTCATAAGTTATGCACCTTGTTTTGATGTTCAGACCTTTGTAGTCCAACATGGAGAGCCCCAGTGTGCAAGGCTGCTGGTTGCTAGGCAGTTGTTCCCGGAACTGTGCAGGTGGGATTGATGCTTCAAATAAAAACCCCGGCTTATTTCCTGATGTTTTCATAACTAAGAAGCTAATGAATATGATATTAGCTGACAGATGCTCCAGGCATTGTTGTTAATGCATTAGTCAATACCAAATTCTGGGTTTGCTTTTACCTTTAGAGACACAGAGCGGAAACAGGCCCTTCGGCCCACCGAGTCTGCGTTGACCAGCAATCACCCCGTGCACTAGCACTACCCTACACACTAGGGACAATTTTCAATCTTACCGTCGGCAATTAACAGGGCTGCCAACGCTCACGCATTGAGCATGAGAATCACGCATTTCGCCAAATTCTCACGCTCTCACGCTGATCACAAATTTCTCACGCTCTGTCGTGAGAAATTCTGTGATCAACGAAAATTTCAAAACTCATATCAACTGCATGGGCCGCGGGTGTTGGAGAGCCAGGCTGATGGAGGGATGGAAACAGAAGCAGCAGCGGGAACAGATGCGGACAGGGAGCCGGGGCTGGCGAGTGTTTGCTGGGCTGGCGAGTGTTTGTCGGGCTGGCGAGTAGCTCGCTGTAGCTCCGGCCATGGAGCAGCCTCAGTGCAAGAGTTCCAGGCCGTCGGACGCGTTGGAAGCGTTGCGCTACTGCCGTGAAAGTATCTGTGCTGAATTCGCCCAGGTGACCGGCATGGATCAGGCTGTGGCTTGGTGCATCCTGGAGGGCAACCAGTGGCTGCTGGAAGTAAGTTGCTCCATTCCCTCGTCGGGTACCCCCAAGGCCAGTGATCAGTGATTGCTCAGCTTTCCCACTTTCAAAAACACTCCATGTCCCCTGGTTCAGACAGAGAACACTGCCAGATGTGAGCGGGGAACTGAGGCCAGTTGTCCGTGATGTCTGGATCCCAGTACTCAGCGCTTCGTGTTTCGTAGTTGGCGAATGTTTTGATTTGTAATTAGCCTGATTTGTAATTAGTTGACAAAACCTTAATTTATTAATCCGGAATATCGAGGGGGGTGGGATAAGTGTAATATTGAAATGACATGCAAGGTGTCAGGCTGTTTGTCACAACATACAGCCCCGATAACCCATTATTTCCTTCAGTTAAATATTGGGAAGGTAGCACTATTGTCATTTGCCACTCAACTATTATGTTTGTTTACCTCACTGACCATTTCTAAACCCCTCCCCCAAATTCCTTTGACAGGTTGAATAGAAATGTCCCCAATCTTGTTGTTTTATTAATTGAACATGTAGATGAACATCCTCAAGGAGTGTAATCAGATGGAAACTGATTCAGATGCGATGTTTAAGAACTTGTTCAAAGAAGGGGCATATTTTAAAGGAGTGACAGAGATACTAATAGGGGAATGTGTGAGGAGGTTATTATCTGTCTTTAGTTTTAGCTTGAACCAGACATGTGAAGTTTCAAAATTTAATATAGTAATTGTGCTGATACTGATTCCAACCAACCACATAATGAATATTATCCATTCTGGAAGTTTTATTTTTCGGATGCCATTTAAACTTCACTTGGATTTCAATCACTTCAATGTAAAAGTAATTGGGAATGGGGAGCATTGGAACAAAAATGTGCCCTCTGTACATATTAACTGTAATATAATAATGTATACATGTTTGTAGATGCAATCAAAACAAAGATATTTTTATCATTGTTGTGTTATGAATACCACAGAAAATATTATATACTCTCAAGATCACATTTAATAGAATAATATTGCTTAAATATATAGTTATTGGACTTTGCATTTTGGAATATTCCAGCTGAGAGGACTGAGAGGAGCAAAATACTGAAAATATTGGGGGTGAAAATGACTTCAGGACAATTTGTTGGGAAAATGAAGGAAATGGTGACAGAATACTTATACAGCTGAGTGAGTATAATTTTATGGATGAGAAATTGTGTTCAACCAATTGATGACTTCTTTGACAAAGTAACCAGCATGTTAGATAACAAGGAAGCCAAAGGATGGTTTGTGAAGTGCCCCATAAAAGATTACCGCATTAGATAAGCACCTGTGGACTTGAACGTAATAGGTTAAATCCAGGGGGTCAGATATGGGGCTTTATGTGTGGGCCAGATATATTTTCAGTGCAGAGGGGCTAGGAGCAAGGCCAAGTGCGCAACCAGAGTCAAGGTCTGGAATAGTACTAGGTGTGCAGTCAAAGCTGGGACAATGGGAGTGTTCAGCACTGGGAACCTAGGCAGGTAAGCAGCTATGATCAGGGTAGAATAGGGGGCCAGGTGTAAGGCTGGACTCAGGGTCAGGAATGAGAAAAGGTATGCAACTGAAGTCAGGGTCAGGAGGAGTACCAGGTGTGCAGTGAGACCCAGGTTGGTCAACATGGGCCAAGTGTTTGATTATAATCTGATTTCCATACAAAAGACTCGTTACAGTATGCACCAGATGGCACAATTTCAAGCAGAAAAATGCAAAAGCTCCGTACCAATAGGAGGGGGACATCCCCCTCTCAACCCGAAACGTCACCAATTCCTTTTCTCAAGAGATGCTGCCTGGCCCGCTGAGTTACTCCAGCATTTTGTGTCCACCTGTTCACACCAGATCTATGTTTATCCCACTTTTACATCCACTCCCTACACACTAGAAGCAATTTTACAGTCCGACTAATCTACTAACCACATACATGTCTCAGGAATGTTCGAGGAAACTGGAGCACCCAGAGGAAACCAAGGTGCTCACAGGGAGAACGTACAAACCCACACAGACAGCACCCGAGCTCAGGATCATTCTCGGGTCTCTGGTATTGTGAGGCAGCAGCTATAACAGCAGCACCATTGTGTCATAATTATTGAATGTTAGAACAGGCAGGATGGGCTGAATGGCCCACCCCTACCTTAATTTTTTATGTTGCTATATTGACAGATTGAGAGAATCAAATGCTGGTATGTAGGAAGGAAATGCATATGCTGGTTTACACCAAAGATAAACACAAAATGCTGGAGTAACTCAGTGGGACAGGCAGAAGTAATGGTTGACGCTTCAGATCGAGACCCTTCTTCAGGCAGAATCTTCAGAATCAGATGCATAATCCATTGAGAATGCACTTTTCCAATCGATATACATTCTTAGTGTTTAATTACCTGCATTCTGTATTTACCAGGTTTTCTGCATTGGCCCAGAGGTGAGATCTGTTATTGTAAGGTTCCAGGCGTGTTTGTTCTTGAAATTGACAGGTTTTGTCAGTCAGTCAGTCATTGTAATTCTCTGCCACAGAAGGCAGTGGAGGCCAATTCACTGGATGTTTTCAAGAGAGAGTTAGATATAGCTCTCAGGGCTAACGGAATTCTAGTTTAAATTCTGTTTGTGTAGGAAGGAACTGCAGATGCTGGTTAACACCGATGATAGACACAAAATGCTGGAGTAACTCAACGGGACAGGCAGCATCTCTGGATAGAAGGAATGGGTGATGTTTCGGGTCGAGACCCTTCCTTAGACTGAGGGTCAGGGTCGAGGGAGACACAGTGATATAGACAATAGACAATAGACAATAGGTGCAGGAGTAGGCCATTCGGCCCTTTGAGCCAGCACCGCCATTCAATGTGATCATGGCTGATCATCCCCAATCACTACCCCGTTCCTGCCTTCTCCCCATATCCCCTGACTCCGATATTTTTAAGAGCCCTATCTAGCTCTCTCTTGAAAGCATCCAGAGAACCTGCCTCCACCGCCCTCTGAGGCAGAGAATTCCACAGACTCACCACTCTCTGTGAGAAAAAGTGTTTCCTCATATCCGTTCTAAATGGCTTACTCCTTATTCTTAAACTGTGGCCCCTGGTTCTGGACTTCCCCAACATAGGGAAAATGTTTCCTGCCTCTAGTGTGTCCAAACCCTTAGCAATCTTATATGTTTCAATGAGATCCCATCTCATCCTTCTAAACTCCAGAGTGTACAAGCCCAGCCGCTCCATTCTCTCAGCATATGACAGTCCCGCCATCCCGGGAATTAACCTTGTAAACCTACGCTGCACTCCCTCAATAGCAAGAATGTCCTTCCTCAAATTAGGGGACCAAAACTGCACACAATACTCCAGGTGTGGTCTCACTAGGGCCCTGTACAACTGCTGAAGGGTAAGGTGTGAAAACGAGAGATCAAAGGGGACGAAGTTCAAGAAAAATGTAGAAAAGATCAATGTTAGCTCGGTGAAGCTGACAACGAGGCACACAAAGATAAAATGTAATCAGGAGGACAGTCAAACTGGTCGGAGAAATAGGATGGAGGATGGATGGAGTGAGAGGGAAAGCAAGGGTTACTTGAAGTTAGAGAAGTCAATATTAGGGCTAACGGAATCAAGGGATATGGGGAGAAAGCAGGAATGGTTTTGGGGTACTGGTTTTGGATGATCAGCCATGATCATATTGAATGGCGGTGCTGGCTCGAAGGGCCGAATGGCCTACTCCTGCACCTATTTCCTATGTTTCTATGATTCTATGTAGCCAGAGTTCCAGGCGTGTTTGTCCTTGAATTAGATAGGTTTTGTCAGTCATTGTACACCAGTGACTGTCATTGCTCATTATGCTCTTGGTACTTATAATCAGTAAGACTGGTCCACGCCGTGTCTTGTAAATGACAAGCCTCATTACTTGCTCAAGCAACTGAAAAAGCTCGTGAGTGCTAATAATTGACAGAGCATCTATTTATTAAGTGTCCGTACTCGAGAGACTTTCTTGCATGTTGCACACCGATAATTGCCATCATAATCCTAAGTATTCTTCAAAATTCAGCGCTTTAATAAAATATCTCATTCATAGAATAGGGTGTCTATTAGCACAACCAGTATTTATTGTAGACAGGAGGAACTGCAAATGCTGATTTTGACACACACAAACAAAAAAGACACAAAGTGCAGGAGTAACTCAGGCAGTATCACTGGAGAACATGGACTGGTGATGGTTTGGGTTGGGATCTGCTTTCAGACTGATTGTGGGGGGGAGAAAGCTGCGATGGGAGGTGCGGATGGGATAAAGTTTGGGCGAGTGATAGGTAGATACCGGTGAGTGTCTAATTAGCAGATGGCTGGACAAAGGCCAGAGATTAAAAGATAATAAGTCATAGAGTCATAGAGTGATACAGTGTGGAAACAGGCCCTTCGGCCCAACTTTCCCACACCGGCCAACATGTCCCAGCTACACTAGTCCCACCTGCCCGCGTTTGGTCCATATCCCTCGAAACCTGTCCGATCCATGTACCTGTCTAATTGTTTCTTAAATGTTGGGATAGTCCCTGCCTCAATTACTTCCTCTGGCAGCTCGTTCCATACACCCACCACCCTTTGTGTGAAAAAATTGAAAAATGGGTGCACATCCATATGGAGCACCAGGAAGAGGGGGGAGGGAAAATTGGGGGGAGGTTGGGGTGATGTTTGTAGATAAGTTATCGAAAATTGCAGAATTCACTGTTCATACTTTAAGGTTGTAAGATAACTAAGTGGAATATGAGGTGCTTTTCCTCCAGTTTGCGTGTGGTCTCTCTCTGGCAGTGAAGGAAGCCCAGGTCAGAAAGGTCAGTGCATGAATGGGGAGGTGACTTCAAGTGGTTAGCATCCGGGAGATCCAACAGGCCTTGAGGTAATGAGCGCAAGAGTTCGGCCAAACAGTCTCACCAGACTGATTCCTGGGATGTCAGGACTGTCTTATGAAGAAAGACTGGATAGACTTGGTTTATACTCTCTAGAATTTAGGAGATTGAGAGGGGATCTTATAGAAACTTACAAAATTCTTAAGGGGTTGGACAGGCTAGATGCAGGAAGATTGCTCCCGATGTTGGGGAAGTCCAGGACAAGGGGTCACAGCTTAAGGATAAGGGGGAAATCCTTTAAAACCGAGATGAGAAGAACTTTTTTCACACAGAGAGTGGTGAATCTCTGGAACTCCCTGCCACAGAGGGTAGTCGAGGCCAGTTCATTGGCTATATTTAAGAGGGAGTTAGATGTGGCCCTTGTGGCTAAGGGGATCAGAGGGTATGGAGAGAAGGCAGGTACGGGATACTGAGTTGGATGATCAGCCATGATCATATTGAATGGCGGTGCAGGCTCGAAGGGCCGAATGGCCTACTCCTGCACCTAATTTCTATGTTTCTATGTTTCTTACTGAAAATCCCTGTTGGCCATTGAAATGAATGAATTCCTATGGCATTTCAGAGGGCAATTAAATATCAACCATTGGTGTGAATCAGGAGATCATTTAAGGGCAATAGATGATCTTCATAGTCTGGTCTTCTCATGCTGACTATTACTGACAATGAATGTTTAATTCTCTATTTATTTCTCAAACTATATTTAACGTTGCCGGCGGGCAGGTGGGATTTGAACTCACCTCTCAATTACTGCAGTTGGCCAAGTACTGAAGACAGACACAACATGCTGGAGTAACTCAGTGGGACAGGCAGCATCTCTAGAGAGAAGGAATGGGTGACGTTTCAGGTCGAGACCCTGTTGAATTATGGAATCCAATATGAAGGGAAGATGGGAACAAGACACAGAGAAATTCTTTGCCTGCATACCCAATGTATACAAATAGCGGCCACCTACGGCGCTGACAACGTTACAAAGTACGCCCGTTCCTCCTTTGTTCACCGCCCCCCCCCTCCCCACGCCAGCTCCCCCCTGATGAGAGGAGGTTGTTAGGCAGATGTGAACAGTGGGGGGAGCAATAAGATTGTGTGGATGGTAATTAGATAGAACTATAGAACACGGAACAGTACAGGACAAGAACGGGCTCTTCGGCTCACAATGTCTGTGCCGAACACGAGGCCAAGTTAAACTGATAATTTAACAGGTCGGGAATGGTAAAGAAACGGGATAACAGGGTGGTGGCTGAAGGTTGGAAGGAAGGCTGTGTGTGAGAGGGTAGACACAAAATGCTGGAGTAACTCAGCGGGTCAGACAGCATCACTGGAGAGAAGGAAGAGGTGACGTTTTGGGTCGGGACCCTTCTTCAACCGTTCACAGTGGTTTTGTACTATCCCACTTTCCCATCCACGCCCCACACACACGGGACAATTTGCAGAAACTAATTAACCTACAAACCCCCACATCTTTGGAATGTGGGAGGAAAACAGAACACCCGGAGGAAACCCACGCGGTCAATGGGGAAACGTGCAAACTCCTCACAGACAGCACCCAGGATGGAACCCGGATCCCTGGTGCTGTGTGGCAGCAGCTCAGAGTATTACGGGCTTTGCAATGGGCTAAGCTCAATGTTTGGTGGATTACATAAAAAAGCAATGGAAATTTCGAGAGAAAGAGGAGATTTAGATATTTCAATCACCCTGGGGGACCTCTGACCCTTGCTTCAATATCACATCAAAAAGATATCTTCCCCAACAATGCAGCACGCAAGTGTCAGCCCAGATTAAGTCCTCCAGACTTTGGACTGTGGCTTGATGAGACAGTAATACCGTTGAGCTACGACTGACATCTATTGAATTGCCGACTTTAGCTCCTTGTCACATTTTATTTCAAGAACTCAAAAACATAATGCAGTGAAACAAAAAAAATGAACTGTGAAAAGCGAGACCTTCCTCACTCGGTTTCATCTGTAATTTGCATTCGCTATAAATGTGAGCGGCGTGGTGGCGCAGCGGTAGGGTCACTGCCCTACATCGCTAGAGACCCGGGTTCAATTCTGACTACGGGTGCAGTTTGTATGGAGTTTGTGTGCTCTCTCTGTGACCGGCGTGGGTTTTCTCAGGATGCTCCGGTTTTCTCCCATACTCCAAAGACGTACAGGTTTGTAGATTACTTGTTTAAGAATAATTACCACAGTTTGAGAATAAGGAGTAAGCCATTTAGAACGGAGACGAGGAAACACTTTTTCTCACAGAGAGTGGTGAGTCTGTGGAATTCTTTGCCTCAGAGGGCGGTGGAGGCAGGTTCTCTGGATGCTTTCAAGAGAGAGCTAGATAGGGCTCTTAAAGATAGCGGAGTCAGGGGATAGGGGGAGAAGGCAGGAATGGGGTACTGATTGGGGATGATCAGCCATGATCACATTAAATGGCGGTGCTGGCACGAAGAGCCAAATGGCCTACTCCTGCAACTATTGTCTATTGTCTAATATACTTCTTGGTATGTAGGGCGGAAGTGAAAATGGGATAACAGTGAACGGGTGATCAATGGTCGCCGTGGACTTAGTGGGCTGAAGGACCTGTTTCCATGTTGTCTCTCCAAACTAAACTAGTAACTGCAAAACGAAAGTAACCTAAACTAAACTAATGTCCACTGTTGGGATAACAGTACTAGTATGAACAGGTGATCAATAATCAACGTGGACTCGGTGGGCCGAAGGCCCTGTATCTATCATTCGATCAAATCGACCCGAAACGTTACCTATCCATGTTCTTCAGAGATGCTTCCTGAGCCGCTAAGTTACACCAGCATTTTGTGTCTTTTTTTAATCAACATTTTTTACAATTTGATGCTATTGAAGATGGTTGGATAAGCTAATTCTTTATAAAAAATAAATAAGAAACAGAATCTATTATCCGTATTTAGGAAACACTTAAAAAGGGCTTAGCAATGTGCATGGTGTAATGATGCTTTAAAATGCCAATAAACGCCAGGAAGATTCTGTTTATTATTATTACTTATATCAAGGTAAAGCGAAAAGCTTTGTTTTCCATGCAATCCAAACAGATCAGATATACCGTACAAAAATACAATCCAGTTAAACTCTGGTGCAATCGGTGGAGCATACAGAAAATGGCTGACAATGTCATTTGCTAGCACTGAGGGAGAGGCGGGACAGGCAGCATCTCTGGAGAAAAGGAATAGGTGACATTTCAGGTCAAGACACTTCTTCAGATTGAGAGTCAGGGGAAAGGGAAACAAAAAATATAGACAGTGATATAGAGAGATTTAGAATTAATGTTATAAGTTGAAGACCATCGTCAGAATTGAGAAAAAAGAGAAAAGGTTTGTTTGAAGTTGGAGCCTGAGACAGTCCAGGAACAGGCCCTTCAGCCCACAATGCCTGTGCTGAACACGATGCCAAGATAAACTAATCTTCTCTGCCTGCGTATGATTCATATCCCTCCATACCCTGCATATCCATGTGCCTATCTGACAGCCTCATAAATGACACAATCAAATCTGCCTCCACCTCCACCCCCGGCAGCTTGCTCCAGGCACCCACCACACTCTCTGCAAAATATTTGCCCCACTGCAAAATATAGTTCTCAGCATTGTGGCACATTAGTTCCATAGACAAAGTCTAATGTTTGCAATGGGGTAGAGGTGAATCGGACAGTACACTAGCTTATTGAAGGACCGTTCAGATGCCTGATAACAGAGGGGAAGAAGCTGTCCCTGAGTCTGGTGGTGCGCGCTTTCAAGAATTTTTAAACTAATTAAGCAAATTAAAACTAACTTGGTTTCTCCTTTTCTCAGTTCTGACAAAGGGACTGTGTCCTAAAACATGACCTATTTTCTCATTCTCTCCCCGCAGATGCTGCCTGACCTGTTGAGTGTTCCCAGCAGTTTCAGTTCTGATTTCAGTTTTTCCAGCATCTCAAATGTTAAGATTTTCACCGCTAATTGAATTGCTCTCCTACTTGTTTGTACTTTCATCTGAAATTATCAGTAAGACTTTGACCGGTGAAGAATTCAGTGAGGAATAAGGAGAGTGGGCTTTGAGAAGGGGGTGGTGGGCAGGAGGGGGCGGTGGAAGCAGTCCTATGATGACTTTTAGTTTAGTTTGGTTCAGTTTAGTTTAGAGATACAGCGCAGAAACTGGCCCTTCAGCCCACCCAGTCCACGCCGACCAGCGATCCCCACACACTAACACTATGGACACATACCCCACACACACACTAGGGACAATTTACAATTTTACCGAAGCCAATTAACCTACAAACCTGTACATCTTTGGATTGTGGGAGGAAACCAGAGCACCCGGAGAAAACCCATGCGGTCACAGGGAGAACATATAAACTCCGTACAGACAGAACCTATAGTCAGGATCGAACCCGGGTCTCTGGTGTTGTAAGGTAGCAACTCTACCGCTGTGCTGCCCCGTTCACACTACCTCTCGTGAAGGTATCTGTAACACCAACCCTGGACCCCGCAACAACCTCTCTCTCCTTCTGTTCACACAACAGCCTCCAGTTTTCCTCTCTGTGTACATTTTAAACCAGTGGACCATTTGACAGTAAACACATCTTCCAAGACCACACCTTCGGAGGGATGATGTTCGGGGTAAACAGTGCAAATCAGTTAAGATTAACTTCTCTAAGATTGTAAATTGTCCCCAGGGTGTAGGATAATGTTAGTGTACGGGTTGATCGCTGGTCGGCGCTGACTCGGTGGGCCGAAGACCGGTTTCCGCGCTGTATCTCAAAAGTCTAAAGTCTTAAGTACTCCGACGTGAAGCATCCCAAACCATGTTCTCCAGAGATGCTGCCTAACCTGCTGAGTGATGCCAGTACTGTTTTTTTGACTGAATAGTCCATCTCTCTCCTAGTCGTGGAGGACCGCACCTCTCAATGGGCCACTTGATCTTTCGTTGCAGTCCATTTTGCAAACCCACAACCCCCTGAAAATGATTGGTGTTCACTGGTATTGAAACATTGAAGCCATTGAAGTTAATCTCCTCAAACAGATATAGGGCCCTGGAAACCACTGGAAGATAAATGACCTGGGTTGGAGATCACACACCCACAGTTTGGGGATACAGCATTTAGACGACATAGAGATACTTCTTAATTAGTAAGGATATCAAGGGTTATGGGGAGAAGGCAGGAGAATGGGGCTGAGAGAAAGACAGACATGATTGAATGGGGGAGTACGCTGGAAGGGTCGAATGGCCTCATTCTGCTCCTTTGATTTATGAATTTATGAATCTATGAAACGGAACCTTCAGCGCACCGTCCATACTGCGCATTGATCACCCATTCACACTAGTTCTATGTTATCCCAATCCCAACACTCCCATCCACTCCCAACAAACGAGGGGCAATTTGCCGAGGGCCAATCCCGCACGTCTCTGGGATGTGGGAGGAAGCCGGAGCACCCGGAGGAAACTCACACAGTGACAGGGCAGAGTCCACACACACAGCACCCGAGGTCAGGGTTGGCCCTGGGTCTCTGGCGCAGTGAGGCAGCCGCGCCACTGGGCTACAAATTGTTGTTAGTGGTGAATTTTCTTGCGTCATCTTAACGGGGAAGGCATGGTGGCGCAGCGGTAGGGCTGCTGCCTTACAGTGCTTGCAGCGCCGGAGACCCGGGTTCGATCCCGACTACGGGTGCTGCTGTTTGCACGTACTACCCGTGACCGCGTGGATTTTCTCCGAGATCTTCGGTTTCCTCCCATACTCCAAAGGCGTACAGGTTTATAGGTTAATTGGCCTGGTGTATGTGTAGATTGTCCCTTGTGCATGTAAGATAGTGTTAATGTGCGGGGATCGCTGGTCGAGGCGGACTCAGTGAGCCGAAGGGCCTGTTCCCGCATTGTATCTCTAAAATAAACTAAACTAAACTAAATCTTATAGAACATTCCTAAACATGTGTTTCGAGTTCCTTGCAGGCCAACAAAGAGTTCTCTACATATTTTAGAAATTCTGTTTCTTTCCTCCATTTACTTCCTGCTCTCTCGCAATTTTTGCTGATTAATGAAATCCCGCTGCTTGATGACTTTGTGACCCAGTTCCCTCCTTCATCTCGTGTTTAAGAAGCAACTGCAGATGCTGGAAAATCGAAGGTAGACAAAAGTGCTGGAGAAACTCAGCGGGTGCAGCAGCATCTATGGAGCGAAGGAAATAGGCAACGTTTCGGGACGAAACGTTGCCTATTTCCTTCGCTCCATAGATGCTGCTGCGCCCCGCTGAGTTTCTCCAGCACTTTTGTCCACCTCCCTCCTTAATCTGACTGCAATTCCCCACTTCCTTTTTGATTCCACGTTTTGGAGATCCGGGTGTCCTTCCCAACATAGGAAGAACATTACATCTTCAAGCACCATCTGCACCTGTTTCCTTTTCAACTGGCACCACACCTCCTCCTAATGTTTCCTCATCCATTCAAAATATTATATCCCAATACATTTCCTTTCCAATTTCACTCCTTCTGCGGTAGAAGAACAATAATCATCATAATCATAAACAATTTTTTTTTAGCCAAGCATGTTTTGCAACCTACGAGGAATTTCATTTGCCATACAGTCATATTAATAAAAAAGCAACAGGACACACAAAATACATTTTAACATGAACATCCACCACAGTGACTGGGTGTATGGAACGAGCTGCCAGAGGAGTTAGTTGAGGCAGGTGCTATCGGAACGTTTAAGTAACATTCGGAATTTCACTGTCCGCAGGGACCTATGACAATGAAGTACCATTGAACTTTTTCACACAGAGGATGGTAGGTATATGGAACGAGCTGCCTGTGGAGGCAGACACAGTATGCTGGAGTAGCTCAGCGGGTCAGGCAGCATCTCTGGAGAGAAGAAATGGGTGACGTTTTGGGCCGAGAACCTTCTTCAGACAGTCCAACAGCTCCATCCAAGACCACTAGAAATTGCAGAGAATTGTGGACGCAGCCCTGACCATCACACAATCAATGAGTCAGCCTCGGCCAACCTGATCTCCCGTTTGCCAAACATTTTAAATCTCCTTCCCATTCCCACACTGACCTTTCTGTCCTGGGCCTCCTCCATTGTCAGAGTGAGGCCAAACTTAAATTGGAGGAGCAGCACCTCACATTTCACTCAGGCAGCTTACAACCCAGTGGTATGAATATTAAAGGTACACAAAATTGCTGGAGAAACTCAGCGGGTGCAGCAGCATCTATGGAGCGAAGGAAATAGGCGACGTTTCGGACCGAAACCCTTCTTCAGACTGATGGGGGGTGGGGGGGAGAAGGAAGGAAAAGGGGAGGAGGAGGAGGAGCCCGAGGGCGGGCGGATGGGAGGGTGGGAGGAGACAGCTAGAGGGTTAAGGAAGGGGAGGAGACAGCAGGGGCTAGCAAAATTGGGAGAATTCAATGTTAATGCCATAAGGACGCAAGGTCCCCAGACGGAATATGAGGTGCTGTTCCTCCAATTTGATTATTGGTATGAATATTAATTTCTCTAACTTCAAGTAACCCTTGCTTTCCCTCTCTCTCTGTCCCTCCCCCCACCTTAGCCATTGTACTAGTTTCACTGTCCTGTTGAGTTCCTCTGTCTGTATACCCATTGTCACCCATCCCACCGCCAACAATGGTCTATTGTATGCCCCACATTCCCTTGATTAGCATTGCTTTTTGCGTATGCCTTTTGTATCTGTCTTGGGTTTAAACCAGTATCCACACCCCACCAGCCGGCAAATACAACACTCCATACCCCGTAACACTGCTCTCTCTCCCCATCCCCGCACTCGCAACAAGGGCAGAGTCCCTCTGGTCCTCACCTTTCACCCCACCAGCCGGCAAATACAACACACCAACTTCCATCCGGCACACCAATACACCTGGACGATTTCCGACACTTCCCTACCATTCCTTGACCTCACCATCTCCATCGCAGGGGACAGACTCCTGACCGACATACATTACAAACCCACTGACTCACATGGCTATCTGGACTACACGTCTTCCCACCCTGCCCCCTGTAAAGACTCCATCCCCTACTCCCAATTCCTCCGCCTACGCCGCATCTGTTCCCAGGATGAGACATTCCATACCAGGGCATCGGAAATGTCCTCGTTCTTCAGGGAACGGGGATTCTCCACCGCCACCATAGATGAGGCTCACACCAGGGTCTCATCCATACCCCGTAACACTGCTCTCTCTCCCCATCCCCGCACTCGCAACAAGGGCAGAGTCCCTCTGGTCCTCACCTTTCACCCCACCAGCCGGCAAATACAACACATAATCCTCCGCCATTTCCGCCACCTCCAACGTGACCCCACCACTCGCCACATCTTCCCATCTCCCCCCATGTCTGCCTTCCGCAAAGACCGCTCCCTCCGCAACTCCCTCGTCAATTCTTCTCTTCCCTCCCGCACCACCCCCTCCCCGGGCACTTTCCGTTGCAACCACAAGAAATGCAACACCTGTCCCTTCACCTCCCCCCTCGACTCCATTCAAGGACCCAAGCAGTCGTTCCAGGTGCGACAAAGGTTCACCTGTATCTCCTCCAACCTCATCTACTGCATCCGCTGCTCTAGATGTCAGCTGATTTACATCGGGGAGACTAAGCGTAGGTTGGGCAATCGTTTCGCCGAACACCTCCGCTCAGTCCGCAATAACCTACCTGAACTCCCGGTGGCTCAGCACTTCAACTCCCCCTCCCATTCCCAATCCGACCTCTCTGTCCTGGGTCTCCTCCATTGCCAGAGTGAGCAACAGTGGAAATTGGAGGAACAGCACCTCATATTCCGTCTGGGGACCTTGCGTCCGGATGGCATTAACATTGAATTCTCCCAATTTTGCTAGCCCTTGCTGTCTCCTCCCCTTCCTTAACCCTCTAGCTGTCTCCTCCCACCCTCCCATCCGCCCGCCCTTGGGCTCCTCCTCCTCCTCCTCTTTTCCTTCCTTCTCCCCCCCCCCACCCCCCATCAGTCTGAAGAAGGGTTTCGGCCCGAAACGTCGCCTATTTCCTTCGCTCCATAGATGCTGCTGCACCCGCTGAGTTTCCCCAGCAATTTTGTGTACCTTCTGCAGTTTCTAGCTACACAATAACAAACCTCCCTTCCACTGACTCCATTTACACCTCACGCTGCCTCGGCAAGGCCACCAGCATAATCAATGACTTGTCGCAGCCCGGCCACTCCTCCCTTCTCTCATGAGGGTATAGAAGTATGAAAAAACACACCTCCGGATTCAGGGGCAGTTTCTTCCCAGCTGTTATCAGGCAACTGAACCATCCTATCAACAATTAGAGAGCAGTCCTGAGCTTCTATCGACATCAATGGAGACCCTCGGACTATCTTTAATCAGGCTTTACTGACTTTATCTTGCACTGAACATTATTCACTTTACTGTGGATGGCTCAATTGTAATCATATACAGTCTTTCCGCAGACTGGTTAGCACGCAACATAAGCTTTTCACTGTACCTCGGTACGATAGACAATAGGTGCAGGAGTAGGCCATTCGGCCCTTCGAGCCAGCACCGCCATTCAATGTGATCATGGCTTATCATCCACAATCAGTACCCCGTTCCTGCCTTCTCCCCGTATCCCCTGACTCTGCTATCTTTAAGAGCTCTGTCTAGCTCTCTCTTGAAAGCATCCAGAGAACCAACCTCCACTACCCTCTTAGGCAGAGAATTCCACACTCACAACTCTCTGTGTGAAAAAGTTTTTCCTCATCTCCGTTCTGAATGGCTTACCCCTTATTCTTAAAATGTGGCCCCTGGTTCTGGAATCCCCCAACATCAGGAACATGTTTCCTGCCTCTAGCGTGTCGAAACCCTTAATAATCTTATATGTTTCAATAAGTTCAAGTTCAAGTTCAAGTGAGTTTATTGTCATGTGTCCCTGTATAGGACAATGAAATTCTTGCTTTGCTTAAGCACACAGAAAATAGTAGGCATTTACTACAAAACAGATAAATGTGTCCATATACCATGATATAAATATATACACACATGAATAAATAAACTGGTAAAGTGCAAATAACAGAAAGTGGTTATTAATAATCAGAGTTTTGTCCGAGCCAGGTTTAATAGCCTGATGGCTGTGGGGAAGTAGCTATTCCTGAACCTGGTTGTTGCAGTCTTCAGGCTCCTGTACCTTCTACCTGAAGGTAGCAGGGAGTTGAGTGTGTGGCCGGGATGGTGTGGGTCTTTGATGATACTGCCAGCCTTTTTGAGGCAGCGACTGCGATAAATCCCCTCGATGGAAGGAAGGTCAGAGCCGATGATGGACTGGGCAGTGTTTACTACTTTTTGTAGTCTTTTCCTCTCCAGGGCACTCAAATTGCCGAACCAAGCCACGATGCAACCGGTCAATAAGATCCCCTCTTATCCTGTCTCATACACGTGACAATAAACAAACCTCAATTAAAATAAGGGTCCCGACCCAAAATGTCGTATATCCATGTTCTCCTGAGATGATGCCTAAACCACTAAGTTGCTCCAGCACTGTATTCTACACAAGATTCCAGCAAATGCACTTCCTTGTGTCGAGAGAGATAAGTAATGAACTGACTGTGGGATAATTTGGAGTATTATGAGCAGTTTTGGGCCCCATATCTGAGGAAGGATTTGCTGGCGTTGGAGAGGGTCCAGAGGAGGTTTACGAGAATAATCCCAGGAAGGATTGGGTGAACATATGATGAGCGTTTGTCGGCACTGGGCCTGTACTCACTGGAGTTTAGAAGGATGAGGGTGAACCACATTGATTCGTACCAAATAATGAAAGACTTGGATAGAGTGGATGTAGAGAGGATGATTCCACTCGTGGGAGAGTCTAGGACCAGAACCCATAGCCTCAGAATTAAAGGACGTACCTTGGAGGAATTTCTGCAGTCAGAGATCGGTGAATCTGTGGCATTTGTTGCCACAGACGGCTGTGGAGGCCAAGTCAATGGATATTTTTAAGGCAGAGATTGATTCTAGGTTAGTAAGGGTGTCAGGGGTTATGGGGCAAAGGCATGGAATGGAATACTTTGATAAAGTGAAACTCTTTGCTTGCCTACGCAATGTATACAAAGTACGCCGGCTCCTCCTTTGTTCTTCCCCCCCTCTCAGCGGTTCCCCCACGCCCCGTCCCCATTCTCCCCCCTCCCTCCCCATTGTTCATTGTGCTTCCCCCTCCCTCACTGCGGTCCCCCCCCTGGAGAATGAGGTTGAGTGATAGATCAGCCAGGATTGAATGGCAGAGTAGACTTGATAGGCCGAATGGTCCAATTCTGCTCCTAGAGTTTATGAATTTATGAAGTTGTAATCCGCGCAATAGGTACAACACATGATGGCAACGTTTCATTTTTAATCATTCTCTTCCCACCCTGGTTGTTGATTTGTTTGTCATCGCCGCTGGGTAAACATGGCTTTGACTCAAGGCACCTGTCAGAGGCCGTGCGTGGCACCTGTGAGCAGTGGCGCACAAAGGATGTGCAGTACATCACTGATCTTATCAAAGTCGAACGTCCGTAAGTAACCGAGTGACTGACACCTCAGCTGTCGGGATGTTTGTCTTCACGATGGCTCGCTGTGCCCTGCAGCTGAATAACTCACAACTTTCTGTTTGAACAGGGCTCAATTTGTAAGATGCGACAAAAAAACAACTAGCCGAAACGTTGTGGCTTTGTGGCAGAACATAAAGTCATCTTATGTTCAATAAGTCATCTTCACACAAAGGGCTGAGGGTGTATGGAATGACATGCCAGAGGAGATAGTTGAGGCAGGGACTATCGCAACGTTAAGGAACAGTTTGGCATGGCGGCACAGTGGTAGAGCTACTGCCTTACAGCACCAGAGACCTGGGTTTAATCCTGATTATGGGTGCTTGTCTGTATGGAGTTTCTACGTTCTCTCCACGATGTGCATAGGTTTTTTTCCGAGATCTTCGGGTTCCTCCCACACTCCAAAGACATACAGTTTTCTAGGTTAATTGGCTTGGTATAAATGTAAAATTGTCCCTAGTGTGTGTAGGGTAGTGTTAACGTGTGGGATCACCGGTGGGTGTGGACTTGGTGGGCCAAAGAGCCTGTTTCCGCACTGTATCACTAAACTAAACTATGTTTGACAGGTAGATGGGTAGGACAGGTTTGGAAGGATATGAGCCAGCAAGTAGCACTAGTGTAGACGGGACATGGTGGCCGGTGTGGGCAAGTTGGGCCGAAGGGCCTGTTTCCATGCTGTATAACACTGTGACTGATATTTATTCCAGGACATCATAAAGAGGTGAATATGAATCGTAGAGGTATAACACTGTTGATATGGTCCAGTGGACAAAATAATAATTCCTTTGCCTGTTAATAAAATATTGTCAGTTTCCTGTACTTCCACTCTGGGGCCTTTGATGACCAGTTGAGACCCTAGGGCGCCAATGCACCCTCGTCACAGATTTTTTTGAAAAGTATTGAATGGGATGCACAACACAACAGTATGGACATTGAGTGCAGGAAGGAGCACCATCCGTCCATTCTCTCAACAGCTGCTGTACTTAGGAAGGAACTGCAGATGCTGGTTTACATCGAGATGCTGGTGTAACTCAGCGGGACAGGCAGCATCTCTGGAGAGAAGGAATGGGTGATGTTTCGGGTCAAGACCCTTCTTCAGACTATGTACGAACAATGAATTCTTAAATTTTAGGTAACTAACCTCCAAATACCACCCCTCTCCCTCTCTGTTCCATGAACCACAACTGAATGTGCACCCATTTCTCCCTTCTCCTCCCCCTCCTCTTGTTCTCTTCCTTCCTCTGGCTTCACTTTTCATGCCCCTTCCATCAACCACCCCACCATTGGTATCCACCTATCACTTTCCAGACTGCCCCACTCCCACCTCTCTCCAGCTTTCTTCACACCCCTCACTGCAATCTCAATCTGAAGATTGGTTCCAATGCAAAACGTCACTTATCTACATGCTCCAGAGACGTTGTTGGATCCGCTGAGTTACACCAGCACTCTGTAACTTTCTCTGTAAACCAGCATCTGCAGTTCCTTTTGTCTCTCTCTGCGGGGCTTTATGTTGAGTGTGGTGCATCGACGGTGGGGTGGGCCGCTGGAGGCCCTGCAACAGCCTGGGGCTCGGCTGGACCGGGCGCCGGTCCAAGAGGCCCAGCACATGGTATACAGCGATGGAGCAGCGGCGGAGGACACCACGGCATCGCTTGGCCAGGCCGACCCTGCAACGTTGCCAGGACAACGGGCCTTCAGGGTCTTGCACTTACAACAACTGGGAATTGAAAATGCTGCCAAATATGGCGACTCTGTATAATGTCTCAGTGTACGACCGCTATACACTTGTACTGTATCTGAGACTCTTATCGAAGATGTATCCAAGTGCCTATGTACATATATGGGCGCCATATGTGAGAAAGGATGTGCTGGTGGTTTACGAGAATTATCCCAGGAATGAGCGGGTTAACAGATGAAGAACGTTTGACGGCACTGGGCCTGTACTCGCTGGAGTTTAGAAGGATGAGGTGGGACCTCGTTGAAACTTACCGAATAGTGAAAGGCCTGAATACAGTGGATATGGAGAGGATGTTTTCACTAGTGGGAGAGTCTAGGACTAGAGGGCATAGCCTCAGAATAAAAGGGCATATCTTTAGAAAGGAGATAAGGAGGATTTTCTTTACTCAGAGGGTGGTGAATCTGTGGAATTCATTGCCACAGACGGCTATGGAGGCCGTCAATGGATATTTTTAAGGTGGAGATTGACAGATTCTTGTTTAAGTATGGGTGTCAGGGGTTATGGGGTGAAGGCTGGAGAATGGGGTTGAGAGGGAAAGATAGATCAGTTATCATTAAATGGCGGAGTAGACCTGATGGGCCTGTACCTCGGTATATGTGACAATAACGTAGCATTGAACCATTGTACAATGGTCCACTGGAATCTGGTAGACCACTTGTGCCTGCTTTGAAGTTTGACCCCACGCTGATCAGACAGGGTCAGAGGAACATCAGAACATGGGGATAGACACAAAATGCTGGAGTAACTCAGCGGGACAGGCAGCATCTCTGGAGAGAAGGAAGGGTCTCGACCCGAAATGTCACCCATTCCTTCTCTGCAGAGATGCTGCCTGTCCCACTTAGTTACTCCAGCATTTTGTGTCTATCTTTGGTGTAAACCAGCACCTTCCCACATCAGAGCATGGGGTCTGTGGGCCAGGTTCTCACGAGCCTGTGAGTTTTATAACCCAATATTCAGTACTTGACACCTGATCTACAGAGGGAGCGCTGCTCCGCTAAGACAGCTATTAAATGGAGTGTACTAGCTCTGTCAGCTTCGGCTTCGGTAGCTTTGAAAGACTTTGCAACTCTCTGGCGTCCTTGTCAACAATCAATCCTCCGCTTCTTCACCATCAAAGCAGGTCGTTCACATTACCTCTAGGCTTTGATCTCAGGATATGGGTGAAGTCACGGCCTAGTTTATTACCTCTTCCCCCCTAATTAATGGACTTTAAAGGAAGGCTTACCAAGCGCCTTTTACAACCTCAGCCAGTCTCACAGCACCTTACAAACTCTGTGGTGAGGCCGGAAATAGAGCAATTGACTTGAGAGCAGCAAAGTCCTAGAAGCTAGAAGGTACACAAAAATGCTGGAGAAACTCAGCGGGTGCAGCAGCATCTATGGAGCGAAGGAAATAGGTGACGTTTCGGGTGATCCTTTTTTCCCCCAGCTTTCTCCCTGCAAAGACTTGTACTACTGTATCACGATGTCCCAACTCCTATCTTTGGCGTGTGTGGGAAGGAACTGCAGATGCTGGTTTAAACTGAAGATAGACACAAAATGCTGGAGTAACTCAGCGGGTCAGGAAGCATCTCAGGAATAGGTGACGTTTTGGGTCGAGGCCCTTCATCAGTACTCAGTAACCTAACTAACGAGGCCAAACACTTTCTGCACCATCCAGGCTACCTGTGTTGCCACTTTCATAGACCTATGTACCTGTAACCCCAACTACATGTAACCCATAGGTACCGGCTTCAAAGTCGTCTGGTTAAGTCTCATTGTCTGTATTCATTCTCATCAAACAAACAGCTTACAATGACCTGTTTCTTTTATCATCGTTCCTTTTCTCCATATCGTTCATTCATTTGCTCTATATCTCTCTAAATCACCGTCTATATCTCTCCTTTCCCTTTCTCCTGACTCTCAGTCCGAAGAAGGGTCTCGACCTGAAACGCCACATACTCCTTTTCTCCAGAGATGCTGCCTGTCCCGCTGAGTTACTCCAGCATGTTGTGTCTATCGTCAGTTTAAACCAGCATCTGCAGTTCCTTCCTACACACCCCCTAGGTCTCTCTGTTCTACAACAGTGCCCAGGGCCCGACCATTTACGGTGTAACTCCTGCCTTGGTTTGTCTTTCCAAAATCCCACATTTCGCATTAATCTGAAGCAAACTTCACCAGCCATGCCTTGGCCCATTGGCCCAGTTGATCAACATACCATTGTAATATAGAACTTAGATCAGTAGAGCACAAGAACAAACCTTCACTCCATAATGTCTGTGGCGAACATGATTCCAAGACCGAAGATGGACACAAAATGCTGGAGTAAGTCAGCGGGTCAGGCAGCATCTCTGGAGAGAAGGAATTGGTGAGGTGTTGGGTCGAGGCCCTTCTTCAGAGCAGTTCATTCCCATACATGATGCCTAGGCCATTGCTTATCTACCTTCACGTAATCCATATCCCTCCATTCCCTGCCTATCCTAAAGTTTTTTAAATGCCATGAAGGTATCTACTTCCACCACCCCCCCCCCCCCCCCCCCCCCCCCCCCCCACCTCCCCACCCCCACCCCCACCCCCATGAATTCCAGCCACTCACCTCCCTCTGTGTAAAAAAAACTGCCCCACGTATCTCTTTTAAATTTTGCCCCTCTCATCACCTCAGTAACCTTCTTCACTGTCCACGGCCCACCGAGTCCACATCGACCAACAATCACCCCGTACATTAATAATAATAATAATGGATGGGATTTATATAGCGCCTTTCTAATACTCAAGGCGCTTTACATCGCATTATTCATTCACTCCTCAGTCACACTCGGTGGTGGTAAGCTACTTCTGTAGCCACAGCTGCCCTGGGGCAGACTGACGGAAGCGTGGCTGCCAATCTGCGCCTACGGCCCCTCTGACCACCACCAATCACTCACACACATTCACACACATTCACACACAGGCAAAGGTGGGTGAAGTGTCTTGCCCAAGGACACAACGACAGTATGCACTCCAAGCGGGATTCGAACCGGCTACCTTCCGGTTGCCAGCCGAACACTTAGCCCATTGTGCCATCTGTCGTTCCGTTACATTAGTTCTATCCTACACACTAGGGATGCACAGAAGTTAATTAACCTACAAACCTGCACGTCTTTGGAATGTGGAGGGAGACCAGGGCACCCAGAGAAAACCCACATGGTCACAGGGAGAGCATGCAAACTCCACACAGACAGTACCCATAGTCAGGGTCGAACCAGGGTCTCTGGCGCTGTGAGGCAGCAGCTCTACGGCTGTGCCATTGTGCAGGCATCTGCAGTGTCATCTGCAAATTTACTAACCAGCCGCCTACATTCATATCCACATTGTTCATCTTGATAATGGACAACAGTGAACCCAGCACTGATCCCTGTGGCACACCAGTTGTTTCAGTCCTCCAGTCTGAAAACAACTCTCTGTACCATTCTCTGTATCCTACCGTCAAACTAATTTAGGATTTAATTAATCCTACTAGCTTGCCCTTGATTCCATGTCATGGGGTCATAGTCTCATAGAGTCCTACAGCGGGGAAACAGGCCCTTTGGTCCAACTTGCCCACGTCGGCCAGCATGTCACATGTCCACTAGTTCCTCCAGCTCGGTGCTTGGCCCATATCTCTCTAAATCATGTACCAGGCGGCAGGCACGGTGGTGCAGCGGTAGCATTGCTGCCTTACAGAGCTTCTAGCACCATAGACCCGGGTTTGATCCCGACTATGAGTGCTGTCTGTACGTTCTCCCCGTGACCGCGTGGGTTGTGGCAGTAGCTGCATGTGATTCAATCATCCAGACCGGCCTACCATACGTCACCTTGTCAAAGGCCTTGCTAAAGTCCATGTAGCTAACTCAGTGGGTGAGAGAAGTGGACTGGCCGAGGGCTACTAAGTACTTATGTAGATCAAAGATTATTATCGAGCACTGAGCCACCACAGAGCGCTGTGGAGAGTATAAAGTGTTTGGGTTTCAGACTGTCATTTAACACAGTTCTCTTCAAATAGGTCGGGGATTTTTCAATTCAGGTCATATCTATTTTTTATTTCATCTGCAGGAAGGAAAAATAGTTACCACTGAAAAGCAAGTTTAATCTGTTCTTCAAAACACTGAGGAGCGGTGATGTGCTGACAGAGGATAAAGTCAAAGCACCCAATAGAAGTATATAAAATGGTGGCACAGTGGGGCAGTGGATAGAGCTGCTGCCTCACAGCGCCAGAGACCCGGTATTCGATCCTGACCTCGGGTGCTGTCTGTGTGGAGTTTGCACGTTCTCCCTGTGAACGTGTGAGTTTCCTCCCACATCCCAAAGACGTGCGTGATTGTAGGTCAAACTGCACGCTGTAAATTCCTCCTAGTGTGTAGGGGGTGGGCCAGAAACTGGGATAACATAGAACTAGTGTGAACGAGTGTTCGAGGGTCAGCGTGGACTTTGTGGGCCGAAGGGCCTGTTTCCATGCTGTATCTCTAAACTTCACTATTCAGGCAAATGGGATGAGCTTAGATGGGCGCCTAGGTCAGCTAGGACGAATTGGATGGGTTGAAGGGCCTGTGTCTGTGCTGTATGACTGTAAGGGTCTAACTCCAGCAACTCCTCCCTGGCAAAGCTGAAGGTGGATTCTAGGTGGCTCTGAACATCTCAAGTGCGATCAGGAAAATACTCCAGTGACATCCAAATCCTGCAATCCCACACTTTATCTGTTTTATCTGTTTTGTTTATTCATGTGTGTATATATTTATACAATGGTATATGGACACACTGATCTGTTCCGTATTCATGCCTTTTATAATTCTGTTGTGCTGAAGCAAAGCCAGAATTTCATTGTCCTATCTGGGATACATTACAATAAACTCGCTTGAATCTTGAATCTATAATCATAAAAAAAAAAAACACGTGTCTGATTAGGCGGCACAGTGGCGTAGCGCTGGAGTTCAATGTGAGGAAGGATCTGCAGATGCTGCTTTAAACCAAAGATTTAAGTCTGAAGAAGGGTCTCAACCCGAAATGCCACCCATTCTTTCTCTTCAGAGATGCTGCCTATCCCCCCGAGTTACTCCAGCTTTTTGTGTCTATCTTTGGTAGTTCAATGGATTAATAGATCATAAGGTCATAAGGAATAGTAGAATTAGTCCATTCGGCCGATCGTCAACTCTCCCATTCAATCCTGGCTGATCTATCTCTCCCTCTGAACCCCATTCTCCTGCCCTCTCCCCATAACCTCTGACATCAAGAATCTATCCATCTCTGTCTTAAAAATATCCACTGACCTGGCATCCACAGCCTTCTGTGGCAAAGAATTCCACAGATTCACCACCCTCTGACTAAATACATTTCTCCTCATCTCCTTCCTAAAAGAACGACCTTTAATTCTGAGGCTATGACCTAGACTCTCCCACTAGTGGAAACCTCCCCACATCCACATCTATCCAGGCCTTTCACTAATTTGTATGTTTCAATGAGGTCCCCCCTCATTCTTCTAAACTCCAGTGAGTTCAAGCCCAGTGCCGACAAACGCTCATCATATGTTAACCTCCTTATTCCTGGGATCATTCTTGTAAACCTCCTCTGGACCATCTCCAGAGCCAGCACATCCTTCCTCAGATATGGTGCCGCAAATTGCTCACAATATTCTAAATGTGGCCTTACCAGCACCTTATAGAATCCCAACATTACATCTGTGTTTTTGTATATAAGTCCTCTTGAAATAAATGGTAGCATTGAGTTTGATTCGATTCGACTTGTAGATTAACTTTTTGGGAATCCTGCACCAGCACTCCCAAGTCCCTTTGCACCTCCGATTTCTGGATTCTCTCCCCATTTAGTAAATAGATATTTAGATATTTCTTTTCACATATGTATTTAAACATTACATAGTGAAATTCATTTAGCATTTAATGTTGGCACTGCCAGGTTTGGCACCATCACAGTTGCTGCCCTCCGGCACCAGAGATCCGGGTTTGATCCTGATACGGGTGCTGTCTGTACGGAGTTTGTATGTTCTCCCCGTGACCTGCGTAGGTTTTCTCCGGGATCTCCTGTTTCCTCTCACAGCCCAAAGACGTACAGATTTGTAGGCTAATTGGCTTCGGTAAGAATTGTAAATTGTCCCTAGTGTGTGTGGGATAGTGTTAGTGTGCGGGGCGATTGCTGGTCAGCGTTGACTCGGTGGGCCAAAGGGCCTCTCACGATACGCGCCGTATCTTCAAACTAAACTAAAGACTGGAGGGAATTTAGCTCAGTAAAAAACAATGTTCTCACGTTGGAAGTACGAGTGGGTGATGTTCCTGGGCTTAGAACATTTGAGTTCAGTAGAGGCTGGTTCAAGGCGATGGGACACATTGTTAGTGTACAACAGAACAACAGCCCAAATGTTGAGCAAGGGATATTGACAATTAGTAATGAGTTCAGATGTTAATCAATACCACTGTTAATGTAAATTATAACATTCCATACACTCGGGAGGGGGGAACAGTTGTCTGCATGTCATTTTAAATTGCAGCATTTAAATCTGATCTTTGCAAATCATTAATTGAAGCCAATCCCTGTTTTTTTTCCTGAAGAGAGGGGTGTCATTAGATATGTAGGTCAGGGTATTACCGAGCATGTGATGTGACTAGAATTTATCTTTCAAATCTAATTTCCAGGGTTGTATGTCGCAGCCTTCTGTTATAGCTCCCGGTGTTCCCACGTTAACCCTTTCAGTGAAAGAACCAACCAGAGCTTTTGAAAGAGTCGCAAGGAGCTGCGGACGCTGGAGTCAAAGATCCTATAGAAAGCAAGATAGATCACTCGACGAAAAAGACGTAGTACGGTCATGGGTAATTTTCAGCCCCATTTCCGTAACCAGCTTCCGTCTCCGCACCAAAGATCCCATAGGATACTAGTGCGGAGACGGAAGCCGGTTACGGAAACATCCTCGTAAAAATAAAAGTTATTTGGGAAAAATCTTCTCATTTTCAAAATTATAATTTATTAACACAAACTGTTCCCCCTCAACGTTGATTGCACTGCGAGTCGGGTCGGGTCGGGTTACTGAAATGGATGAAAAAAGGCCCACGTTCCGCTCCGTTGCGTACTACACGTCAGCCCATTGCATTTAGGAGGAGTGGTTCATCTTGCTTGCTCTAGGATCTTTGGCTGGAATCATGAGCACAACACAAGGTGCTGGAGGAACCCAGAGGGTTGAGGTACTGCAGTTTTTGTGTCTATCTTCGGTTTAAACCAGCATCTGCAGTTCCTTCCTGCACAAGTCCACACTGACCACTGAACACCCATCCACACTATAGTTCTGTGCTATCCTACTTTTGCATCCACTCCTGACACATTATGGGCAATTTATAGAGGCCAATTAACCTTTGAACCTGCACGGCTTTGGCACGTGTATTTGTAACTTTGGCATTTGTAACTTTGTAAGCGCCCTTTAGGGGCGACTATTTGCATAATTTGGCAAGGTGACTTGTCACATGTGACAATAAAGTATTCAATTCAATTCAACGTTGGAGGAAAGCAGAGGAAATCCACACGATCACAGGGAGAATTTGCAAACTCCACACAGACTGGAACCCGAGGTCGGGATTGAACCTGAGACTCCAGTGATGTGAGGCAGCGGCTCTACCAGTTGTGCCACTGTGCCGACCCGGAGGTGTTGTTGTTTGCACAGGACTTTAGATTGTCCTCTCTCTCAAGTTATGATACAGGATCTGATGTTCTTTTGAAGCATGGTGGTGGGCACAGACATTGGGGGCCAAAGGGCCTGTTCCTGCGCTGTGTTTTACTATGCTCTTGAAGAGGCTTTTGCTCCAGTGTTTTAGTTTTAGTTATGGAGATACAGCGCGGAAACAGGCACTTCTGCCCACTGGGTCCGCACCGACCAGCGATCCCCGCAATTTAACATTATCCCACACACACTAGGGACAATTGTTACATTTACCAAGCCAATTTACCCACAAATCTGTACATCTTTGGAGTGTGGGAGGAAACTGAAGATCTCGGAGAAAACCCACGCAGGTCACGGGTGGAACGTATAACTCCGTACAGACAGCACCCTTAGTCGGGATCAAACCCGGGTCTCCGGCACTGCAAGCGCTGTCCGGCAGCAATTCTACCGCTGCACCACCGTGCCGCCCTCACCGTTCTCATCAATATATAGATACTCAGTTAACATCACAGAACCAGAGTCACGTTGCTGTTTGTGTGACCTTGGAAAAGATCATCACCTTTTACCACATTCATTGCATGTAAAGTACTGCCTTAAGCTTAGTGTGCATTGTCCTGACCTGGGGATTTTTGACTGTGCTTCCCACTCAGAATATAGTGGTTCTCTCTCATATCTTTATTCACTCTTTGGCCACACTACGTTGGTGGTCAAGGGGTCCTATCTTTTCACTTTTCACTTTTTCCCTCTCCTATTCTTTATCTCTTCTTTTCCCTCATTTTCAGGTTAAAAGGTTAAAATTGAAGTTGTACAATATTTGTATAATTTTACATGCCGAATGTTTTATTCTTGTACAATTGCTTCTAATAAAAATAATTTAAAAAAAAAAAATAATAAAATAAATAACATTGTGGCTCTTGGGATTAATTTTTCGCAATCCTGAGACAATAGCAGAGGCTTGCATTTCAAATCCTATACTCTGAACCAAATGCAGTCTAGGCGACTGTTTTACCGATAGCCTGCACTCAGTCCACCAAGACCTGCTGGTTCACTCGGTTGCTAGCCATTTTAATTCCTCTTCCCATTCCCACACCGACCTTTCTGTTCTGGGCCTCCTCCACTGTCAGAGTGAGGCCACACGTTAACTGGAGGATCAACACCTCATATTCCGCTTGGGTAGTTTACAACCCAAAGGTATGAACATTGAATCTCCAACCCACTTCACCATTCCCCTCCCTTTCCCTTCCCCCCATATTCCTTCCTCTGGCTTCACATTCCAGAGATGCTGCCTGACCCGCTGAATTACTCCATCACTTTGTGTCCCTCTAAACCTTTCCTGCCCAAGTACCCATCCAAGTGTCTTTTAAATGCCGTCACAGTACCTGCCTCAACTACCCCCTCTGGCAGCTTGTTTCATATACCCACTACCCTTCGAGTGAAAAAATTCCCCTCAGATTCCATAAATTCATAATTGATAGGAGCAGAATTACACCATTCGGCCCATCAAGTCTACTCCGACATTCAAACATGGCTGTTCCTTCTCTCCCTCTCAACCCCATTCTCCTGCCTTCTCCCCACAACCACTGATACCTTTACCAATCACAAACCTGTCAATCTCCACCTTAAAAATATTCCTTTTAAGTCTTTTCCCGCTCACCTTAAACTTCTCATCTGAACTTCTGGATTTACTTTCATCGCCTCTCTTAGCCTTTCATCAGCCTTGCCAGTCAGGAAAGAGAAGCCTCATAATGTTGCTCAGACACAGGGAGCCCGACTGTTCAGTCAGTTCAGTTCAGTTTAGTTTATTGTCACGTGTACCGAGGTACAGTGAAAAGCATTTGTTGCGTGCCAACCAGTCAGCGGAAAGACAATACATGATTACAATCGAGCCAGTTACAATGTATAGATACATAACCAGAGGATTTCAGTTCATAACAAGAGAATTTCAGTATAGGAGTAAAGAGGTTCTTCTGCAGTTGTATAGGGCTCTGGTGAGACCACATCTCGAGTATTGTGTCCAGTTTTGGTCTCCTAATTTGAGGAAGGACATCCTTGTGATTGAGGCAGTGCAGCGTAGGTTCACGAGATTGACCCCTGGGTTCACGAGATTGATCCCTGGGATGGCTGGACTGTCATATGAGGAAAGATTGAAAAGACTAGGCTTGTATTCACTGGAGTTTAGAAGGATGAGGGGCTATCTTATAGAAACTTATAAAATTATAAAAGGACTGGACAAGCTAGATGCAGGAAAAATGTTCCCAATGTTGAGCGAGTCCAGAACCAGGGGCCACAATCTTAGAATAAAGGGGAAGCCATTTAAGAGAGAGGTGAGAAAAAACTTTTTCACCCAGAGTTGTGAATTTGTGGAATTCCCTACCACAGAGGGCAGTGGAGGCCAAGTCACTGGATGGATTTAAGAGAGAGTTAGATAGAGCTCAAGGGGCCAGTGGAATCAAGGGATATGGGGAGAAGGCAGACACGGGTTATTGATTGGGGACGATCAGCCATGATCACAATGAATGGTGGTGCTGGCTCAAAGGGCCGAATGGCCTCCTCCTGCACCTATTTTCTATGTTTCTATGATTATTGCTCTCTGCTCCACTGCTCTCAAATGGTTAAATGATTTGACCCAAATAGCGCAGGGATCTGATGCTTGCATCTCAGATGTGTCTGTATATTGAGGTTTAATCTGTCAGCTCGAGGATTTATTTGATTTGCTGGAACCATCTGCCGCAGGAGTTCAATGAGCCAATGGCTTTTAGTTCGGCAAGTGCAGGATTAAAGATGCTACACCGGGCATGAGTGTTTAAGAAGGAACAGCAAATGCTGGAAAATCGAAGATAGACAAAAATGCTGGAGAAACTCAGCGGGTGCAGCAGCATCTATGGAGCGAAGGAAATAGGTGAAGTTTCAGGCCGAAACGTCGCCTATTCCCTTCGTTCCATAGATGCTGCTGCACCCGCTGAGTTTCTCCAGCATTTTTGCTTGCACTGTGCATGATGATGTGTTCGGCAATGCGTGGCCTGGAGGCAGAGCTAATTATTCAGACTCCACCCCTGGTGCAAGGAAGGGAAAAATAGCAGCCAATATATTTGAAGGTGGACAAAAATGCTGGAGAAACTCAGCGGGGTGAGGCAACATCTATGGAGCGAAGGGAATAGGCGACGTTTCGGGTCGAGACCCTTCTTTAGAACTGCCGGAGGGACATCAACCGCCCCAACTTCTTCACTCTCCTTTCTCACTCTAACCTCTCTCCCCCCCTGAACGTACAGCCCTCCACTCACTCTGCAGCAGCCCAGACTTAACCCACCCCCCCCCCCTGTGATTAGACAATAGACAATAGGTGCAGGAGTAGGCCATTCGGCCCTTCGAGCCAGCACCGCCATTCAATGTGATTATTGCTGATCATCCCCAATCAGTACCCCGTTCCTGCCTTCTCCCCATATCCCCCGACTCCGCTATTTTTAAGAGCCCTATCTAGCTCTCTCTTGAAAGCATCCAGAGAACCTGCCTCTCTGCCTCTTCCCCCCTGCGTTCAGGGGGGAAGAGGCAGAGAATTCCACACACTCACCACTCTCTGTGAGAAAAAGTGTTTCCTCGTCTCCGTTCTAATTGGCTTACTCCTTATTCTTAAACTGTGGCCCCTGGTTCTGGACTCCCCCAACATCAGGAACATGTTTCCTGCCTCTAGCGTGTCCAAACCCTTAACAATCTTATATGTTAAGGGTTAAATCATCCTTCTAAACTCCGGAGTGTACAAGCCCAGCCGCTCCATTCTCTCAACATATGACAGTCCCGCCATCCCGGGAATTAACCTTGTAAACCTACGCTGCACTCCCTCAACAGTAAGAATGTCCTTCCTCAAATTAGGGGACCAAAACTGCACACAATACTCCAGGTGTGGTCTCACTAGGGCTCTGTACAACTGCACAATATAAACATTAACCAATATATTTGACTTAGTTTCCATTGCCGATCCAAAGTATTCCAATAAAAGTTCAAACCTTCCGTCCACAAGAACGAACATTCTAATACTTCCATGTCACAACATCACAAATGTTTAAAACTATTGTTCAAAGAGGTTGTCTCTTTATTGAATTTTAAATTGATTAAGGTGCAATCAAATTACCTATTATGTTACAGGGGTTTGATTTTAAATTAATCTTACTTAGGATCATTTATCAATCCTTCCTAATTTCCCGTTTTCTTTTTGACATAAATGTTATCTGGGACAAAGGATTCTGCCCGGGTAACGTCGACAGGTTTCCCAGTGGCGCTCATCCCCATCGTTATCGGTTGAGGGACGTTTCAAATCAATCCTTTTAACTGGAAGGAATCACATCATTTAACCTTGTCAAAGCCGGGATTAAATGTAGGGCCACTGCAATGGCGGACAAATGGAGTATCAGGTCTAATCTTTTCGAAAGCAATAAAAAAAAGACCTATGCACAGAGTGCGAGCAAAACCGACGAAGACGTTTTTGATTCAACACAAGACAGACACAAAACGCTGGAGTAACTCAGCGGGTCAGACAGCAACTCTGAAGAGAAGGAATAGGTGACATTTTGGATCGAGACCCTTCTACAACATACAATAAACAATAGACAATAGGTGCAGGAGTAGGCCATTCGGCCCTTCGAGCCAGCACCGCCATTCAATGTGATCATGGCTGATCATCCCCAATCAGTACCCCGTTCCTGCCTTCTCCCCATATCCCCTGACTCCGCTATTTTTAAGAGCCCTATCTAGCTCTATTTGCATTCTTGAAAGCATCCAGAGAACCCGCCTCCACCGCCCTCTGAGGCAGAGAATTCCACAGACTCACCACTCTCTGTGAGGAAAAAGTGTTTCCTCGTCTCCGTTCTAAATGGCTTACCCCTGATTCTTAAACTGTGGCCCCTGGTTCTGGACTCCCACTTTGTCTGCAGAATGTGTTGGGATTTTTTCATAACAGTTAATCGGCATGCTTAGCTACTGTGGAAGATATTAAAGAGCTGAGAATCACATTTTTTTGGCAATTCTCGTAGTTAATTTGCTTGGGAACGCTGGACGATTTGAACGTCGAGGGTGAAGAAAGTCACAAATGATAAAGAGGAGCGTGCGCACCCACTACGGCTATGTTTATCGCTCCATACGGAGATCACAATCCGCACAGGTTATTTATTTATTTTTATTTATGTTTATTTTATTAGAAGCAATTGTACAAGAATAAAGCAATCGGCATGGCAGTTATACAATTTTCGTACAGCTTCATTTTTAACATTTTATAATTTAATACATAAATCGAGAAAAATAAATTGCTACATAAATCGAGAAAAAGAGTAAAAAGGAAAGAATGAAGAAAAAGAAGAAAGATACAAAGAGGAGAGAAGAAAAGACCCCTGAACTGCCAAAGAAGTGCGAGAAGAAAAAAAAGAGAAAAGTAAAGAAAACGGAGATATGTCCCACTGTCCTTCCCCCTCCCCCACTCACCCATCCCAAGCATCGGTTTTAAATTTGTGTCCAAACATCCGCACAGATTAGACCTAGCAATCAAAGAAGGGCTTCCCCATCACCCCCTCGCCCTCGCCCCCTCCCTCCACCCTGCTCTCCCCCACCACCATGTGTATCCCGGGAAATGTGGTACAAATCACTTTCACCAGGAGTTCAAATGAAAGGCATCCAAGTGTCTCAATATACTTGTACCCATGAGGGAGACTGCCTTTGGTTGCTTCATGGATAGATGGAGTTTAGTCTCTGGAACGGATGCACTACAATGCTGAGAACTATATTCTGCACTCTGTATCTACCCCTTTTCTCTATCTATGGTACTTTAGTTTGACTTGATAGTACTGATGTATGGTTTTTCTAATCTGTTTGGATCGCATGCAAAACAAAGCTTTTCACTGTACTTCGCTACACGTGACAATATTGAACCTAAACCTAACCCAGTGATGTACCTGTGTGTAGGAAAGAACTGCAGATGCTGGTTTAAATTGAAGATAAACACAAAATGCTGGAGTAACTCAGGCAGCATCTCTGGAGAGAAGGAATGGGCGACATTTCGGGTCGAGACCATTCTTCAGACTGAAAGTCACGGGAAAGGGAAAAGAGAGATATAGACGATGACGTGGAGAGATATGGAACAATGAATGATAAAGGAAACATGCCATTGTTAGCTTGTTTTGGGACTTTGGGTTGCTCCGGTTTCCTCCCATACCCCAAAGTCCCAGTCTCCTACCCTGGTTATGGCATCTTTTGAATGGCAGGCTGCAGAATTCTTCTGTTCTTCCCTGATCTGGGACTATATCTCATTTGCCCTACCTGGTAAAGCTGGCACTTGATGTCAGTCCCAATTCCCTTGACTACGTGAAAGAGAGAGTCATCTTCTTGAAGCACAGGGGTGGGAATGTCAAAGTCAAGAGGGCAAGGCACTGAGATCAAAGACTCTTTGCCTTACTCTTCCAGCAATTTTTCAGCATTTAAATAATAATCATTAAATCATAGAAGGAGACAATCTACCAGACATTTCAAGGAATCAATAGACAATGGACAAGAGTCAATAGGTGCAGGAGTAGGCCATTCGGCCCTTCGAGCCAGCACCGCCATTCAATGTGATCATGGCTGATCATCCACAATCAGTACCCCGTTCCTGCCTTCTCCCCATATCCCCTGACTCCGCTATTTTTAAGAGCCCTATCCAGCTGTCTCTTGAAAGTATCCAGAGAACCGGCCTCCACCACCCTTTGAGGCAGAGAATTCCACAGACTCACAACTCTCTGTGAGAAAAAGTGTTTCCTCGTCTCCGTTCTAAATGGCTTACCCCTTATTCTTAAACTGTGGTCCCTAGTTCTGGACTCCCCCAACATCGGGAACATGTTTCCTGCCTCTAGTGTGTCCAAACCCTTAACAATCTTATATGTTTCAATAAGATCCCGTCCCATCCTTCTAAACTCCAGAGTGTACAAGCCCAGCCACTCCATTCTCTCAGCATATGACAGTCCCGCCATCCCGGGAATTAACCCTGTAAACCTACGCTGCACTCCCTCAATAGCAAGCATGTCCTTCCTCAAATTAGGGGACCAAAACTGCACGCAATACTCCAGGTGTGATCGTTGAGTTAGTCCATCCAGGTACTCTTCCCCAATCTTGTTCTCCATGTATTCATCTCCAATCCAATCTTTACAGTTATAATTGAATTTATATTATTTTTCTAAAGCAATAATCTCAACTAGTATTTAAGAATCATTCCAAATCTTAACCTTCTGTAAAGGAAAACAGTCTTTATCCTCACAGCACCTGGCTGCACATATCTGTTGTACTTCTGCAAGTAAGAATTTCATTTCGGAGAGACACAAAATGCAGGAGTAACTCAGCGGGACAGGCAGCATCTTTGGAGAGAAGGAATGGGTGGCGTTTCGGGTCGAGACCCATCTTCACACTGAGTTGAGTTGAGCTGAGTTACTGGACATTTTGTGCCCGTTCTCAGTGTAAACCAGCATCTGCAGTTCGTTCCTACACACAAGAGTTACACTGTTCCGTTTTGGCGTATATGACAATAAGAGTTACACTGTTCCGTTTTGGCGTACATGGCATACATATCTTGACTTGCTTGATTATTTTCTTTTCCCAATTGTATTAAAGTTTTCCATCAAATCTTCTCACTACACAATCTTTGCCAAAATTTTGCGAATGCAAGTGGAAGTTAGCGAGTTACTGAGAGACTTAAAATATCTTTATGCGGCACGGTGGCACAGCAGTAGAGTTGCTTCCTTACAGTGCCAGACTCCCTGGTTCAATCCTGACTAAGGTGTTTTCCGTACGGAGTTTGTACCTTCTCCCCGTGACCACATGGCTTTTCTCTGGGCTCCGGTTTCCTCCCACACTCATAAGACGTACAAGTTTTTTTTTGGCTATTTGGCTTGGTATAATTGTAAATTGGCCCTAGTGTGTAGGACAGGTTCAATGCGCGGGGATTGCTGGTCGGCACGGACTCGGTGGGCCGAAGGGCCTGTTTCTGTGCTGTATCTCTAAACTAAGCTAAAAAACTAAATCTAACACACCTCTGAGGGAATTAATCATGGGGTATTTTTATCGAAACATAACAATATACCAATGATCTGTGGCTAAGAACATGGATGAATTTCCATCTAATGCAGTATAGACTTCCAGCCAGTAGAGGGTGATACACCAGGTTATCCAGGCAAGTGGAAAATGCAGGCAAGGTGACTAGTCCTCACAAAGGATAGGTCTTTAATTCTACATGGAAGGATCAAGTTTACAGGGTTAATTCCCGGGATGGCGGGACTGTCATATGCTGAGAGAATGGAGCGGCTGGGCTTGTACACTCTGGAGTTTAGAAGGATGGGACGGGATCTTATTGAAACATATAAGATTGTTAAGGGTTTGGACACGCTAGAGGCAGGAAACATGTTCCCGATGTTGGGGGAGTCCAGAACTAGGGACCACAGTTTAAGAATATGGGGTAAGCCATTTAGAACGGAGACGAGGAAACACTTTTTCTCACAGAGAGTTGTGAGTCTGTGGAATTCTCTGCCTCAGAGGGCGGTGGAGGCAGGTTCTCTGGATACTTTCAAGAGAGAGCTGGATAGGGCTCTTAAAAATAGCGGAGTCAGGGGATATGGGGAGAAGGCAGGAATGGGGTACTGATTGGGGATGATCAGCCATGATCACATTGAATGGCGGTGCTGGCTCGAAGGGCCGAATGGCCTACTCCTGCACCTATTGACTCTTGTCCATTGTCTATTGATTCCTTGAAATGTCTGGTAGATTGTCTCCTTCTATGATTTAATGATTATTATTTAAATGCTGAAAAATTGCTGGAAGAGTAAGGCAAAGAGTCTTTGATCTCAGTGCCTTGCCCTCTTGACTTTGACATTCCCACCCCTATGCTTCAAGAAGGTGACTCTCTCTTTCACGTAGTCAAGGGAATTGGGACTGACATCAAGTGCCAGCTTTACCAGGTAGGGCAAATGAGATATAGTCCCAGATCAGGGAAGAACAGAAGAATTCTGCAGCCTGCCATTCAAAAGATGCCATAACCAGGGTAGGAGACTGGGACTTTGGGGTATGGGAGGAAACCGGAGCAACCCAAAGTCCCAAAACAAGCTAAGAATGGCATGTTTCCTTTATCATTCATTGTTCCATATCTCTCCACGTCATCGTCTATATCTCTCTTTTCCCTTTCCCGTGACTTTCAGTCTGAAGAAGGGTATCGACCCGAAATGTCGCCCATTCCTTCTGGCCAGGGATGCTGCCTGAGTTACTCCAGCATTTTGTGTTTATCTTCAATTTAAACCAGCATCTGCAGTTCTTTCCTACACACAGGTACATCACTGGGTTAGGTTTAGGTTCAATATTGTCACGTGTAGCGAAGTACAGTAAATAGTCCTAGGTAATATGTTCAAGAAGGAACTGCAAATGCTGGAAAATCGAAGGTAGACAAAAGTGCTGGAGAAACTAAGCTGGTGAGGCAGCATCTATGGAGCGAAGGAAATAGGCAACGTTTCGGGTCGAAACCCTTCTTCAGACTTATATGTTCTTGTCACAATTATGTCTAGACCAGTAACATAGTCTGTACTTTGGACTGTGGATGGCTCGATTGTAATCATGTATGTTCATAAGGGATAGGAGCAGAATTGGGCCATTCGGCCCATCAAGCCTACTCCGCCATTCGGTCCATGGCTAATCGATCTCTCCCTCCTACCCCATTCTCCTGCCTTCTCCCCATGACCCCTGACACCCGTACTAATCAAAAATCTATCTATCTCTGCTTTTAAAATATCCATTGACTTGGCCTTCAGTCTTACCACTGACTGGTTAGCACACAACAAAAGCTTTTCACTGTACCTCGGTACACGTGACAACACTAAACTACACATTACCAGGACAAACACAGTTGAAAGGTGTTTTACTGATTACAGAGTGTGTTGTGACATTTTGAATGGAACATAAAAGGTTTTCTCATGTGCAAGTGCCTTTCATTTTATTTATTTATATTGACACGATTAGTAAAGGCTCTGGGAACACCCAGCTTATTTTGTGAATTCAGTCCATATATATCCCCGCTCTGCCGCTCCCAGCCTTTCGACTTCATCAAACCCGTGATGTGTTGCACCCAAACCCAACTCAACCCAAATTGCCCGCCTCCCAGATGAGTCCCCGACACTGTGGGGAATTCTGCTGCTCCCCCCTTATGTCGATCTCACCAACCTCTCCTCCCCTCCCCTCCTCCCCCCCATCATCTCAAATCCCACCCCTCCTGCTCTCCTCGCTCCTCAAACACCCGTCTCTGTCCTCAACAAAGGCCTCACCTTTGTACCCCTCCGTCTGCACCTCAAAGACTCTGGCCCTGGCTCCCATCACCATCTGATGACCCCTATGCCCGGCCCCAACTCCGACCCCTGCCATGTCTTTACCATCCCCTCTGACCTCCCTCGCTCCGTTGATGAGCAGTCTGTCCTCAGCAAAAGCCTCACCTTTGTAGCCCTGCGCCCTCACCTCAATGCGTTGCGAGCCCACCATGATGTTGAGCTCTTCTTCCATAGTGTAGGAAGGAACTGCAGATGCTGGTTTAAACTGAAGGTCGACACAAAAAGCTGGAGTAACTCAGCGGGACAGGCAGCATCTCTGGAGAGAAGGAATGGGTGACGTTTCGGGTCAAGATCCTTCTGCCTCTTCTACTGAGTTGCTCCAGCTTATTGTGTCTATCTTCTTCCATAGTCCCTGTCTCCCAGCCTATTTCATTGGCAAGCTGTCCTCCCCCCCCCCCCCCCACTGATGACCCTTCCTCCAGTCTGCATCGCCCCTTGGACATCCCCCTCTGGCCTTTTACCCTCTCTCGACATTTTCAGTTCTGCAATTGTGATACTGACTGGCTTGATGTCTCCAGACCCCTCACCTATTTAAACCTCACCCTAACCAAAGGCATAGCCCAGTACTCTCTCCACACCAATCCCATTCCCAAGTCCCTTTGCACTGACGATTTCTGGATTCTCTCCCCATTTAGACAATAGTCTACGCCTTTATTCCTACTACCAAAATGCATGACTCCACAAGGTGCTACACTATTCCATCTGCCACTTCTCTGCCCACTCTCCCGACCTGTCCAAGCCCTTCTGCAGAGTCCCTGCTTTCTCTACATGACCTGCCCCTCCACCTATTTTCGTATCATCCGCAAACGTGGCCACAAAGCCTTCAATTCCCTCGTCCAAATCATTAATATACAACGTGAAGAGTAGCGGCCCCAGCACCGACCCCTGCGGAACTCCAATATATTGAAGGCAAAGATAGATAGATTCGTGATTAGTTCGGATGTCAGAGGTTATGGGGAGAAGGCAGGAGAATGGGGTTAGGATGGAGAGATAGATCAGCCATGATTGAATGGCGGAGTAGACTTGCCGGGCCGAATGGCCTAATTCTGCACCTAACGCTTATGATCTTATGAATTGGAACTGGGAAATGCAAAATCAGAACCTGCAGCATGAAATCTGGTCTATTAAGCCCATTATCTTGCCCTTTTATCTGGAAACGGAATACTGTTATCCCAGATCCCTGACGTAGATCTTTGGCCTCTCACCTTCTTCCCCAACTCTGCTTCCAATCATTAATCATAATCATAATCATAACAGTACTTTATTAGCCAAGTATTTATTGCAACATACGATGAATTTAATTTGCCGTACAGCCATAGCAATAAAGAGCAACAAGACACCAAAAATAAATTTTTACCATGAACATCCACCACAGTGACTCCTCCACATTCCTCACTGTGATGGAAGGTGAAAAACATGAGAGGTCATGGAAAGAATGTTTCCAGTAGTGGGAGAGTCTCGGACCAGAGGGCGCAGCGTCAGAATAAAAGGACGTACTTTCAGATTGGAGGTGAGGAGGAATTTCTTTAGCCAGTGGGTGGTGAATCTGTGGAGTTCATTGCCACAGACGGCCGTGGGGACCAAATCATTGAGGACTTTCAATGCAGAGATGCACAGGTTTTTCATTAGTACGGGTGTCAAAGTTACGGGGAGAAGGCAGGAGAATTGGGTTGAGAGGGAAAAATAGATCAGCCATGATCAAATGGCGGTGTAGACTCGATGGGCAGGATGGTGTAATTCTGTTCCTATGTCTTATGGTCTAAGACTGGAGTATAAAGTCATGAGCGGAATCGATAGGGTGAATACACACAGCCTTTTACACATGGAAGAGGAATCAAGAACCAGAGGACATACGTTTAAGGTGGGAGGGAAAAGATTCAATAGGAACCTGAGGGGCACATTTTTCAATCGGAGGGAGGTGTGTATATAGAACGAGTTGCCAGAGGAGGTAATTTTGGAAACTTGAATCATCTACTTCTGTTATTTAAGAGGCGGTCCCACTTGGGCGACCTAATTGACGAGTTTAGAAGAGTTTGAAAAAATGGCATGTTGAAGACCTCCTCCGACTATGTTGAACTAGATACGACTAGCTACATCTAACTTCGGGAAAATTGGACACCGGATAGTGGAGAGTGAAGACAACATCCTTCGATCTCCTTCGACTATGATGAAGACTATCTTTCACTACCTTCGACCACCTTCGACTACCCTCGATTATCTACGACTAACATGCCGACCTACTACGACTAAACCTACGAGTAAAAAAAGTATCGATTTTTTCCATGACGACCTTTTTTTACTCGCGGGCATTTTTTAACTTATTGAAAAAAACGCCTGGAGTGGATGAGGGGCTGAGGGCCAGGTAATTGGACGTTGCTGAATTAGTGGACAGTATGCGAGGTGGAGGGTAATATAGAGTTGAGGTACGAGCAGATAAAATGGGGCAACACAAGGCGGATTCAGTCAGCCCACTAGGGCAGACCTGCTTGTGAATTTTGGGTCGGAGATAGAAAAGGGCAGTGCGAAGTTGGGGAACTATCAAGTTGTAGGCAGGATTGCCAGAAGTATTGAGATCTACTTCCAGCAAGGGGTGGATACGAGGAGGTGTCAGATAGTTGCCGTGTGGCCTCAGCACGGTAGAGGTCAGTCCACCTGGCTAAGCGAAGCCACACTCGTTGGCAGGTTTGGAGGCCGAGTCAGCAGATATTTTTAAGGCAGAGATAGATAGATTTTTGATTAGTACAGGTGCCAGGGGTTATGGGGAAAAGGCAGGAGAATGGGGATAGGAGAGAGAGTTGGATCAGCCATGATTGAATGGCAGAGTAGACTTGATGGGCTGAATGGCCTAATTCTACTCCTATGACCTTATGACATGATGATCCACTGACTTGGTCTCCACAGCCTTCTGTGGCAAAGAATTGTACAGAATCACCACCCTCTGAGTAAAGCAATTCCTCCTTATCTCCTTCCTAAAAGAACGTCCTTTAATTCTGAGGCTATGATCTCCAGTCTAGTGGAAACATCCTCTCCACATCCACTCTATCCAAGCCTTTCACTACTCTGTACGTTTCAATGAGGTCCCCCCTCATTCTTCCAAACTCCAGCGAGTATAGGCCCAGTGCCGTCAAACGCCCATCAAACGTTAACCGTGTAATTTCTGGGATCATTCTTGTAAACCTCCTCTGGACCCTCTCCAGACCGTTCCTCAGATATGGTGCCCAAATTTGCTCGCAATATTCCAAATGCGGCCTGACCAATGCCTTATAGACCCCCAGCATTACATCCCTGTTTTTTGTATACAAACCCTCTCAAAATAAATGCTAGCATTGCGTTAGCTTTCTTTACTACTGATTTGACTTGCAGATTAACTCTTTGGATATCCTGCACCAGCACTCCCAGGTCCCTACGCAACTCCCTTTTCTGGATTATCTCGTCATTTAGAAAATAATCCACGCCTTTATTCCCATTACCAAAATGCATGACAATGATTCTCTAGTGAAGGGTTCAACTCATTCTGCAACCTTGCCCATAGCAGCCGGGCTTATACCGAGATTTATTCCCCTCGGACATACTGGAGGTACAGGAGCAAATTCACATGTCACTTTCACAGCTACTGAACGTGACATTTTCCGTTAGTCTACTGCTTGGCGAGGCTTGGAAATTATATCTGCTTGCTTTGCTTATTTCACTTCTTACTCTTACTCTGAAAGTATGGCCATTATGCACATACATTTCATATAAGACAAAAGGGAATATTCTCTAATAGATCACGGACCTCATCGACTTTTGAAAGAACCTACCGATGATTACAAAATGCACTCAAGCTCCGTTGTATTAGTTTAACCAAAATTAATCACTAGTCTGTACGTCACCAGTGCTGTCTTTCATAACGCAGTATTAAAGTGCAGAGTCAAAAGAATATTTAGAATGAAATGACCCATTATTCATTTACCTTGGACTATTTTTTTGTGGCTATTTCAAAAAAGATTTCAAATTCAATGCCTGGTACATATGTTGTTCAATAAATTATTCAAGATCATGCTTAGTCAGAACTAATTAAAGATGAGCTGATTAAAAAATTGGTTGAGGGGAACTTAAGCTGGAATTTGTCAGTTTGTTTCGGGATGTATATATTTAATTACATAAGTTGGCTCGGTACGTTGGGTGAAGTCTTGTTCAAATGTGTTTTGTAAAGGAAAAGAAATGGAGAATACAGACACTTTGCGACTCACACAATAGGTGACTTATGTCGCACTTACATAAACAATTCTGTACTCTGTACATAAGGTCATAAGTGATAGGAGCAGAATTAAGCCATTCGGCCCATCACGTCTACTCCGTCATTCAATCACGGTTGACCTATCTCTCCCTCCTAACTACATTGCCCTGTCTTCCCCCCATAACCCCTGACACTCAGTCCCTAGTTCGGGGTGGGAGATTGCAACCTTCGCGTGGTCCGCCCTGTTTCGACAAATGCAATCAACCTGGCGTGCACAATCAAATAAGATCCAATAGAACAAGTTGTCCTACAACTTTAGGCTGTGCACGCCATACGCAAGAAGAAGTCCCTACTTCCACAAGGCCGCACCATCACTCAAGTTTACATCGGAAAGAAGCCGGCAATGGCGGCGGTGCTTACCCAGAAGGCCGTGAGCCGCAGAAAGAGCCCCGGATGCAGCCGGACGCCACTGAGGCGGTTAATACTCTTGCTGAAGATAGACACAAAATGCTGGAGTAACTCAGCGGGACAGGCAGCATCTCTGGAGAGAAGGAATGGGTGACGTTTTGGGTGGAGACCTTTCTTCAGACAGGGTCCGGGGACAGGGAGACCAAAGATATGGAAGGGTAAGGTGTGAAAATGACGGATGATGATCAAGGAAATGTAGAATGGTTCATTGTTAGCTGAGGGGAAGGTGACAACGAGGCATACAATCAGTGATATTAATCATAAGGACAGTGAAACTAGTCGGAGAACTAGGGTGGGGGAGGGATGGAGGGAAAGGGAATGCAAGGGTTACTTGAAGGTAGAGGAATCAACATTCATACCGCTGGGTTGTAAGCTGCCCAAGTGAAATGTGAGGTGCTGTTCCTTCAATTTGCATTGGGCCTCACTCTGACTATGGAGGAGGCTCACGACAGAAAGGTCAATATTCCCATTCCCATTCCCGTGATACCAGCCTCTGCAGCTCCTTCCTACACAATACTCTCAGTCAGTTCTTTCAGGCAGGGGATGGGGATGTTGATTCCAACTTACGTGAAATCTGATTTACATAAAGGGTTCAGAATGTAAATGGTGTTTCCCAAATTCTCTTTAGTACATCGCTACCAATGAAGTGCTCTCTGACTGGTAACATGGGAAATACAGACAACAGTGGCACGGTGGTGTAGCGGTAGAGTAGCGGCCTTACACCGCCAGAGACCCGGGTTCGATCTTGACTATGGGTGCTGTCTGTACGGAGTTTGTACGTTCTCCCCATAACCTGCGTGGCTTTTCTCACCGTGCTCCAGTTTCCTCCCACACTCCAAAGGTGTGTAGGTTGATTGGCTTCGGTACAATTATAAATTGTCCCTAGTGTGTAGGATAGTGTTAGTGTGCAGGGATCACTGGTCGGTGCGGACTCGGTGGGCCGAAGGGCCTGTTTCTGTGCTGTATCTCTAAACTAAACTAAACAGCCAGATAACCGCTGAGAGTGAGTTAAATATCAGTCAGGGCTTCAGGGAGAACATCATTGGCCCTCCTCAAAATAGTTTGATAAAGTATGTTTGGTAGTGATCATCTCGTTCCAATTCTGACTTTGTAAATTATCCCTTCATTCTTGAAACATTCCCTTTAATTCTTTTAAACTATTGTTAAAGTTAACAGGATGGAGTCACAGAGTCATGCAGCACAGAAACGTCGACTCATTCTCACTGACTCATCATGCCGACAGAGGTGGCCCATCTTTGACCCATATATCCCTCTAAACCTGGTGTATGGGACGGAACTGCAGATACTGATTTAAACCGAAGATAGACACAAAAAGCTGGAGTTACTCAGCGGGACAGACAGCACCACTGGAGAAAAAGAATAGGTGACATTTCAGATCGAGACCTTTCTTCAGAAACATCACTTATGGGGCTGTCCCACTGTACGAGTTAATTCAAGAGTTCTCCCGAGTTTCCCCTGATTCGAACTCGGAGAATTACGGTAATAGACGCTCGTAGGTACTCGGGGCTCTCGTGGACATTTTTCAGCATGTTGAAAAATCTTCATAAGTCTACACGAGCTTACAGCGTTCCCCGAGTACCTGCCTTTAGCGTTACGAGCCGCTAAGAGACTTCCCCGAGCTCCGACGTACCCGCTACGTACATTCTACGTGCTTACCACGAGTTTGATTTTTTTTTTAAAACTCGGGAGAGCTCTTGAATCACCTCGTACAGTGGGACAGGCCCTTTATTCCTCTGACCCACTGAGTTACTCCAGCTTTTTGTGTCCATCTTCCCTCTAAACTGTGCCGATCCATGTACCTGTCCAAGTTTCTTTTAAATGTTGGTTATAGTACTTGCCAATTAGCTTCAGAAACTTGCCCTTCTGGTTCTTGTCCCTGGTATTAATGAAAAGATGCTTACACACTCTGTAGTCACTGTCTTTGCAAGCTTCATCCTCCTGCATTTGTTTATATGTCAGGGGTTCATGGAGACCAGATGGCAACAGTAAAATTCCTAACAATCTTCATATCAAACAATTCCTTCTTGGAAACTGTTGTTTATTTTTCTACCTTTGCTTTCCGGTCAGTAGGAACGTTGTGAATGGAAATAAGACGGTGTAACCAAAATACTTAACTAGAGTTTAGAGGTACAGCATGGAAACAGACTCTTCAGTCCACTGGACATCTGTGGTTCAGACGTTGGCATGTTTGTGTTTACATTAGCATTCATACCTCTGCCAGATCACCACTCAGCCTTCTTCACTCCTGGGAAAACAACCCCCTCCAATCCAAACTCTCTCCATAACTATGCAGAGACAAAGAACTACAGATGCTGGTTTATACCGAAGATAGACACAAAGTGCCGGAGTAACACAGCGGATCTGGCAGCATCTCTGGAGAAAAAGGATGGGTGACATTTCAGGTCGGGACTTGTCAGAGGCCTGAAGAAGCCTCTACTTCCTGAGAAGATTACGGAGATTTGGTATGTCAGAGAGGATTCTATTGAACTTCTACAGGTGTACAGTAGACTGGTCGACAGGTGTACAGTCGAGAGCTTATTGACTGGTTGCATCACGACCTAGTTCGGCAACTTGAATACCCAGGATCGCAGCAAACTGCAAAAAGTTGTGAACACTGCCCAGTCCATCACCGGCTCTGACCTCCCCACCATCGAAAGGATTTACCGGAGTCGCTGCCTCAAAAAGGCAGCCAGCATCATCAGAGACCCACACCATCCTGACCACACACTCATTTCACCCCTGCCATTGGGAAGAAGGTACAGGAGCCTGAAAACTGTAACGTCCAGGTTCAGGAACAGCTTCCCTGCAGAAAGCATTTGATAAGGTCCCACATAGGAGATTAGTGGGCAAAAATTAGGGCACATGGTATTGGGGGTAGAGTGCTGACATGGATAGAAAATTGGTTGGCAGACAGGAAACAAAGAGTAGGGATTAACGGGTCCCTTTCAGAATGGCAGGCAGTGACTAGTGGGGTACCGCAAGGCTCGGTGCTGGGACCGCAGCTATTTACAATATACATCAATGATTTGGATGAATGGATTCAAACATCAGCAAATTTGCAGATGATACAAAGCTGAGTGGCAGTGTGATCTGTGAGGAGGATGCTATGAGAATGCAGGGTGACTTGGACAGGTTGGGGGAATGGGCAGATGCATGGCAGATGAAGTTTAATGTGGATAAATGTGAGGTTATCCACTTTGGTAGCAAAAACAGAAAGGCAGATTACTATCTAAATGGCGTCAAGTTGGGAAAAGGGGAAGTACAACGGGATCTGGGGGTCCTTGTTCATCAGTCTATGAAAGTAAGTGTAGATTGGTGCTGCATGTGAACCAATCACACATAAGCCAGCATCACTAACTCCACCCTACTATAACACTTATACTGACACTAGTTCCCAGCACTGCAGTTCGAGCAGCTAAGATGCACTGACAACCTGTCGTCCTCAACGCTGCTAAGTTTCAAGTGTTCATTAAAGATGTGGTTAAATCACACACTGTCTCTGGCTCCTGTTTACATGGTGTCAGAAGTGGGATTCGAACCCACGCCTCCAATCGGAGACCAGAACGAGGTAGTGCTTTCCACTTCTGAGACGGGCAGATTTGACGCTTGATGAAGCTGTGCACGCATGCAGAACTGCTGAATTCATCGACCCCATAGACGGTTCGCAAAAACAAAAACCATCAATCTGAGGGGCCTCACTAGGCAGCGAACAAACACAGATAACAGGCCATTTACGACCCGAGCTAGTCAGGTAGTTCACAGCGGTCCACAGCAGTGATGTCCCAACTGCAATTACTTACACAACAGACAATCAGCCTGCCCCGCCCTCAGGAAAGCATGCAACTACTGCAAAAGGTTGAATCACTTTGCTTCAGTTTGTCGGGCCTCAATTCGGGCTCGGGGGAGGAATTCACCCAGCTCCAAGTCTAATCTCAATTTTTTGCAATGGGACAGCAACAGTGTCACTCCCTAATTCCAGCTCGAAGCTGCCCCAGACTACAGCCCAATTAATTCTCAAGATGATTCGACTGTTTACTCTTTACAGCATGTTGCTGCCAAGAATTCAGATCCAACCGTGACTATGTCTGTAAACAATATAGAGTTTGGCACGAAGTTAGACATGGTCGAAGGTCAACACTATGTCAATCAACCTCTCCCGCGTCATTCTCGCCTCCTGGCTCTCCGTCACATCTTTCAGGAGAGGGAGGGGAGGGTTGGGTCGGCACGCGCTCGGGCCGTGTTAGCAGACCACCAGACAGATATGGCGAGTATGTTTAGCTCCATGGCATGGGTGCCCTTTCCACACTTAATCCCAAGGGGGAAGGATGTAGATTGGTGCTGCATGTGAACTAATCACACATAAGCCAGCATCACTAACTCCACCCCATTATAACACTTATACTAACACTAGTTCCCAGCACTGCAGTTCGAGCAGCTAGGATGCACTGACAACCTGTCGTCCTCAATGCTGCTAAGTTTCAAGTGCTCATTAAAGATGTGTTTACATCACACACTGTCTCTGGCTCTTGTTTACAGTAAGCATGCAGGTACAGCAGGCAGTGAAGAAAGTGGATGGCACTTTATAACAAGAGGAGTCGAGTATAGGGAGCAAAGAGGTCCTTCTGCAGTTGTACAGAGCCCTAGTGAGACCACACCTGGAGTATTGTGTGCAATTTGAGGACGGACATTCTTGCTATTGAGGGAGTGCAGCGTAGGTTTACAAGGTTAATTCCCGGGATGGCGGGACTGTCATATGCTGAGAGAATGGAGCGGCTGAGTTTGTACACTCTGGAGTTTAGAAGGATGAGAGGATATCTTATTGAAACATATGAGATTAAGGGTTTGGACATGCTAGAGGCAGGAAACATGTTCCCGATGTTGGGGGAGTCCAGAACCAGGGTCACAGTTTAAGAACAAGGGGTAAGCCATTTAGAACGGAGACGAGGAAACACTTTTTCTCAGAGAGTTGTGAGTCTGTGGAATTCTCTGCCTCAGAGGGTGGTGGAGTCCAGTTCTCTGGATACTTTCAAGAGAGAGCTCGATAGGGCTCTTAAAGATAACAGAGTCAGGGGATATGGGGAGATGGTAGGAACAGGGTACTGATTAGGGACGATCAGCCATGATCACATTGAATGGAGGTGCTGGCTCAAAGGGCTGAATGGCCTACTCCTGAACCTTTTGTCTATTGTCTTTCGGCTAGTAAACAATCTCACGAACTACTGTAACTCTGAACTACATGCACTATTATTACAGTATTATTGGGGTTTTTTGCGTGTGTACATATGTTGCATCTGTGTATACTATATATATATATACATATATACACATATATATACATATATATATATGATATATATGATCCATATATATGTATTTATGAGTATGTGTATATATACACACACTGATCTTTTTTTCCTCATGTTTATTATATTGTATACAGTGAATATGTTTACATATTCTGTTGTGCTGCTGCAAGTTAGAATTTCATTGTTCTATCTGGGACATATGACAATAAAACACTCTTGACTCTTGACTATATCCTCTGGTTCTTACTCTGGAGACAATCCATTCAATAGACAATAGACAATAGGTGCAGGAGTAGGCCATTTGGTCCTTCGAGCCAAATGGCCAAATGTGATCATGACTGATCATCCCCAATCAGTACCCCGTTCCTGCCTTCTCCCCATATCCCCTGACTCCGCTATCTTTAAGAGCCCTATCTAGCTCTCTCTTGAAAGCATCCAGAGAACCTGCCTCCACCGCCCTCTGAGGCAGAGAATTCCACAGACTCACCACTCTCTGTGAGAAAAAGTGTTTCCTCGTCTCCGTTCTAAATGACTTACTCCTTATTCTTAAACTGTGGCCCCTGGTTCTGGACTGCCCCAACATTGGGAACATGTTTCCTGCCTCTAGCGTGTCCAAGCCCTTAACAATCTTATATGTTTCAATGAGTTTTCCTCTCATCCTTCTAAACTCAAGAGTGTACAAGCCCAGCTGCTCCATTCCTCGCATGATTTTATCCACCTCTATAAGAATACCCCTCATCCTCCCGCGCTCCAAGGAACAGAGTCCCAGTCTGCCCAACCTCTCCCTATAGCTCAGATCCTCAAGTCCTGGCAACATCTGCGTAAATCTTCTCTGCACCTTTCCAGCTTAACAACAGCTTTCCTATAACAAGGTGCTGCGAACTGAACACAATACTCTAAATGCGGCCTCACCAACATCTTATATAACTGCAACATGACCTCCCAACGTCTATACTCATTATAGAACCTCTTATTAATTTCTCTTCAGCTTCTCGGTGTATCCATTACGTCTGATAAATAAAAGGCTACGCTCTTTAATACATGCACTCCATGCTCCTGGCTTTTAGTGAGGGGTTTCAACATGCCACTGCTACTTATGAGTCCCCCAAAAAAATTCCTGGCTGTGGTCCAAGGGCTTCTGGTTGGGTGACCTTGGGTTGCTTTACACAGACATTTGTTTTGTCACGTTGTGCTCCTGTTGAATTATGCATACGATAAATTAAATCAGCCTTGCATTTTCATCTTGCGCTGGGTGATTTAAATCATCTGCAAGCTGGATTTATATTTTGACCTTTGTGAAATCAAATCATGTTGCTCATTACCGAGCATTTCCCCCCCAAATTGTCTGCAGAATAAAAGCGGCTAATTAGCAGAGAGGTCACGTGGCGGGCTGATGAAGGAACTGGCAGAGCTGTAAAGCTCCCGGGGCAAGCTGGCTTATTTACCGCTGCTGCTGTGGTGTTGCCTGAGATAAGAGCTGCATTCTTTGGCCTAATGTGTTTAGGAACATGCGCTGTAAGGGCTACATCATGGAGACCACAGATAAAAGGGGGGGGGGGGGGGGAAAACACCTGTTGTTGCCAGTGGAAAAAGCAGAGAGAGGTGGAGTTGGGAAGATGTGGCCAGTGGTTGGAGGTGGCGAAAATGTCGGAGGATTGTGTGCTGTGTGCGACAGCTGTTGGGGTGAAAGGCGAGGACAAGGGGGACTCTGTCCCTGTTGCCATTGGGGGGGGAGGGGGAGCAAGTGCGGAGCTGCATCATATCGAGCAGACACGTGTGAGGTCCTCATCCATGATGGGAGAGGGGAACCCTCGGCACCTAAAGAATGAGGACATCTCAGATGTCCTGGTATGGAACGCCTCATCTTGGGCGCAGATGTGGCATAGGCGGAGGAATTGGGAGGAGGGGATAGGGGTTGTTGGGGTGAAGTCAACCAGTCTTGTCAGACAGACACAGAGGACACAGGTTTTAGTTGAGGGAGGAAAGATTTGATAGGAACCTGAGGGGTAACTTTTTTTTTCGCACTAAGGATGGTGGGTGTATGGAACGAGCTGCCGGAGGAGGCATTTGAGGCAGGTGCTATCACGGCGTTTAACAAACATTTAAACAGGAACATGTGGAGGTAGGATCTGCAGATGCTGGTTTACACTGAAGATAGGCAGCATCTCTCGAGAAAAGGAACAGTCTCAGTCTGAGGAAGGGTCTCGACCCAAAACGTCACCTATTCCTTTCCTCCAGGGGTGCTGCCTGATCCACTGAGTTACTCCAGCATTTTGTGTCTATAAACAGGAGCATGGATAGGACAGGTTTAGAGGGATAGGGAGGTGGAACTAGTGTAGATGGGACATGTTGGTCGGTGTGGGCAAGTTGGGCCGTGTGGCCTGTATCCACACTCTATGACAAGGAACTGCAGAGTAACTCAGCAGGTCAGGCAGCATCTCTGGAGAACGTGGATAGGTGATGTTTCAGGTCGGGACCCTGCTTCAGACTGATTGTAGGTGGGGGCGAGAAAGCTAGATGAGAAGGTGGGGACAGAAGGAAGCCTAGAGAACGTTGGATGGAGAGTATGGGCTTGAACAGCAGACCAGAGGGGTCTCACAGAGCTCCCATCGGAGAGAGGAAGAGAGCTTCTTCAAAGCAGGCATACCTTGAAGTAATTTTAGAGTTTAGAGTTTCGTGATACAGCGCGGAATCAGGCCCTTCGGCCCACCGAGTCCATGCCGACCAGCGACTTCCGCATTCTAACACTATCGTTTTTATATTTATACCAAGCCAATTAACCTAAAAATCTGTAGTCCTTTGGAGTGTGGGAGGAAACCGAAGATCTCGGAGAAACCCCACGCAGGTCACAGGGAGAACGTACAAACTCCGTACAGACCGCGCCCGTAGTCAGGATTGAACCCGGGTCTCTGGCGCTGCGCCACTCTGTTGCCCAGCCATGGAGCAATAAAGTGCAGACACAAGGGACTGCAGATGCTGTTCTTCTCCCCATTGTTACAAAGCAGCAGGCCCAGCTGAAAGAAGGGTAAACACTCTTAAATGCTCCTGCACTTCATGCTGCATCCGGTAAACAGCCAACATAACCAAGGGCCACTCGCACCTCACACACTGAATTCTCCAATTATATGTAATGCCCCTGTCCCCCATTTTGATGGCCTCGATCAGAAGATTCTATTTTTTGCTGGAATGCCGTCAGTAACGAAAATAATCTGATTAAAGATAATCAGCATTAAAAAACAGTTTGTTCTGACTGTAGATAGACAAGAAATGCTGGAGTAACTCATCATGTAACACCTGTCCCTATACCTCCCCCCTCGACTCCATCCAAGGACCCCGACAGTCTTTTCACTTGCACCTCCGCCAACCTCATCTACTGTATCCGCTGTTCCAGGTGTGGACTCCTGTATATCGGCGAGACCAAGCGCAGGCTCGGCGATCGTTTTGCTGAACACCTCCGCACAGTCCGCCTAAACCTACCTGATCTCCCGGTTGCTAAACACTTTAACTCCCCCTCCCATTCCCAATCTGGCCTTGCTGTCCTGGGCCTCCTCCATTGTCAGAGTGAGTGAGGCCCAGCGCAAATTGGAGGAACAGCACCTCATATTTGGCTTGGGCAGCTTACACCCCAGCGGTGTGAACATTGACTTCTCCAACTTCAAGTAGCCCTTGCTTCCCCTCTCTCTCCATCCCCTCCCCTTTCCCAGTTCTCCCACCAGTCTTACTGACTCCGACTACATTTTATCTCTGTACTGCCCACTCCCCTGACATCAGTCTGAAGAAGGGTCTCGACCTGAAACGTCGCCCATTCCATCTCTCCAGAGATGCTGCCTGTCCCGCTGAGTTACTCCAACATTTTGTGTCGACCTTCACTCCTCCCCTTATCTGACACTCTTGTCTCCTTTAAATTTCTACCCTTTGTCCACCAATCTGCACGTGATAGACTCCCCTCGCCTGTCCCCACCTATCACTCCTGATTTGTCCCACCACCGTGTCATCTTTCTCCCCCCTACCACAATCAGATGTGATGAAGGATCCTGACCCGAAACATCAAGAATGGCCTAATTATGCGCCTATAACATTAACTTATGAAACCATCACCTATTCATCTTCTCCAGATATGCTGCCTGACTGACTGAGTTACTCCAGCGCTTTGTGTCTTTTTTGGCAAACCAGCATCCACAGTTCCTCGAGTCCACCATTCGCACCTCGGTCATTCTGTCATCCCATTCTGGTTTCGGCCCAAAACGTTGTCTATTTCCTTCGCTCCATAGATGCTGCTGCACCCGCTGAGTTTCTCCAGCACTTTTGCTTACATATACAAACAGGCCTCGGGGGAAGGGGGAGCGTAGAACAGATCAAAGTCTAGGCACTCATTCAACTTCATGAGATGAAAACTAAGATAGTCTCAAACATCACAGGAGCAGCTGTTACAAGTAGATACGGAGGCTGGGTTTCAGAGACGGAGGCATGAGGTACAAAGGAACGGAATAAACGCAAAAATCATTGTAAATTACTGACTGTGCCTCAGCTAAATTTGCAAAAAAAAAATTGGAGGGTTCACTTTCGGAAGGGTGCCAAGGCCCTGGAGGGGGCAGAAGAAATTTACTGGAACGGCCCCGGCACTTAAGTGGAGAGTCCGGAAATCTGGAATTGTTGGGAGAAGATTAAGGGGACAGTTGTGTTCGCAACTATGAAGTGTTTTGATGGCCTCGATCAGAAGAATCTGTTTTTTTGCTGGAATGCCGCCAGTAACGTAAAGAATCTGATTAAAGATAATCAGCATTAAAAAACAGTTTGTTCTGACTGGAGGTAGACAAGAAATGCTGAAGTAACTCATGATGAGTAACTCTGTACCGCCCACTCCCCGACATCAGTCTGAAGGGTCTCAACCCGAAACGTCACCCATTCCTTCTCTCCGGAGATACTGCCTGTCCCGCTGAGTTACTCCAGCATTTGATTCAAATCAAAGTTTAGTTTAGTTTAGTTTAGAGATACAGCGCGGAAACAGGCCCTTCGGCCCACCTAGTCCGCGCCGACCAGCGATCCCTGTACACTAACCCCTGTTCCACTTAGGAAACATGAACGGAAACCTCTGGTGACCTTGCGCCCCACCCAAGGTTTCCGTGTGGTTCCCGGAGGTTGCAGGTGGCTGCCGGAGGTTGCAGGTAGTGGAAGCAGGTAGGGAGACTGACAAAAACCTCCGGGAACCTCTGGAAACCGCACGGAAACCTTGGGTGAGGCGCAAAGTCTCCAGAAGTTTCCGTTCAGGTTTCCTAAGTGGGACAGGGGCATTACATATCCTTCACGAACCAGGGACAATTGACAATTTTACCAAGCCAATTAACCTACAAACCTGTACGCCTTTGAAGTGTGAGTTAGAATGTAAATCCAGCTGTAAATACAGACTGAGGCCAGGGGTTTTGTTCCTGGGTCTCGGCACAACAAAAGAAGTGTAAAGTCATCAGGGTGGCTAGTATTGTGTGTTCGAAGATGAATATTGCTGACGTTACTGCCTATATAATCTATGGAAAGGCAGAGATAGATTCTCAGTTTCCCAAGCATAGCAAATCCCTTCACAGCAACTGCTGACAAATCCACTTAACATCAGCACCCAGGCTGTCGGCCCAGTTTTGGGCCAAGAGCTGTTATAATGATTTCTCTTTAGATCCTACGCTTGTCAGAACGTAATAGCTCATAATACAACTGGCAGATCTGAGCTTTATTGTGTGAGGGCTTTGTCAGTCTGGTTATTTTAGTACAGCTCCATTCCTTGTCTTGTCAACTTAATGATACTTCGTCTCGGCTAAGGAAATATCGGCTGCTATTATGGGTGACAGTCTTCACAATTTTATCCAATGTAAATATATTATTTCTGTAAAATTCAGCTGTCATAAAAATCTCCAAGAAGTGAAGCTTTAGTTTTGGGAAAAGTCCTCGTGAATAAGGGGAGAAATTAGGAGCAGGAGAACAAAAGGATAAAGCAGAGGGATTTGTAAATCTTTAATCTGCTGAGCTTTCTTTAACACAGATGCACTCCACCCCACCCCACCCCCAACCCCCTCCCATCCCAGCCCCAAAGTAAATGTGTTTTTAAATCCCCTCAAAATATCCTCCAGGCTCGTGTGTTTTAATGCTGATGATGGTCTGACCACAGGAAACCCTTTCAAATGCCCTGTAGCTTGAGGGTACGTGGCAACAAAGCATGAGTTCGGAAGCTAGGTTTAGTTTAGATTAGTTTAGTTTAGGTATACAGCGCGATAACCGTCCCTATCGGCCCACCGAGTCCGCACCGACAAGTGATCCCCGCACATTAACACTATTCCGCACGCACTAGGGACAATTTACAATTTTACCAGCCAACTAACCTACGCTGAGTTACCCCAGTATTTTGTGTCTATCTTCGATTTAAACCATGTGTTTAAGAAGGAACTGCAGATGCTGGAAAATCGAAGGTACACAAAAAAGCTGGAGAAACTCAGCGGGTGCAGCAGCATCTATGGAGCGAAGGAAATAGGCAACGTGATTGACATGTTTGACACAAAACCTTGCCTATTCCCTTCGCTCCATAGATGTTGCTGCACCCGCTGAGATTCTCCAGCTTTTTTGTGTACCTTCGGTTTAAACCAGTTCTCCCTGCATGGGTTTTCTCCGGGTGATCCGGCTTCCTCCCACGCTCCAAAGACCCACAGGTTTGCAGGTCAATTGGCTTCTGTAAAATTGTAACTTGTCCCTAGTGTGTGTGGGATAGTGCTAGGATGGACGTGGACTCGGTGGGCCGAAAAGCCTGTTTCCAATCTCGAAAGTCTAAATCATCATTTAACTGTGGAATTCCTGCTATTGCCAGGAAAGGGTTAATAGTGCTAAATAAAATTTGGTGCTTATCTGAGTGAAAATCTCTAGGAACTTGCTCGGGGCTAGAAGGTCAACATGACATGGTTTCCTAAACAGAAGCTATGGATTCATGAGCCAAATATACTCTCCATGACATTCCATGCACAACATAATATTTGTATTTAATTCACAGGATGTGGGAGCAGTTGGCATTTATCAGCCATCTCCACTTGTTAACCTATGATGAGCGTTTGACGGCACTGGCCTGTACTCGCTGGAGTTTAGAAGGATGAGGGGAAGGGAGCTCATTGAAACGTACTGAATAGTGAAAGGCCTGGATAGAGTGGATATGGAGAGGGTGTTTCCACTAGTGGGAGAGTCTAGGACCAGAGCCTCAGAACAAAAAGGACGTACCTTTAGAAAGATGAGACGGAATTTCTTTAGTCAGAGAGTGGTGAATCTGTGGAACTCATTGCCACAGATGGCTGTGGAGGCCAAGTCAGTGGATATTATTAAGGCAGAGATAGATAGATTCTTGATTAGAACGGGTGTCAGGGGTTAGGTGGAGAAAGCAGGAGAATGGGGTTAGGAGGGAAAGATTGAACAACCACGATGGAATGGCAGAGTAGACTTGATGGGCCGAATGGCGTAATTCTGCTCCTAGAACTTATGAACATCCATGGAATGAGTGATGTTCTGAACCACCAAAGGCAGTTTAGAGCATGAACGTTCTCGTAGGTCTGGAGTCACATACAGACCACACTGGGTAAAAACATCCCCTTCGACATAAGCCATTCGATTTTTTTTTTGGTAATGTTAATCTTTTATTTCCAGATTTGTGCAATGAACTGCATTCAAATGTCTGCATGGAGTTTGTACGGTCTGCCCATGACCATGTGGGTTTTCTCCAGGTGCTCCAGTTTCTTCCCACACTCCAAAGACGGGCAGGTTGGTGGGCCAATTAGCCTCTTTAACATGTCCCTAAGGGTCAAGGAAAGAGCGTTCACGTCGCGGCCATGTTTCCACCAATCTTTCCACCACCACGCACAAGAAGCACAAGACAGACACCATTGTGCAGATGCCGAGAATTGTGTTCAGCTCTGGCTGAACAACTTCTAATCTTGTGTGTGGACTCGATCAGAAGAAGAAGAACTTGTCCCTAGTGTGTAGGATAGAACTAGTGTGTGGGTGATCATTGGTTGATGCGAACTGACCAGAAGAAGGTTCAGAAGCTTGAAAACATCACCACCAGACTCAGGAACAGCTTCTTCCCCACTGTTATCAGGCTTCTGAAAGGTCCATAAACCAGGGTACTGCCCGATTCACCTCTACCCATTTGAGGAGATTGGACTTTGTCTCGGGAACTGATACGCAACAATGCTGAGAATTATATTCAGTGCTCTATACTTTGCTCTACTTATTGTGGTTTAGATTCGTTTTTAGTTTAGTTTAGCGATACAGCGTGGAAACATGCCCTTCGGCCCACCGAGTCCGTGCCGACCAGCGATCCCCGCACATCAACACTACCCTACACACACTAGACAATTTACATTTATATCAGGCCAATTAACCCACAAACCTGTATGTCTTTGGAGTGTGGGAGGAAACCGAAGCGCTCAGAGAAAACCCACGCGGGTCACGGGGAGAACGTACAAACTCCGTACAAACAGCAGCCATAGTCAGGATCGAACCCGGGCCTCTGGCGCTGTGAGGCAGCAACTCTACTGCTGCGCCACCGTGCCTCCCATGTACTTGAGTTTGACTTGATTGTATTTATGTACAGTATTATCTGATGTGTTTGGATAGGGTGCAAAACAAAGCTTTTCACTGTAGCTCGGTACACACGACAATAATAAATCTAAACCTACAGCGTTCTCAGTGTTGAATATATTGGACAATTCCAAAGACGTGCATCTGGTGAAAAAAGAAATGACTCCGTACCTGCAGCTAAAATGGGTGACTTTGTTTTATGTGTTAAATTCTTAGGTTTAGGTTTAGTATTGTCACGTGTACTGAGGTACAGTGTAAAGCATGTGAAAAGTCTGAAGAAGGGTCTCGACCCGAACTGTCACCTATTCCTTCTCTCCAGAGATGCTGCCTGTCCTGCTGAGTTACTCCAGCATTTTGTGTCTATCTTCTGTGAAAAGCTTTGTTCTGCTTGCTATGCAAGAAGATCAGACAATACTGATGGTATAGGGTGGGCAAAGAAAGCTGTGAAGCCAGGATTGGCAAGACAAAGCCTAACAGGTAATATGTTTAAGAAGGAACTGCAGATGCTGGAAAATCGAAGGTACACAAAAATGCTGGAGAAACTCAGCGGGTGCAGCAGCATCTATGGAGCGAAGGAAATAGGCAACGTTTCGGCCCGAAACGTTGCCTATTTCCTTCGCTCCATAGATGCTGCTGCACCCGCTGAGTTTCTCCAGCATTTTTGTGTACCTAACTGGTAATAGCCTGACATAGGTAAGAAAGGATATTTGATAGGTCAATGGTTGAACAAAGGCCAGAGGTGAAAAGACAGAAGGCGCAAGACAAAAGGATTGCGAATGTTGCGAATTGTGAAGCTGGAGGAAGGAACGTTAGTTTAAGGGGCGGGGGATGGGAGAAATAGGTGTGAGTTCAGCTGGGGCACAAGGGTGAGGGGGGGAGGGGGTAAAGAAGGAGGGGGGTTATATGGGAGAGGAAGGGGAAATAATACACAGTAGATTAAGTTTCAAGCTCTCTCACTTCACTGTGATTACTTAGGGCTTGCACTTTTACAGCAACACTATTGATTTATGGCCAAGGTGTTAGTCCAGTAGAATTGCAGAGTAAACTCTTTCTCCATGAGCAGGCTGTAAAGATTAAACGTTGTCCTCTCCTTGGATGAAAATGTTACATCGGTCGTTAGTGCTGAATCCCTCGTGGCAGATGGATTTAAATAGGGCAGAAACGTGGCTTTTAAGCAATATCAGCACAGGCGTATGGGCGTATTAGCCACCAGATATGTTCACCCACTGACCATTTGATTTTTTTTTAGAGATACGGCATGGAAACAGGCCCTTCGGCCCACCGAGACCACACCAATCATCGATCACCTGTTCACACTCGTTCGACTGTATGTTATCCCACTTTCCCACACGGTCACAGGGAGAACGTGCAAACACCACACAGACAGCACCCGAAGTCAGGATCGAACCTGGGTCTCAGGCGCTGTGAAGCAGTGGCTCTACCAGTGAGCAGCGTGCGTTCAAAACTCCATGGGTCTCGGAGTTCACCCTTCAATCTTGGTCGTCGGTTGCTCGATGGGGGTTAAATGGCTCAAGAGCATTCTATGTCAGTTGTGGTGAAGGGACAAAGCTTGTAAAATGCAACAGGCAATTGTTAAACAGAGAAGATAGACAAAAATGCTGGAGAAACTCAGCGGGTGCAGCAGCATCTATGGAGCGAAGGAAATAGGCAACATTTCAGGCCGAAACCCTTCTTCAGACTGATATGAGGGTGGGAGGGGGGGGGGGGGGGGGGGGGGGGGCGGGAAGAAGAAAGGAAGAGGAGGAGCCAGAGGGCTGAAGGAGAGCTGAGAAGGGGAGGAGACAGTTGGAACTACCTGAAATTAGAGAAGTCAATGTTCATACCGCTGGGGTACAAACTGCCCAAGCGAAATATGAGGTGCTGCTCCTCCAATTTCCGTTGGTCCTCACTCTGGCTGTGGAGGAGGCCCATGACAGGAAGGTCGGATTCAGAATGGGAGGGGGAGTTGAAGTGCTGAGCTCAGGTTGGATATTGCGGACCGAGCGGAGGTGTTGGGCGAAGCGATCGCCAAGCCTACAGAGAAATGCTGTGGGCAGCTGACAATTGGCATCAGGATGTGAGAATCCTTGACATTGCAAACATATTTCACTTGGGGTAGGAAGGAACTGCAGATGCTGGTTTACACCGAAGATAGACACAAAATGCTGGAGTAACTCAACCTTCCTTTCCTCACCCTTTCCTTCCACTCCTTAGTAGTGAAGAGAATATTACAGCCATTTCCACACCTTCTAAAAATGACCTGGTGCTGGGCTGCTGTTGGTAGATGAACTTCATCACACCCAGCCTCGTGTTTCCTTGTATAAAATGACACAACAGCTCCCATCATATTTGGGACGGTGGCCTCTGGGCTACGTGCTAGTCAGAGGGAACTGAAGTTGACATTGACACCAAATGCTGGAGTAACTCAGCGGGACAGGCTGCACATCATATTTCGCTTGGGCAGCTTACAACCCAGCGGAATTAATTTTGATTTATCTAGCTTTAAGTCACCCTTGCTTTCCCTCTCTCTCCGACCCTCCCCCACCCTAGTTCTCCGACCAGTTCTATTGTCCTCCTGATTAAATATTGCATGCTATGCTGCCACCTTCCCCATAGCTAACAATGAATCATTCTACATTTTAACCTCTCTACATCGGTGAGACCAAGCGCAGGCTCGGCGATCGCTTCGCCCAACACCTCCGCACAGTTCGCAATAATCAACCTGATGTTCCGGTGGCTCAGCACTTCAACTCCCCCTCCCATTCCGAATCCGACCTTTCTGTCCTGGGCATCCTCCATTGTCAGAGTGAAGCCCACCGCAAATTGGAGGAGCAGCACCTCATATTTCGCGTGGGCAGTTTACACCCCTGCGGTATGAACATTGACTTCTCCAATTTCAGGTAGTCCTTGCTTTCTCCCTCCCTCCCCTCCCCCCACAGCCTACTGTCTCCGCCTCTTCCTTTCTTCATCCCACCCCCCCAACATCAGTCTGAAGAAGGGTCTCGACCCGAAACGTCGCCTACTCCTTCTCTCCATAGATGCTGCCTCACCCGCTGAGTTTCTCCGGCATTTTTGTATACATTCTACATTTACTTATCACCATCTGCTTTGATCGGTCATTTACACACCACACCTGTAGAAGCTCACTCCCCTGACACTCAGTCTGAAGAAGGGTCTCGACCCGAAACGTCACCCATTCTTTCTCTCCAGAAGTGCTGCCTGGCCCGCTGTGTTACTCCAGCATTTTTTGTCGGTTCTACTGACAGGTCCTTTATATGTTGTTTCTGAAGCTCCGATACATCACAGGATGTGTCTTTAGAGAGATACAGCATAGAAACAGGTCCCACAGCCCACTGAGCCCATGCCGACCAGTAATCACCTCCTCACACTATGTTACGTGTAGGAAGGAACTGCATATGCTGGTTTCCACTGAAGAGAGACACAAAATGCTGGAGTAACTCAGCGGGACAGGCAGCATCTCTGGAGCAAAGGAATAGGTGACATTTAGGGTCAAAGCCCTTCTTCAGACTGAGAGTCAAGGGGGAGGGAAATTAAAGGCATGAAAAGGTTCAGATTCCACTTTCTCATCCTCTCCCTACACACTGGATGTCATTTACAGAGGCCAATTAAACTACAAAGTCGCACGCCATCGGGATTTGGGAGGAAACCGGAGCACCCGGAGGAAACCAACGTGCAAACTCCAAACAGACAGCGCCCGTGATCAGGATTGAACTAAGGTCTCTGACACTGTGAGGCAGCAACTCTAACAGCTGCGCCACCGTGCCGCCTTGTGGGAAGCCATTTTGATTTGGGGTAACAGTGGAATCCAGGATTAGGGGCTTTAAGGGAAAATGGAGTCAGCAGAAATTAAAGGAGCATTGACCCTTTTGGAGGCCGAGGGGCCAAATGAACTGCACCTTCTCTCAATTCTCAGGCAGCAGTAGAGCTGCTGCCTTACAGTGCCAGAGACCCAGCTTCAACCCTGACTATGGCTGCTGTCTGTACGTTCTCCCTGTCATCCGCGTGGGTTTTCTCCGGGATCGCCGGTTTCCTCCCACACTCCAAACATGTACGGGTTTGTAGGTTAATTGGCTGTGGCAAAATTGTAAATCGTCCCTAGTGTGGAGGATAGTACTAGTCTAAGGGGATTGCTGGTAGGCACGGAACCGGTGGGCCGAAGGGCCTGTTTCTCCAAACTCTGTACCTCTAAACTCTAAACTCAAAAATTCTTACTTTCAGTTTAGCAGTTCAGCAAAATGCAACAATGCACCCCAAGGGATCAGCTTTGGATAATCAATTGGCAACCAGACTCTATTAATGTCATTGCTTCCTGATTTCCACTTTAAAATGGGATGTCATGCTGATTGCATCCTGTTGTAATGTGTAGGAAGGAACTGCAGATGCGGGTTTAAACCGAAGATAGGCGTGAAAGGCTGGAGTAACTCAGCAGGTCAGGCAGCATCTCTGGAGAAAAGGAATAGGTGACGTTTCGGGTCGAGACCCTTCTTCAGACCCTTCTTCAAGGGTACGGGAAATGAGAGATATAGAGGGTGATATAGAACAAATGAATGAAAGATATTCCAAAGACATACAGGTTTGTAGCTTAATTGGCTTGGTAAATGTAAAAACTGTCCCCAGTGGGTGTAGGGTAGTGTTAATGTGCGGGGATCTATGGAGCGAAGGAAATAGGCAACGTTGCCTATTTCCTTCGCTCCATATATGCTGCCTCACCCGCTGAGTTTCTCCAGCATTTTTGTCTACCTAAACTAAAATACAAGCTCTTCTCATATTGGATTTGGATGGGGGAGAGGGGGAGAGGGGAGAGGGGGAGAGGGGGAGAGGGGGAGAGGGGGAGAGGGAGAGAGGGGGAGAAGGGGAGAGGGGACGAGAGGGAGAGAGAGAGGGAGAGAGGGAGAGAGGGAGAGAGAGAGAGGAAGGGAAAGAGGGAAAGAGGGAGAGAGAGAGAGGAAGGGAAAGAGGGAAAGAGGGAGAGAGAGAGAGGAAGGGAAAGAGGGAAAGAGGGAAAGGGAAAGAGGGAAAGAGGGAAAGAGGGAAAGAGGGAAAGAGGGAAAGAGGGAAAGAGGGAAAGAGGGAAAGAGGGAAAGAGGGAAAGAGGGAAAGAGGGAAAGAGGGAAAGAGGGACAGAGGGACAGAGGGAAAGAGAGACAGGGAAAGAGGGAAAGAGGGAAAGAGGGAAAGAGGGAAAGAGGGAAAGAGGAAAAGAGGGAAAGAGGGAAAGAGGGAGGGAGGGAGGGAGGGAGGGAGGGAGGGAGGGAGGGAGGGAGGGAGGGAGGGAGGGAGGGAGGAGGGAGGAGGGAGGGTGAGAAAGAGAGAGAGAGTGAGGGAGAACTAAACCTCTCCTCTCGAAGATGGACACAAAAACCTGGAGTAACTCCGTGGATCAGATGGCGTCAGGAGAAAAGGAATAGGTGACGTTTCGGGTTGAGACCCTTCTTCAGACCATCTTGGGGTAGTGTGAGACAGTTCACATCCTTCTCCCTCAGCTTCAATAAAATCGTCTGGTTCACACCGTCTTGTGAAAGCCTTTTTATGTGCTCTTGAGTGATGAGGTGAGAGATTTTTTACTTTTACCTAGCTGACTATAAATGCATCTGTGCGTGGACCTCAAGGCCAAAAGGGAGATTTGTATTAGTACAGATTTTCAAAGCCATCCCAAAATGGTTCACGAGGACTTATGGTGAAGTGCAGCTGTTGTTTTGCAGATAGATGCTGCAACCATTTGCTACAACTTGGCTTGTCCACTCCATGAGATTAAATGATCTATTCGCATTTTTTTGAAGCAACAAAGCAATTTAAAGAGGAGAGAAGCAGAGAAATGTGTTTTTCTGCAGGGTCCATAAAGGACAAAAACCCGCTGAGTTACTCCAGCATTTTGTGTCTATCTTCGGTTTAAACCAGCATCTGCAGTTCCTTCCTACTCAACTACACACCAACTATTTATGGGTGAAACACAAAGCCCTCGTGTCTCACAAAACTGAAGCTCCCCCCTCCAAAGGGCTGTGGATGGAGCAGTGGGAACAGGGATTGTGTGATGTGAGGAGGCAGGGTATCTGGAAAGCAGCACCTGTGGAATGAAGTGGACAGGCGGTACTTCAGGTCGGGCCCAGGTCAGACTGATGGAGTAGAGGGGGAGATTGCCTGTGGAAAGAGGTGAGGGGACGGGGTGGGACAAGACCTACGAACTACTCGTAGGTGAAACCACACGAAAGTAGACACAAGGAACTGTAGATGCTGGTTTTTTGTGTGTATATACACATATATATATACATACATACACACATATATATACGAAAACATACACACGTATATATACGCATACATACACACGTATATATACACATACACACGTATATATACACATACACACGTATATATACACACATACACACGTATATATATACATACATACACACGTATATATATACATACATACACACGTATATATATACATACATACACACGTATATATATACAT